>NC_090330.1:3911878-4211878 GCF_035084215.1 Heptranchias perlo
TAGAGAGGGGGAGAGAGAGGAGTCAGAGAGGAGGGGAAGAGAGAATCAGAGAGAGGGGGAGAGAGGATCAGAGAGAGGGGAAGAGAGGATCAGAGAGAGGGGAAGAGAGGATCAGAGAGAGGGGAAGAGAGAATCAGAGAGAGGGATAGAGAGAATCAGAGAGAGGGGAAGAGAGAATCAGAGAGAGGGGAAGAGAGAATCAGAGAGAGGGGAAGAGAGAATCAGAGAGAGGGGAAGAGAGAATCAGAGAGAGGGGGAGAGAGAATCAGAGAGAGCGGGAGAGAGAATCAGAGTGGGGGAAGAGAGAATCAGAGAGAGGGGGAGAGAGGATCAGAGAGAGGGGAAGAGAGGATCAGAGAGAGGGGAAGAGAGAATCAGAGAGAGGGATAGAGAGAATCAGAGAGAGCGGGAGAGAGAATCAGGGAGAGAGAATCGGAGAGAGAATCAGAGAGGGAGAGAGAGTCAGAGAGAGGGGGAGAGAGAATCAGAGAGAGAGAGAGAGAGAGAATCAGAGAGGGAGAGAGAGAGAGAATCAGAGAGAGAGAATCAGAGAGAGGGAGAGAGAGGCTCCTCAGAAACATCTCGAGGCCTTTGATGCTATATAAAAGCAAAAATGCCTTTGTTAAATGCCACTTCTTAATGTTTGTCCTGTTCTTTCCAGGGTGGAAACTCTCATAGACATGTGCGAGAAGTTTTTGCAGGAGATCGAGACCTTCCCCAGGTAAACACTTCCTCAGTTTGAGAATTTGAATTCAGTGTTAATAAAAAATACATATCTGGGAATAAAAAGCTGGTATCAGTAAAAGTGACCATGAAGATTCTCTGATTCTCCCTCTCTCATTCTCCTTCTCTCTGATTCTCCCTCTCTGATTCTCTCTCCCCCTCTCTCTGATTCTCTCTCCCCCTCTCTCTGACTCTCTCTCCCCCTCTCTCTGATTCTCTCTCCCCCTCTCTCTGACTCTCTCTCCCCCTCTCTCTGACTCTCTCTCCCCCTCTCTCTGACTCTCTCTCCCCCTCTCTCTGACTCTCTCTCCCCCTCTCTCTGACTCTCTCTCCCCTCTCTCTGACTCTCTCTCCCCTCTCTCTGACTCTCTCTCCCCCTCTCTCTGACTCTCTCTCCCCCTCTCTCTGACTCTCTCTCCCCCTCTCTCTGATTCTCTCTCCCCCTCTCTCTGATTCTCTCTCCCCCTCTCTCTGATTCTCTCTCCCCCTCTCTCTGACTCTCTCTCCCCCTCTCTCTGACTCTCTCTCCCCCTCTCTCTGACTCTCTCTCCCCCTCTCTCTGACTCTCTCTCCCCCTCTCTCTGATTCTCTCTCCCCCTCTCTCTGATTCTCTCTCCCCCTCTCTCTGATTCTCTCTCCCCCTCTCTCTGATTCTCTCTCCCCCTCTCTCTGATTCTCTCTCCCCCTCTCTCTGATTCTCTCTCCCCCTCTCTCTGATTCTCTCTCCCCCTCTCTCTGATTCTCTCTCCCCCTCTCTCCGATTCTGTCTTCCGCCCGGCACTAGTCAGACCACACTCAGAGTACTATGTGCAGTGTTGGTTACCGTGCGTTGCTTGGGATAGACACACATCATAGACGAGACAGAGATGAGCAACACAGTTCATCCCAAATATATAGGAGGTGAGGTGTGTGAAAGATCATAGAAGCTGAAGTTCTACAGTCTAGAGAGGAAGTTAAGGGACAACTTCACAGAGATACATGAAGTATTATTAAATGGTATGGGAGGCATGTAATATCAGTGGAAAGGGTGCAGTGTAGATTCACTAGGAAGTTACCAGGGATACAGGGTTACACTTATGGAGAGGGACATTTTCCCTAGAGTTGAGAAAATTAAAAGATAACTTGTTAAAGGTCTTCAAGGTTATTAAGGGTTATGAGCCTCTTCTCATCCTGCAACTTCTTATGACCTTTGCACCCAGTCCAGCAAGGCCTCGATTTTAAAATTCTCATCTTTGTTTTCAAATCCCTCCATGGCCTTGCCCCTCCCTACCTCTGTAACCTCCTCCAGCTCTACAACCCTCCGAGATCTCTGCGCTCCTCCAATTCTGGCCTCTTGCACATCCCCGATTTTCATCGCTCCACCAATGGCGGTCGTGCCTTCAGCTGCCTAGGCCCTAAGCTCTGGAATTCCCTCCCTAAACCTCTCCGCCTCTCTACCTCTCTCTCCCCCTTTGAGACGCTCCTTAAAATCTGCCTCTTTGACCAAGATTTTGGTCACCTGTCCTAATTTCGCCTTATGTGGCTCGGTGTCAAATTTTGTTTGATAATCACTCCTGTGAAGCGCCTTGGGATGTTTTACCATGTTAAAGGTGCTATATAAATGCAAATAGTTGTTGTTGAATGCAGGGACCATGATTGATATTTTCCCTTTATGGCATCTAGGGTTTCGTGCTCCTTGCACCTGATTTTGTGGAGTTTTAACGAGGCGTCGTTCTCTATTCGTTCCCGCCCAGCGCGTAATGCCAGTTTTCTCAACGTTGCTCCTAATCGTTTGTTTTCCCCCTCCCTGCTCCCAGGTGCTTTGCATCAGAACTCCAGTACTTACAGGAGAGCTTCGTGGAGAAGCTACTGGAAGTCATGCCCAGGCTGGTGGCCTGCAAACCAGCGGAGATGGTGAAGATCCTGCAGACTATGCTACGACAGAACAGCTTCCTCCTCTTGAAACTCCCAGAGCAGGTTGGCATTCATTCCGCATTTTTACACGGATTGTGCGGGCAGTATTTTGGAGGTGGGGTTGCTTTGATGCACTTTGCACAACAAAAGGATATAGAGGCTCTGGAGAAGGTGCAAAAAAAAAAGATTTACAAGGATGATACCAAAACTGAGAGGTTATAACTATCAGGAAAGACTGAGCAGGCTGGGGCTCTTTTCTCTAGAAAAGGGGCTAAGGGGTGACCTGATAGAGGTCTTTAAGATTATGAAAGGGTTTGTTAGAGTAGACGTAGAGAAGATGTTTCCACTTGTGAGGGAGACTAAAACTAGCGGCCATAAATATAAGATAGTCACCAATAAATCCAGTAGGAATTCAGGAGAAACTTCTTTACCCAGAGAGTGGTGAGAATGTGGAACTCACTACCACATGGAGCAGTTGAGGCGAATAGCATAGATACATTTAAGAGGAAGCTGGATAAACATGAGGGAGAAAGGAATAGAAGGATATGCTGATGAAGAGGGGAGGGAGGAGACTCGTGCTGTAAATTCTATGCAGTTCTGTGTCTGTTTAAGATTCACTCTCGAGAGCTTCTCCTGGCAGTTTATTTTTTAATTCATTCCCGGGATGTGGGCGTCACTGACAAGGCCGGCATTTATTGCCCACCCCCTAGTTGCTGCTTGAGAAGGTGGTGGTGGGCCTTCTTCTTGAACCGCTGCAGTCCGTGTGGTGAAGGTGCTCCCACAGTGCTGTTGGGGAGGGAGTCAGTCTTTGTAGCTGTTTGATACAACTGAGTGTCTCGCTCGGCCACTTCAGAGGGCAGTTAAGAGCCAACCATGTTGGTGTGGGGACTGGAGTCACCTATAGGCCCAGACCGGGTAAGGACGGCAGGTTTCCTTCCCTAAAGGACATTAGTGAACCAGTTGGGTTTTTACGATAATCTTCGGTGTTAATCTTATGACAGCTTCATGGTCACTTTTGCCAGCTTTAGTGCCTAAAAATAACACCCGGTGTGGTATTGAGCTTTGGAGGCCAGTAAGATCCCAGGTCCCAGTCCCCAGTCTGTGCTAAGTTAGCTGATCTAGGTCAGGGCAGCAGTTAGCGCACAACCGGAAAAAAAATAGAAGAGGGAGGATGTAAAGATTTAACTACTTCAGGCAGAGGATGGTGAACGTATGGAACGGACTGTCGAGGAATTCAGTGGGGCTGTTGTGAAGGGCAAAGGGAGAGTTGGATAAATACATGCACAAAAATATTGATAAAAGGGGTATCGTGTGCGATTATATTTCCTAAAAAGTATGGGCTGCCCAGATAGAGCACAGTGACCTTTTTTAAGTCTTGTACATAGGAACAGGAGTGGGCCATTCAGCCCCTCAAACCTGTCAGTTAGATCATGGCTGATCTGTATCTTAACTCCATCTATTACATTCCTATGTAACTTGCCTGTGGGTTAAGGAGGGCGAAAATTATCTGGGGTTCCCACTGCTGCTCACTGTCCAGTGGCCCCCAGCCGGAAGGTGCTCATGTCTGCCCATAATGTGGGTTAGGATCGGACACGGCTGTGATTATCCCCCTCTCCAGTCACCTCCTAGCGATTGGCTGAAGGCCATCAGTAATATGTCGGAACAGGAGCAAGAAAGAAAGTGCTTGTGTTCATAAAGCACGGTATCGTGTCTTTCAGAACCAACCCAAATCCCTTTACACACACTGAATTGCCTAGAGGTGTAGTTGCTCTTTTCACACCACCGGTCAGGGAGGGGGACCGGCAGAAAGGGAAGCAAAAGAAAACGGGAAGAGAGGACGGGACTGACCAGCATCGGTGCTAACATTTCCTGTTAAACCAGTGGCCCTAAACCTTTTAATGTTGAGTTATCAATGTGTGTCATTTTACAGCATCACTGCTGCTGGTGCAAAATAAACCCTGTAACACCGTAGAACTCGATTCATGATCAGATCCAGAATCAGCAAAATACCCCAACACATCACCTCAGCTGTGAAACTGTACGCTGCATTGACATTAAATGGAACTAAATATTACAAGAAAGAAAGAACTTGTGTTTCTATAACGCCTTTCACAACTTCACGACGTCCCAAAGCGCTTTACAGCCATTGAAGTACTTTTGAAGTGAAGTCACTGTTGTAATGTAGGAAACGCGGCAGCCAATTTGCGCACAGCAAGATCCCACAAACAGCAGTGTGATAAATGACCAGATAATCTGTTTTTTGACGTTCTATTAAGGGATAAATCCTGCAACGAAGGTTCACTCGATTGATTCCTGGGATGAGAGGGTTGTCCTATGAGGAGAGGTTGGGTAGAATGGGCCTATATTCTCTAGAGTTTAGAAGAATGAGAGGTGATCTCATTGAAACGTATAAAATTCTGGAGTGGCTTGACAGGGTAGATGCTGAGAGGCTGTTTCCCCTGGCTGGAGAGTCTAGAACTCAGGGTCATAGTCTCAGGATAAGAGGGCGGCCATTTAGACTGAGTTAAGGAAAAATTTCTTCACTCGGAGGGTTGTGAATCTTTGTAATTCTCTACCCCAGAGGGCTGTGGATGCTGAGTCGTTGATTATATTCAAGACTGAGACCGATAGATTTTTGGACTCTAGGGGAATCAAAGGATATGGGGATCGGACGGGAGAGTGGAGAAGATCAGCCATGATCTTATTGGATGGCAGAGCGGGCTCGAGGGGCCGTATGGACTACTCATGCCCCTATTTCTTATGATAAATATTGGCCCAGGGCACTGAGGAGAACATCCCTGCTCTTCTTGGAAATAGTGGCCGCGGGATCTTTTACGTCCGCCTGAGAGGGCAGACAGGGCCTTCGGTTTGGCGTCTCGTCCGAAAGACGGCACCTCCGACAGTGCCAGATAGTACAGAAATCTAACCTTGATTGGCTGAGTGTGATGTTGGCTCGGTGGTTCACAGACTCATCCCTGGGTCAGAAGGTTGAGAACTCCACACCAGGAGAGCCTCGCACAGGGCCGACACTCCCGGCAGTACTGACGGAGTGCTGCATTGTCAGAGATGCCATCCTGTGGACGAGAGTGGTTCCCCTCTACCCGTTCGGCGAGACATTAGAATTAGTCGGAAGATCTTTTGAGCTGATATTCTGGGAGGAGGAGGAGATCAAATGGGCAGGACAGACGTCTGCTTCCAAACTCTGGCTCATTCCTTTGTTTTGTAGGTGCACAGGGCATCTGCAACTATCATCGAGCCAACAGGGGAGTCTGACAACCCTCTGAGATTCACATCCGGGCTGGTGGTGGCCTTGGATATCGATGCCACGTTAGAACACGTGCAGGATCCTCAGAACACTGTTAAGGTTCAGGTAAGTCATCATAATCAACGGGACAAGCATGTTATCTATTGACAGGCGATCATTTTCCGGGTGGTCATTTCGAAACCCACACGTTTACCCTCCTGGTTCGTAATCACATAAAATCAATATAAGAACAGGATTAGGCCATTCAGCGCCTCGAGCCATTCAGTTAGATCATGGTCTGATCTGTATCTTAACTCCATTTACCCGCCTTGGTTCCATAACCCTTAATACCCTTACCCACCAAAAATCTATCAATCTCGGTTTTGAAGTTTTCAATTGACCCCCAGCCTCAACAGCTTTTTGGGGGAGAGAGTTCCAGATTTCCACTCCCCTTTGCGTGAAGAAATGCTTCCTGACATCACCCCTGAGCGGCCGAGCTCTAATTTTAAGGTTCTGCCCCCCTTGTTCTGGACTCTCCCACCAGAGGAAATAGTTTCTCGACATCGACCCTATCAAATCCTTTAATCATCTTAAACACCTCAATTAGATCACCCCTTAATCTTCTATACTTGAGAGAATACAAGCCTAGTCTCTGCAACCTGTCCTCATAATTTAACCCTTTTTTAGCCCCGGTATCATTAGCCCCGCTGCACCCCCTGCAAGGCCAACATATCCTGCCTGAGGTGCAGTGCCCAGAACTGAACGCAGACTCCCCATAGGGTCTGACCAGAGCTCTGTACAGCTGAAGCGAATATAGAGGAACAATTGGCAATTTAAAAAGGATCAATATCTGTTGGGAATTGAGATTTAGGTTATTATCCTATCTTCCTATATTGATTTTGGGTGACTATAAACCACTACTCGTATTCTTTTATGTTCCCATATTCACAGTCCTGTGGGGGAAACGAGTTTTCTGTAACCATGCTCGATGTTTTGAATTTTGTGCTTGATTTACTTTTTCCCTATCTGTTGTCACATGGGCCTGGCCCTTCACCTCTGTTTCTCAATCTTAGTAACCTAGGAACACACAGCACTGGAAAAGATCATTGCGGTTCATCTGACTGATCACAGTATTTAGGAACTATCACATCCCTCGATACCATTCACACCAATTTTTCCCCGCGTGCTCATCCAGCTCTCCTGAGTTTGCTGGTATCCTCAGCCCTCCGCACCATTGCCTCTCTTAGCAGTCTGTTCCGTTCTGTCACCATCCTCTGCGTAGCATAGTTAAATCTGAGCTAATCTCTACACCCTTCCCTCTAAGTTTGACTCCAAGCCCTCTTGTAGAATCTGTGACTGTGTTAAACGTAATGGCGTTTATCTTGCCTGCACCCCTTAGGATCTTGAATACTTTAAGTTCACCCCTGAGCCTTCTCTTCTCCGTTCCTCCTCTTTACTAGCCTCTCCTGATAACTCAGATATCTAATCCCAGCTATCAATTTAGTTGCCCTTAGTTGCACTCTCTCCAGCGTCTGGACATCTTCCTCACATCCAGTTTTAAAAACCATCCAATCCCCCTCATTTAAAAATTATAATCACAGAATCTTACAACACAGAAGGAGGCCATTCAGCCCATCCTGCCTGTGCCGGCTCTTTGAAAGAGCTATATCCAATTAGTCCCACTCCCCTGCTCTTTCCTCGTAGCCCTGCAAATTTATCCCCTTCGAGTATTTATCCAATTCCCTTTTGAAAGTTATTATTGAATCTGCTTCCACCGCCCTTTCAGGCAGCGCATTCCAGATCATAAGTCACTGCGTAAAAATATGTCTCCTCATCTCCCCTCTGGTTCTTTTGCCAATTATCTTTAATCTGTTAAGTTATGTCCACACTTCTTTTCCCCTCTTGATATGTGTACAGCAAAAGCAAACTGGGAAGGCTGTGGGCAATGTCTACAGTGAAGTGGGAATGCAGTGTAACTGAAATTGTGCCTGGTGTCACCTGCAGGTCCTGTATCCAGACGGACAGGCCCATACAATCCACCCCAAGCCGGCCGATTTTCGAAATCCTGGGCCTGGAAGACACAGATTGATTACTCAAGTCTACCTCTCCCACACGGCCTGGACAGGTAACTGGCTTAATACTGAAGTAGCAACAACAACGTGCATTTACGTTAAAACCTTTAACGTAGAAACACAGAGACGTAATCGGAAAAGGATATAGAGGCACTGGAGAAGGTGCAAAAAATAAAGATTTACAAGGATGATACCAGAACTGAGAGGTTACAACTATCAATTAATGTTGAACAGGCTGGGGCTCTTTCCTCTAGAAAAGAGAAGACTGAGGGGTGACCTGATGGAAGTCTTCAAAATTCTGAAAGGGGTTCGATAGGGTAGACGTAGAGAAGATGTTTCCACTTGTGGGAGGCAAGACTAGGGGCCACAAATATAAGATAGTCACTAATAAATCCAATAGGGAATTCAGGAGAAACTTCTTCACCCAGAGAGTGGTGAGAATGTGGAACTCACTACCACAAGGAGTAGTTGAGGCGAATAGCTTGGATGCATTTAAGGGGAAGCTAGATAAACACATGAGGGAGAAAGGAACAGAAGGATATGGTGATAGGGTGAGATGAAGTAAGGTGTGAAGCATAAACACCAGCATGGTGTTTTTGGGCCGAATGGCCTGTTTCTGTGCTGTGTAATTCTGTGTAATAGATGGACGTCGAGCCGAAGGTGGGGATGATAAGGGGGGGGGGGGTGACCAGAATCCTGGTCAAAATGTGGGTTTTAAGGAGGGTCTGAAAGGAGGAGAGGGAGGTGGACAGTTGGGGGGGATTTTAACGAAGAAATTCCAGATGGTGGGGCCTAAACCCTGTGAAGGTACAGCTGCCGATGATGGAGAGGGGGAGAGGTACGAGGCCAGAGTTGGAAGAATGGAAACTCGTGGGGTTTTGGTTATTGGGAGTTTGCTTAAATGGAAACAATCTCAGTCCATTCTTGCAGTAGCTCTGTACACAGATAGTGTAAACACATTCAAATAAGATGAGGGCAGGAAAGTGGAGTTCAGGTAGAAGATCAGCCATGATCTTTTTTTTTTATTCGTTCATGGGATGTGGGCGTCGCTGGCGAGGCCAGCATTTTATTGCCCATCCCTAATTGCCCTCGAGAAGGTGGTGGTGAGCCGCCTTCTTGAATCGCTGCAGTCCGTGTGGTGACTGTTCTCCCACAGTGCTGTAGGAAGGGAGTTCCAGGATTTTGACCCAGCGACAATGAAGGAACGGCGATATATTTCCAAGTCGGGATGGTGTGTGACTTGCAGGGGAACGTGCAGGTGGTGTTGTTCCCATGCGCCTGCTGCTCTTGTCCTTCTAGGTGGTAGAGGTCGCGGGTTTGGGAGGTGCTGTCGAAGAAGCCTTGGCGAGTTGCTGCAGTGCATCCTGTGGATGGTGCACACTGCAGCCACAGTGCGCCGGTGGTGAAGGGAGTGAATGTTTAGGGTGGTGGATGGGGTGCCAATCAAGCGGGCTGCTTTATCTTGGATGGTGTCGAGCTTCTTGAGTGTTGTTGGAGCTGCACTCATTCAGGCAAGTGGAGAGTATTCCATCACACTCCTGACTTGTGCCTTGTAGATGGTGGAAAGGCTTTGGGGAGTCAGGAGGTGAGTCACTCGCCGCAGAATACCCAGCCTCTGACCTGCTCTCGTAGCCACAGTATTTATATGGCTGGTCCAGTTCAGTTTCTGGTCAATGGTGACCCCCAGGATGTTGATGGTGGGGGATTCGGCGATGGTAATGCCGTTGAATGTCAAGGGGAGGTGGTTAGACTCTCTCTTGTTGGAGATGGTCATTGCCTGGCACTTATCTGGCGCGAATGTTACTTGCCACTTATGAGCCCAAGCCTGGATGTTGTCCAGGTCTTGCTGCATGCGGGCTCGGACTGCTTCATTATCTGAGGGGTTGCGAATGGAACTGAACACTGTGCAGTCATCAGCGAACATCCCCATTTCTGACCTTATGATGGAGGGAAGGTCATTGATGAAGCAGCTGAAGATGGTTGGGCCTAGGACACTGCCCTGAGGAACTCCTGCAGCAATGTCCTGGGGCTGAGATGATTGGCCTCCAACAACCACTACCATCTTCCTTTGCGCTCGGTATGACTCCAGCCACTGGAGAGTTTTCCCCCTGATTCCCATGGACTTCAATTTTACTAGGGCTCCTTGGTGCCACACTCGGTCAAATGCTGCCTTGATGTCAAGGGCAGTCACTCTCACCTCACCTCTGGAATTCAGCTCTTTTATCCATGTTTGGACCAAGGCTGTAATGAGGTCTGGAGCCGAGTGGTCCTGGCGGAACCCAAACTGAGCATCGGTGAGCAGGTTATTGGTGAGTAAGTGCCGCTTGATAGCACTGTCGACGACACCTTCCATCACTTTGCTGATGATTGAGAGTAGACTGATGGGGCGGTAATTGGCCGGATTGGATTTGTCCTGCTTTTTGTGGACAGGACATACCTGGGCAATTTTCCACATTGTCGGGTAGATGCCAGTGTTGTAGCTGTACTGGAACAGCTTGGCTAGAGGCGCAGCTAGTTCTGGAGCACAAGTCTTCAGCACTACAGCTGGGATGTTGTCGGGGCCCATAGCCTTTGCTGTATCCAGTGCACTCAGCCGTTTCTTGATATCACGTGGAGTGAATCGAATTGGCCGAAGACTGGCTTCCGTGATGGTGGGGATATCGGGAGGAGGCTGAGATGGATCATCCACTCGGCACTTCTGGCTGAAGATGGTTGCAAACGCTTCAGCCTTGTCATTTGCTCAACGTGCTGGACTCCGCCATCATTGAGAATGGGGATGTTTGCAGAGCCTCCTCCTCCCGTTAGTTGTTTAATTGTCCACCACCATTCACGACTGGATGTGGCAGGACTGCAGAGCTTTGATCTGATCCGTTGGTTGTGGAATCGCTTAGCTCTGTCTATAGCATGTTGCTTCCGCTGTTTAGCATGCATGTAGTCCTGAGTTGTAGCTTCACCAGGTTGGTACCTCATTTTTAGGTACGCCTGGTGCTGCTCCTGGCATGCTCTTCTACACTCCTCATTGAACCAGGGTTGATCCGCCTGGCTTGTTGGTAATAGGTAGAGTGAGGAATATGCCGGGCCATGAGGTTACAGATTGTGCTGGAATACAATTCTGCTGCTGCTGATGGCCCACAGCGCCTCATGGATGCCCAGTTTTGAGCTGTTAGATCTGTTCTGAATCTATCCCATTTAGCACGGTGGTAGTGCCACACAACACGTTGGATGGTGTCCTCAGTGCGAAGACGGGACTTCATCTCCACGAGAACTGTGCGGTGGTCACTCCTACCAATACTGTCATGGACAGATGCATTTGCGACAGGTAGATTGGTGAGGACGAGGTCAAGTAAGTTTTTCCCTCGTGTTGGTTCGCTCACCACCTGCCGCAGGCCCAGTCTAGCAGCTATGTCCTTCAGGACTCGGCCAGCTCGGTCAGTAGTGGTGCTACCAAGCCACTCTTGGTGATGGACATTGAAGTCCCCCACCCAGAGTACATTTTGTGCCCTTGCTACCCTCAGTGCTTCCTCCAAGTGGTGCTCAACATGGAGGAGGACTGATTCATCAGCTGAGGGAGGACGGTCGGTGGTAATCAGCAGGAGGTTTCCTTGCCCATGTTTGACCTGATGCCATGAGATTTCATGGGGTCCAGAGTCAATGTTGAGGACTCCCAGGGCCACTCCCTCCTGACTGTATATCACTGTACCGCCACCTCTGGTGGGTCTGTCCTGCCGGTGGGACAGGACATACCCAGGGATGGTGATGGAAGAGTCTGGGACGTTGGCTGAAAGATATGAATCTGTAAGTATGGCTATGTCAGGCTGTTGCTTGACTGGTCTGTGGGACAGCTCTCCCAATTTTGGCACAAGTCCCCAGATGTTAGTAAGGAGGACCTTGCAGGGTCGACTGGGCTTGGTGTTTTGCCGTTGTTGTGTCCGGTGCCTAGTGGTCCGATGCCGGGTGGTCCGTCCGGTTTTATTCTTATGACTTTTCGTAGCGAGATTTTACAACTGAGTGGCTTGCTAGGCCATTTCAGAGGGCAATTAAGAATCAACCACATTGCTGTGGGTCTGGAGTCACATATAGGCCAGACCGGGTAAGGACAGCAGGTTTCCTTCCCTAAAGGACATTAGTGAACCAGATGGGTTTTTACGACAATCCGGTAGTTTCATGGCCATCATTACTGATATTAGTATTTTAATTCCAGATTTTTTATTTAATTAATTGAATTTAAATTCGCCAGCTGCCGTGGCAGGATTTGAACTCATGACTCTGGATTTTAGTCCAGGCCTCTGGATTACTAGCCCAGTAACATAACCACTATACTACCATACCCGATCTTGTTGAATGGCGGAGCAGGCTCGAGGGGCTGAATGGCCTCTTCCTGTTCCTATTTCTTATGTTCTTTGGAGATTTGAATACCTTTAGAACGTCATCCTTTTTTTTTCCAAAGGTGATTTTTCTCCCCTCCTTTCCTGAAGGCACTGACCCTTCCTGTGCTACGGCTCCACGCAGTTCAATTACTCTCCGGTATCTCACCCACGTGGATAAGCCAGAACAATAAGTGAAGCCATTCAGCCATGGGGGGCATCCCAGCTGAGCCAGATCCTGACCTCACCTGACTTCCAGTCGGAGTCACTACGGGCCAATCAGTGTACGCTTCCCGCGTCGACCGTCACTATTGTAAATCCCTATGTCCACGTTTACATTGGGAACCGCCTGTGTTAATCCTCTCTCCAGGGGGAGGGGCTGTAGTGCGTAGGCTTTTATTTTCATCTCCCAGCTCCTCAGCCTCGACGAGAGAAAGACCAAAGCTGCAACCAACTTGACTTCTACTGCTTCCCAAATTGCCATTGGTTTTGTGAAAGTATATAAAAATAAGCACAGAATGAGCGACTTTAAAACAGGAACTGAATTACATCTGCCTGTGGGAGTTCAACTAGTGTGTGTGCGGTGTGTGTGTGCGTGTGTGTGTGCGTGTGTGTGTGCGGTGTGTGTGCGCGTGTGTGTGCGGTGTGTGTGTGTGTGCGGGTGTGTGTGTGCGGGTGTGTGTGTGGTGTGTGTGTGTGCGCGGTGTGTGTGTGCGCGGTGTGTGTGTGCGCGGTGTGTGTGTGCGCGTGTGTGTGTGCGGGTGTGTGTGTGCGGTGTGTGTGTGTGTGCGCGGTGTGTGTGTGCGCGGTGTGTGTGTGCGCGGTGTGTGTGTGCGCGGTGTGTGTGCGCGGTGTGTGTGTGCGCGGTGTGTGTGTGCGCGTGTGTGTGTGTGCGTGTGTGTGTGTGTGCGTGTGTGTGTGTGTGCGCGGTGTGTGTGCGCGGTGTGTGTGTGCGCGGTGTGTGTGTGCGCGGTGTGTGTGTGCGCGGTGTGTGTGTGCGCGGTGTGTGTGTGCGCGTGTGTGTGTGTGCGCGTGTGTGTGTGTGCGCGTGTGTGTGTGTGCGGGTGTGTGTGCGCGGTGTGTGTGTGCGTGCGCGGTGTGTGTGTGCGTGCGCGGTGTGTGTGTGCGGTGTGTGTGTGTGCGGGTGTGTGTGTGTGCGGTGTGTGTGTGCGTGTGTGTGTGCGTGCGTGTGTGTGTGCGCATGTGTATTTTAACACCAATCATTTTCTCCCCCCTCTCTCTCCCACAGAGCCTTGTCAGGTGGAGGTCCGATTGCTCCTGGCCTACAGCTCCAGTAGAAGCAGGGCGTCCGGCCTAAGTGCGATCTCCAGATCAGCCTGGAGCGATAGCATCGACGTTTTGCCGCAAACGGATAACGTCATCGAGGGCACCATTAATCTCAGCAAACACGTCAAGGTCTACCTGATGCCCAAGCCAGCCAGGCGGTGATAACCAGCGATGCTGGGCCAGAATTAAAAAGACACAACTTAGCTGGAGGAGGAGGTTAGACAACAAGCCGTTTGCAGAACACGAACCTGCTGGCAGGAGAAGCTTCCGGTTCATTGTACAGCTGTGATCTAAAACCACTGGGGAGTGCGGACATTGTAAACCTCGAGAGCGACCCCAGGTCGTGAACTCTGAATCGTTCACAATGCCTATCCGTTAACGGGAACTTCTAAACCAACCGAGGTCTACGCGCTCCCCTAGAGAATTCCTGCACTGCGTCTTCACCTTTCTGTTTTGGCGCTCAACAGATTCGGGTCCTCCCAGACGGTGAGCTGCTTTTCTAAAAGTCGGACATTGACCAAGAATGAGGAATTCTGTGGATTTTTGGAAACTGTGTTTTTGGAACAATTGAGTTTTTTTTTCTTATTGAAAGTTTGATATAAACGTTATGAGATTCTGAAAATGTTCAGAACGTAAGGGCTGCATTGCTGCCCCGTAACATGCAGTGGAGCAATACTCGATGTCATTGAAGGTTTGATTCTGGGCTCGCTGTGACCCCCCCCCCCCTCCCATCAGCCCCACTTTTATGTGAAAGATTGCAGCCTGGGGGTCGACCCCAGTTATTCTCCGAGCAGCTCGCCCAGGAGGGCCGCGGGTTTGATCCGTGCTGTATAACGCTGGTCTCTGCCAGCTGCGACGTTACAGCTGCCGTCGGCAACTTAGGCTGGGGGGGCGGTGGGCGGGCAGAACATCCAGCCAGAGTTCCTGCTCCTGATCGCTGTCCAGGCGTGAGAACGGGTTTGAGTTTGGCCGTGTTACCTCCCGCTGAGAAATTCACGATGCCCATCCGTTAACGGGAATTTCTGAACCCCTGGTGCGAGGGGCGTGAGGAGATTGGTGAACGTTCGTGGAATCACACCCGCTGGTGAGTCAGTGCCTTACCTTTAAACAGGGGCCAGAATCACGGGGCAGGAACCCTTAATGTCACTACAGCTCAGATTTAATGGCGGGAGCCTAAAACACCCACTGCCTGCTCTGCACTCCGCATTTACATACTGAGTCACGCAGGGTGCGGGAGTACTTGAAGCCTGTGATATTGATAACCCACTGGTGCCAGTGACTGTCTCTCAGTCCTTCAGTGTACCGCTGCCCACTAACACACTCCAGCCTGTGTATTACCCAGTCTAGCAGTGTGGGCCCTGTACTTTATTTTCAAAGCTTCAGTTGCCGGGCTGAGTTGAATTATGAAACCATTCAGCCATGTTACAGTCCCCAGGGTCGGGTCGGAGAGAGGGGCACCTGGACAGAACCAGATCACGGTTCGAGGTTGGTTTTAAATAAACGGATGGTTCATTTGGATCGCCACAGTTGGGTGGCGCTTTTAAACCTCATTAAACAAAATAAATTGGAAAAGTTTTTCACAGAAGGAGAAACTTGTTTTTGTTGGCTGTCGGAGCCCAAAATTCCTGTGGTGGGAGGGTGGGTACATGGATTGCACAAACGGGGGCAGGTGGGCGGTAATTTAGGGTGGGGGCCTAGTTTCACTGGGTTTCCACCCCTTTCTTTTCAGCGCAACCTGAAGTTGGAGAAGGGGCGGAACAGAGTCTCCGAACCTATGACCGAAACTACAGCAGAGTCTCCCGAATACAGCAGGATTATATCTCCAGCAAACAATCTATTTGCTCAACGGTCTATTCGAACAGTCTTTACACACGACAGCAGAGTCTATTTACTCCACAGACCGACTATTTAAACAGAGCCTCTACGAACTGCAGCAAACAGAACTTGTGACCGAAATGCTCCCCAGAGTCTCCCGATAAAAGGAGAATTATTGCAGAGAGTGGAGGATAGTTCCGTAAAACAAATTATGTGCGTGAAATCATTCCCAGTCGCTTACAGCAGGGCGGTCTCCCCGTGCGATTGACGGGGGAATTACCCAATCATTTCCATTCTGGCCGGGGATGGTGGTGCCCCTATACGCAGCCTTTATTTTAATGTGAAACCCTGCCGGAAGCAGGGCCGGGCAGTTCCTGCGTCCGTGCTGCCCGCAGGTGGTGGGCGTCACCAGAGAACGTGGGACGGCGTCACCCGTCAGAAGACCTGCCAGTTCCGCCCTGCTTCGTCCGTCTTTCAGAGGAGACGTTAAACCGAGGCCCCGTCTGCCCTCTCAGGCGGACGCAAACGATCCCACGGCCGCTATTTCAAAGAAGAGCCGGGGAGTTCTTCCCCGGTGTCCTGGGGCCGATATTTATCCCTCAACCAACATCACAAAAAATCAGATTATCTGGTCATTATCACGTTGCTGTTTGTGGGATCTTGCTGTGCGCAAATTGGCTGCTGCGTTTCGTACAGTGACTACCCCCTCCTATTTCTCATCCACATGCTTCCCCTCGGCGACGTGATCCAAAAACACGTCAGGTTCCACATGTACGCTGACGACACCCAGCTCTACCTCACCACCACCTCCCTCGATCCCTCATCTGTCACACTGTTTGTCCGACATCCAGTTCTGGATGAGCAAAAGTTTTCTCCAACTAAATATTGGGAAGCCGTTGTCTTTGGTCCCCGCTGCAAACTCTGTTCCCTAGCCACCGACTCTATCCCTCTCCCTAGCCGCTGTCTGAGGCTGAACCAGACCGTTAACAACCATGGCGACCTACTTGACCCTGAGATGAGCTTCCGACCACATATCCGCTCCATCACCAAGACCGCCTACTTCCACCTCCGTAACATCGCCCGTCTCCGCCCCTGCCTCAGCTCATCTGCTGCTGAAACCCTCATCCATGTCTTTGTTACCTCCAGACTGGACTATTCCAATGCTCTCCTGGCCAACCTCCCACCTTCCACCCTCCATAAACTTGAGCTCATCCAAAACTCTGCCGCCCGTATCCTAACTCGCACCAAGTCCTGTTCACCCATCACCCCCTGTGCTCGCTGACCTACGTTGGCTCCCGATTCGGGAGCGCCTCGATTTTAAAATTCTCATCCTTGTTTTCAAATCCCTCCATGGCCTCGCCCCCCTCCCTATCTCTGTAACCTCCTCCAGCCCTACAACCCTCCGAGATCTCTGCGCTCCTCCAATTCTGGCCTCTTGTGCATCCCCGATTTTCTTCGCTCCACCACTGGTGGCCGTGCCTTCAGCTGCTTGGGCCCCAAGTTCTGGAATTCCCTCCCTAAACCTCTCCGCCTCTCCCTCCTCCTTCAAGATGCTCCTTAAAACCTACCTCTTTGACCAAGCTTTTGGTCACCTGTCCTAATATCTCATGATGTGGCTCGGTGTCAAATTCTGTTTGATAATCGCTCCTGTGAAGCGCCTTGGGACGTTTTACTATGTTAAAGGCGCTATATAAATGCAAGTTGTTGTTGAGGGGGGGTTAGGGGCAGAAAGCAGATCCATAAGTGCACGTGACCTGTGTGTTTACTGTGGAAATCAGCCAGGAGGGGTTGGTGTTGGGCTCCGGGCTCTGTAGCTCTTCCCGTGGGCTTGACTGCTGAGTTTGTGTGAACTTTATAATTCAGCTCCTGGAAACCTCCATTTACAGCATAATTATACCCTTGTGACCAGCTAACAGCAAACTCGTCTGGAGAGACACGTCGTCGATACAGTGAAGCACAGCTGATTCTTGGATAACCTTTTGCCCTCCAGTCAAAAAGTTGTAAATCATAAAGTGTCTGGGGAAATGGGACTTTCTAAAACCTTCACTCCTCTCCCCAGACATTTTTTTGTCGATTTTAAAAATTCGTTTTCGCAGTATCAAAGTAGGTACAGCACAGGAGGAGGCCATTTGGCCCATCGTGCCTGTGCCAACTCTTTGAAAGAGCTATCCAATTAGTCCCATTCCCCTGTTCTTTCCCCATAGCCCCGTAAATGTTTTCCCTTCAAGTATTTAAAATTTAACGTATTAAAAAAAAACATCAGTGGGAGGAGAAAAATTGGACCCCAAAAAACACTTGGGTAAATTTGGATGAAATTAGATTTTATTAGATTGCTGCAATGCGAGGAAACAAGCAAAGGGCTTTTAAAGAAGGTACCATCGAGCTAAATGAAAACCCACAATTATTTACATGGTTCGCAGACACCACTTTGCTGAGACTCGCCAGCAGACTGTTACTTAAAGCCGAGCTGGTTATTTTTTTTAAAATTAAAAGTAAAATTGAAGAACCAGGCCCAGAGTTTCCGCCAGAGTGTGTCAACTTTTTACAGCGCAATCCAGCCGAATTAGTGCAAAGCGTCGCAGAATTTCGATTTACACCGGGCGTAATTCAGGCACGCAGGTGCTGGTAGGCACTGTTTAAACATTTTTAAATATTAAAACAATATTTAATTTACTAAGAAACTGACTAGTGTGTACCATTGAAAGTAGGAAGTGCTCAGTATAGTTTTATAAAGTCATTTTCAGTGAATTAAAATCAGGTTACTCACAGGTAACTATCCGGACACTCATTAAAAGTGCTTATTGTTTGCGATGAGCCCATTTTCAGCTGTATTAATACAAGTGCACCAGGTTACCGCTCTTGAGTACATTAATGAGTATTTTTTATTGCAAAAAAAATAAACAATTACGCTCTATTAAACTGCCAAATTGCGCTGATTCAGAGTGGATTTTATGTTTGTGATTATGTTAACTTATTTTAGCGGAAACTCGGAATGAAAACCAGCGGGCGCAATTTTCGGGCCCAATTTGCGGCCAGACGCTGATTGCACCCAAAGCGGAAACTTTAGACCCCTGTGTTTGTTGTTGGGACTCCAGACACTGACCTGTCACTATGATGCTGGGATAATAAAAATCACCAGGGATCAGTTGCGATCTTGATTTTAGTGAGATTGAGTCGGCCCTAACCTTCAGGGGACTGTCAGTGTGGTTACCGTGTCAGTGTACTGCTGCCCTTGTCCCGTGCTTAACTACAAGTCAGGTGTCAGCCGTGGCTCAGTGGGCAGCACTCTTGCCTCTCTGAGTCAGAAGGTTGTGGGTTCAAGTGCCCACCCTAGAGACTTGAGGACATAATTGAGGCTGACGTTTCCAGTGCAGTAATGAGGGGGTGCTGCAACGTCAGAGGTGCCGTCTTTCAGGTGAGATGTTAACGCAAGTCCGCCCTCTCAGGTGGAATTTAACGATCACATGGTACTATTCCGAAGAAGAGCAGGTGTCCAGACTAATATTTGTCCCTCAACTAACCTCCCTAAGAAAACGGATTACCTGGTTATTATCTTGGGATCTTGCTGTGCGCAAATTGGCTGCCACAGTTCCTACATTACGACAGTGACTACACTTCAAAAGCGTTTCATTGACTGTGAAGGGCTTGGGGACATCCGGAGGTCGTGAAAGGCGCTATATCAATGCAAGTTCTTCTTACAAATGAAAGGACTCTTTAGTGTGAAGACTATCGTCCTCGCTGCGGTACCTAAAGGTGATCCAGGTCCCCTTTAAAATGATCCAATTCACACAGCCTTTATTCATTTCCCTGCTATGGTGCGAGAGTGTAATTTTAATGTGACAAGTTTACATAGGCAGCTTTTATTATAAATGTGAACGTAGGAATTTATAATGGATAAAAGTGACACAAAGGTGTGACAAAAATGTGACAACGGGAGTTAAAGTTTTGTAGGCAGGAACTGCGCACACCTCCCAAACCCGCGACCTCCACCACCTAGAAGGACAAGGGCAGCAGGCACATGGGAACAACACCACCTGCACGTTCCCCTCCAACTCACAAACCATCCCGACTTGGAAATATATCGGCCGTTCCTTCAACGTCGCTGGGTCAAAATCCTGGAATTCCCTTCCTAACAGCACTGTGGGAGAACCGTCACCACACGGACTGCAGCGGTTCAAGAAGGCGGCTCACCACCACCTTCTCAAGGGGCAACTAGGGATGGGCAATAAATGCCGGCCTCGCCAGCGACGCCCACATCCCGAGAATGAATTTGAAAAAACAAGTTATCATTCAGACATCTGTTTAAAATAACACTTTGGAACTTAATGATCAGAATATTATCAAGTTACAATTTGGCAGTACACAAAATCATGTTTTTTCTTAAAAAATTTCCCCGCTGTAACAAATTGTTGATTTCCAAAGTCACTACACAGGATGAACCAATTACAGTTTACGATTGTTAAACATGCCAAGGTCTGGCTTCAAAGTAGAAAATTATTGGCAGCTGCTGCAATTACAGAACGTTCCATTGTGAACTGTACTTGGCTGGATTTGTGAATCCTAAACATGGTGGCATCAGATTGGGGAGGGCGGAGGTGGGTGTGTGTGGGGGGGTTCGCTCTGACTGCCTGCCTCTCTTCTCAGTGCCCTGGAGAGGGAGCATGCGGTGTCCACCGGGGTGCTTGATGCCTTCACAACTGATGAGCACCGCAGGGGATAGAGGCGATAGTTGATATCCACAATCATATTATGATTTAATTATTATTTGTATAATGTCCATAGTTATTATTGTTTGTTTTACACATGTGATGCTCCAGGGTACTTGCCTTAATGGTTTTTGTTCCCATTTGATGACACTGAGGAAACAGTGTCACCCCCTACAGGTAGTTTAAAAAAGGTCCAGTCTAAAAGACTTAAGCAAAAAAAAAATAACGACATCAATAAATGCACCATGAGAACTCGAAATCCCAGACGAGCCCCCACTATGTAGGGCGAATAAATCAGGCTTCATTTTATGATACCATTTGACTCGGGAAGTCATTCTAAAGAAATATAAAGGGTACGGTAGCGTAGTGGTTATGTTACTGGGCTAATAATCCAGAGACCTGGACTAAAATCCAGAGTCACGAGTTCAAATCCCGCCACGGCGGCTGGCGAATTTAAATTCAATTAATTAAATAAAAATCTGGAATTAAAATACTAGTATCAGTAATGATGGCCATGAAACTACCGGATTGTCGTAAAAACCCATCTGGTTCACTAATGTCCTTTAGGGAAGGAAACCTGCCGTCCTTACCCGGTCTGGCCTATATGTGACTCCAGACCCACAACAATGTGGTTGATTCTTAATTGCCCTCTTAGGGATGGGCAATACATGCCGGCCTTGCCAGCGACGCCCACATCCCGTGAACGAATAAAAAAAAAATCGACTCACTGAAACAGAATTGAAAAGCAAAGAAGTTACGTTAAACTTGTATAGAATCTTGGTTAGACCACACTTGGAGCACTGTGCACAGTTCTGGTCTCCATATTATAAAAGGATATAGAGGCAGTGGAGAAGGTGCAAAAAAGATTCACAAGGAGGATACCAGAACTGAGAGGATGGGCACTAAATTGGCCCGTGTAGCGCCTGTTGTTTCGGTGCTACACGGCCTCTCTGACATCCAAGATGGCGTCTTGGATGCGTGTTTCCTGCGTGACGTGCACCAGATGCCATCTTGGTTTGGAGTTTGCGCAGGCGCAGATAAGGAATGCTGGAATCATGTAAAGTAGGGAGAAAATGGCTTCAATCAGTGTGCAACGCTGATTTAAAGTGATAGACACCACTTTGGGACTTAACACTCAACTCAACGCACTGTCTTAACCACGACCATCTGAATGTGTCTTAGAATGCCTGGAGGACCCCCCACCAGCGCTATTTAAAGGGACCATGCAGGATTTACAGGTTAGTGGCTGGATTATTGCCTCTGGCTGTCGAGACATTTGTAACTGTTTTTGGAGGTCTCCTAGACTTTAATACTAGGA
This sequence comes from Heptranchias perlo, assembly GCF_035084215.1. Taxonomy (NCBI): domain Eukaryota; kingdom Metazoa; phylum Chordata; class Chondrichthyes; order Hexanchiformes; family Hexanchidae; genus Heptranchias; species Heptranchias perlo. The sequence goes on from NC_090330.1 coordinate 3,933,301, forward strand.
CGCGGGGACATAGCCTAACATTTAGAGCCAGGACGTGCAGGAGTGAAGTTAGGAAATGCTTCTACACGCAAAGGGTGGGAGACGTTTGGAACGCTCTTCTGCAGACGGAAGTTGATGGTAGCTCACTTGTGAATGTTAAATCTGAGATTGATAGATTTCTGTGAACCAAGGGTATTAAGGGATATGGGGCTAAGACGGGTATATGGAGTTAGGTCACAGGTCCAGCATGATCTCATTGAATGGCGGAACAGGCTCGAGGGGCTAAATGCCATGGCCACTTGCTGCCTCTTGCTATGCGCCACTTCCTCCTGCAAGAAAGCCTGGGTGATGTGCCTGTCATGGTTGAATAGCTGCCAGTGTGTTTGGCCTGTGAGTTGTGGGTGGGCGGCTTGAAACAGTGGTAATGTGTAAGGGTGAGAGGAAGCATCTGATGGGAAGAGTTGAGTACTGATGGAAAGAGTTTGTTGGTATGTGGGTGATGGGGGTGTAGTGCGTGGAGCAGTTGGTAGGAGACGCCACGTGACAGTCGACCTCACTCACCTTGACCACTGTCAAAGCATTGAACTTCTTCCTGCACTGAATCCATGTTCATGATGCTGTGAGCCTGGCATTGACTTCGTCCCCCGCTGCCTCCCACTGTCTTTTGGGCATATGTCTGGAGGGCCTCTTGCCCCCCTGCGAATATAGGATGTCCCTCCTTCTATCCACCTCTTGCATCCAAGGTCTCTAGAGCATCATCAGAGAACCTTGGTGCACGCACTCTCACAGGCCTGGTACCAACTCAGATCGGCAGATTGGTGAGATCTGGTGTGCAGATTGGAGTATGTGGGATTTAGTAGTGCACAACCTTGATTCAATGTTTTAACATAACTCATCAGTGCGTAAACATAGGGATCTGCATCTGTATTTTACGTGTGCGACGTCTGATCTCTGTTCAGACTCCGTGCAGACAGCAGACTGTTATTTTCAGCAAGTAACTGGTACCAGCTACCTTTAAGAGATTTCTAAGAAACATCCTCCCTTTAAGAGATGGAGCTCCCTCTGGTGGTGAAAAGTGCGAATTGCATTGATTCCAGTGGGAGGCCCGGAATGGAACGCCCATTGCGGGTAAATCCTCCCTTGGGACCAAACTTGAGTCCTGCCTGCCCAGGGGCCGTCGGGCACGGGGTAATAGCGCATCGCGCTGCCATCGCCCAGAACAGACCCTCATCCAATTTTTCCCCCGATATCCTTATCAGGAAAGGCTGAACAGGCTGGGACTCTGCAGAAAAGAGAAGGCTGAGGGGCGACCTGATAGAGGTCTTTAAGATAATAATAGGGTTCGATAGGGTAAACGTAGAGAAAATGTTTCCACTTGTGGGGGAGACCAGAACTAGGGGGTCATAAATATAAAATAGTCATTAATAAATCCAATAGGGAATTCAGGAGACACTTCTTTACCCAGAGAGTGGTGAGAATGTGGAACTCGCTCCCACAAGGAGTAGTTGAGGCGAATAGCATCGATGCATTTAAGAGGAAGCTCGATAAACACATGAGGGAGAAAGGAATAGAAGGGCATTCTGGTGGGGTTGGATGAAGTAGGGAGGGAGGAAGCTCGTGTGGGGCATAAGTGCCAGCATTTGGGCCGAATGGCCTGTTTCTGTGCTGTAGTTCCGATGTAACTCGATGTAAATAGTCACAGCTGGTGGGTAACACCACTATAACGTAGCACTGCAAAGATTTTCCACTTGCCCTTACCACATTTAGAAGACCCAATGACATGACATGAAACTCGCTGTACTTTTACCGATACTTTATTTAAAAAACATCCATACTCTACAACTATCACCGTTATGAGGTTTGATACCAATAATGACAGTAAAAGCAATTAACGCTCAGTGTAGTTGACAGAATCCGAATCCAAAATCTGCCTGATTAAGGTGCCTTAGTCTGGTGCAATTACAATCCCCAGGCAATTGAACCATTCATAGAAAATAAAATCCATTTACATCAATCATTTTACAAGAGAAGATTAAGCTAGAAATTACCTGCCTGTGAAATTATAGCTGTCGAATTATTGTACACTGTAACAGCGTAACTTCAGGACATCTATACGGAGTGACACGATAAGTCGCTTTATATAAATTAAAGCTCTTCTTCTATCTTGGTCAAGTTGCTAATCATCATATCCGAGTCTGGACAACACCAGCAGGTCATTTCACCTGAGCATCACAGCCAAACCTGATCCTGTTTTCTAGCAATATCCGCACACGCACACTTCCAAGCTGGGATCACCGGATTGCGTTCAGGAGCAGGAATCCTGGCCCATTACTGCCCAACTCTCCCTTCCATCAATAGCCTCTTAAGAACCTAACTCCTTGTGCTTTCAATTCCCCCTCCACAATCTTATCCACCAATCCTGCTGAACGTCTTCCAATCGTGAAGAGGAGGGAGGTACGTATAAAAGGGGGTAGATGAGCCCCAAAGTCTTTCGATGAAGACCCTGGACTGGACCGAGATCATCAAGTAGTGTGGGGGGGTGGTGGGGGGGTGAATTTCCTCTCGCTGCAAATTTACGGTTACACCCCCTTGTTCTGGACTCCCCAAACCAGAGGAAATAGTTTCTCTCTATCTACCCTATCAAATCCTTTAATCATCGTAAACACCTCAATTAGATCACCCCTTAATCTTCTATATTCGAGGGAATACAAGCCTAGTCTTTGCAACCTGTCCTCTTAATTTAACTGTTTCAGCCCCGGTATCATTCTGGTGAATCTGCGCTGCACCCCCTCCAAGGCCAATATATCCTTCCCGAGGTGCGGGGCCCAGAACTGAACGCAGTTTCCAGATGGGGGTCTGACCAGAGCTTTATATAATTGTAACATGAAAAAACCCTACGGGTAAAGTCAGTGCCTATTATGGGAGTGAGTCATATCGACCTGTCGGTGTTGAATTCTCAGTCTGTGCCAATTTAGCTGATCTGAACAGGAGCAGGAACAACAACTTGCATTTATATAGCACCTTTAACGTAGTAAAATGTCCCAAGGGGCTTCATAGGGGCGTAATCAGAGAAAAACTAACACCGAGCCAAAGGAGTCTTTAGGGCAGGTGACCAAATGCTTGGTCAAAGAGGTGGGTTTTAAGGAACGTCTTAAAGGAGGAGAGAGAGGTACAGAGGCAGAAGGGTTTACAGATGGAATTCCAGAGCTTAGGGCCGAGGCAGCTGAAGACACGGCCGCCAACGGCGGGGCGAAGAAAGTGGGGGGATGGACAAGAGGCTAGGGTTAGAGGAACACAGCAATAGGGAGGGGCTAGGCCATGGAGGGATTTGAACAGGAGGATATGAACTTTAAAATGGAGGCGTTGGTGGACTGGGAGCCACTGTAGGTCAGTGAGCACGGGGGTGAATGGGCCTTGGGTTATAAATAGTCCTTGGGCTAAGGTCGGGAATATCAGCCATGGTTTGCCACTCCGTATTGCTACTCGCTTGGTCATTTGATTGTAGGCAGGATTGAGCTAATTAAATGAGAAAAATAAACATCACTTTTATGGCTAATTATCAGGATTAGATTGTTGATACTGGTTTGGCAATAAAAGAGTTTTATCAGTCTGGGTCTGCAGTCACTGAGTCAGTCCCTTTCACCTCTGTTTATACAAGACTTGTGCTTTTTAATGGGTATTTCTGAATGTAGGACAGCAGCTCGTGCCTTAAAGCAGACGGTGCCGAGGCACACCCGATAGTCTGCCAGGTAAAGGTGCTGCTGAATGCGTCACTAAGTCATTCAAGGCCAGCAAGTCCCAGATTTGATTCCCGCTCCGTGTCGCGTTGACTGATCCCGCACAGGGCAACAATGGGCTAGAAATTGATCTTCATCGCACCCACTTTACACTCGGAAATCTGGCGTGACGAGAGCCAATTTCCAACAATCGCAGAAGTTGCAAGGTCGGAGCTGGAGCCTGCTATCTTACTGAGTCTCCTCGCCTGATACTAGTGGAAGCTGCAGGAACTCGAGGCTGAGCCCTCTCACACACAAACACGCCTCCAAAAGGGAAATATTGCTTCAGGTGAACAAGTCTTTTCTTGTATCTTGTCCAGGAGTGAGCAAAGTGAACATTTTAAGGTTCTGCCCCCTTGTTCTAGACTCCCCCCACCAGAGGAAATAGTTTCTATCGACCCGATCAACTCCTTTAATCATCTTAAACGCCTCAATTAGATCACCCCTTAATCTTCTATACTCGAGGGAATACAAGCCGAGTCTATGCAACCTGGCCTCATAATTAACCCTTTTATCCCCGGTAACATTCTGGTCAGTAAATCCTTCCTGAGGTGCGGTGCCCAGAATTGAACGCAGTATCTCCAGATGTGGTCTAACCAGGACTTTATACAACTATAGCATAACTTCCACCTCTTGGCGATGCGCCCAGATTTCTGATCCGTGCTCCTGATGGGCGAGGCGCTCTGGCAGTACTGCAAGGTTAGAAAACTACCCCTTATTAGCATGAATTTGGGTTGAGATCACCCCTGCCACGCACGTGTTTGGGGGTCAGAGGAGGGAGACAGTAGGCCAGCAACTGGGAACATGAGAATTTCAGGTTTGAAAACTGAAATCACAAAGGGAGTCAGAGATGGTTTGTGTAGGGTAATTATTTTCTTTAATTGCAGCCGTACAGTTTCATTAAGATATAATTCATTACAAAAACAAACAGGATTTTAAAAAAAAATCAATATTACCATCCTCAACACCTTTTGATAATGCCCCTGAAATACTAGTGTACAAACACTGTAGTGATAACAAATTTAAAATAAATGGGGTTTAACACCTCTTAGAATAGCAGAGAGGGGAATTAAACAGGAGCTCGTTAAGTGCTCGCACCCTCGTGTAATTTCAGGACCAACATTTCCCGTTCTCATTAGGAACGAACCCATCTCCAAAGGCCGCTCTCTGCTCTGCCGTGTAATTATTATTAGCCCCTGTACCAGCTTCAGTGCCAAGCGGGATCTGAAACATTGTCAGCCTGGCTCAGCGGCAGTGTTCCGATCTCCGAGTCAGGTCATCACGAGGGGGGCCCTCAGGACTTGAACACATCATCCAAGTGGACTAAAGCAATATACAGCGGATGCTGGAAATCTGAAATAAAACCAGAAAATGCTGGAAAAGCACTCAGCGGGTCAGGCGGCGTCTGTGAAGAGAGAAACAGAGTTAACGTTTCAGGTCAATGTCCTGCCACGAGAACTGGAAGAAGTTAGAGAGATTTAACAGTTTTAAGTACAGAGCCAGGGGAAGAAGGTGGGGCGGGGGGGGGGGGGGGGGGGGGTGAGGAAAGAACAAAAGGGAAGGTCTTTGATAGGGTGGAGGGCAGGAGTGTTTACATGACCAAAGGGATGATGGTGCAAGGCCAGGAGGGCGGTAATGGGACAGGTTAATAAACAAAAGACGCGTCCAGAGGAGGTGTAAATGGCAGCAGCAGAACCATAACCAGCACCCGTTGTCCGAGAAAATGGGAGCGACGGTTATGGTCTAAAGTTGTTGAACTTAACGTCGAGGCCAGAAGAGGAGGTGCTGTTCCTCGAGCTTCACTGGAACACTGTAGGAGGCCGAGGACAGAGTGGGAGCGGATGGAGTTATCTGGACTTCAGCGCTGTACTGAGGGAGTGTTGCATCATCAAAGGTGTTGTCTTTCAGATGGAACATTAAACTGAGGCCCTGCTGCCTGAATGGATGCAAAGGGTCCCACGGAACTGTTCAAAGAGCTTTCCAGGTATCCTGGCCAACATTTATCCTTCACTCTACCCCGTCAAGAACAGAGTAGCTGGTCGTTTGCTGTTTGTGGGATCTTGCTGTGCGCAAATTGACTGCCGAGTTGGCTACATAACAACAGTGACTACACTTCAAAAGTACTTCATTGGCTGTGAAGCACTTTGAGATGACCTAAAGCTGTGAAAGGTGCAATGGATGGTTAGAAAACTGTAATTATAACCCTAACCCCTCGATTTTAAAATTCTCATCCTCGTGTTCAAATCCCTCCATGGCCTCACCTTCTCCCTATCGCTGTAACCTCCTCCAGCCCCTACAACCCTCCGAGATCTCTGCACTCCTCCAATTCTGGCCTCTTGCGCATCCCCCAATTTTCATCGCTCCACCATTGGCGGCCGTGCCTTCAGCTGCCTGGGCCCTAAGCTCTGGAATTCCCTTCTTAAAAGGAGAGAGAGAGAGAGAGAGAGAGGGGGAGAGGTTTAAGACGCTCCTTAAAACCTACCTCTTTGACCAAGCTTTTGGTCACCCGTCTTAATATCTCCTTATGTGGCTCAGTGTCAAATTTTTGTTTGATAATCGCTCCTGTGAAGCGCCTTGGGATGTTTTACAACGTTAAAGGCGCTATATAAATGCAAGTTGATGTTGATGAAATTGAATTTAATAAATCTGGTAATTTTGTGGGATGACACCAGAGAATGACCATGAAAGTTGCCGGGTTTGGAAAAAAAAAACTCCTCCTTTGGCTCGGGGGTCAAGCTTTTTGTCTAATTATACTCCCGTAACTGCGCTAAAGGCGTTAAATAAATGCAAGTTGTCGTTGTGTGTTTCTCAGTTCAAATGGACGCACCGTCTCACTCCTGTGAAATACTAGCAACGACTGTGCTGTGGTGCAAACGAAAAGGGAACGGTGGATAAGCTGAGTTTGTGTTTCCGACAGGGTGCCTTTGATAACCTGTGTGGCAGTAGGCTGCTTGTGACTCCATGTGAGGTTTTTCTCATTCCTATATATAAAGAAAACAAACAGAAGAGATTCCACAGCTCCCGCCCCCACACGCCCGTGGAGCTGGTGAATTTTCCAGGCATTCGCCTTCCAAAGCAAACATTTTGAAAGTGAATTATCGGTGGTCACTTAGCAACAAACAGAACTCGGGCTGGGGCAGACGGGGACAAAACCGTTTGGGAGCTAAAAGGCAGGAAGGGAGATCGGATAAGACCCTCCCCCTTCCCAACCCATGTACACTCAAAACCCACCACCCTTTAAAAGAAACAAATTACCGGGCTGCAGTCAAATCAATAAAAAAACGCACACTTCGCAACGCTTCGGCCATAAGCAGAGTGGGGGAATTTTCACCCCGCGGACTGCAGCGGTTCAAGGCGGCGGCTCGCCACCACCTTCTCAAGGGACGGCCTTGCCAGTGACGCCCACAGCCCCAAGAATGAATAGGGAAAAAAAAAAAACTCTACAGCCCTGAAGGTCCCAGGTCTCATCCCCAGTCTGCGCAAATTTATCTCGTCTCAGCTGGGGGGCCGTGCAGCAGGGATGTGACGGCCGGGTTCTGCCGTCCGGTGACTCCACGTGCGAAAACGTGCGCGTGCAGAGAGCACCCCCCCACCTACCTGCAGTGAGATAGACTCTCGGTGCCCACTCTCTGGTGCAGGGGGGTTGGTCAGGCGTGAAAGGCCACGTGTTGGGTGGGGGCGAGGTACGAGAGGGCAGCGCCATCCGACAGAAGAGTGGAAAAGAGGCGGGAAAAAAAAACACTGGAACAGATCGAATGAAAAAAAAATAGAAAATTCCATGCCCGAGGATTACTCGCGAGCAGCAGAGGCAGTGAGATCCCAGCAAGAGGGGTATAAATCTGTCCATTACCTTAAAATTGGAGCTAGTTCAATCAGGGGCAACGTCAGGAAGCACCTCTTCACATAAAGGGTGTTGGAAATCTGGAACTAGCACCCCCCCACCGCCAAAAAAAAAAATAGCTGTTAAGACTGGGGGTCAACTGAAAAATTTCAAAACTGAGATTGATCAGATTTTTGTTGGGTAAAGGTATTAAGGGTTATGGAACCAAGACGGGTAGATGGAGTTAATATAGAGATCAGCCACAATCTAATTGAATGGCGGTATAGGCTCGAGGGGCTGAATGGCCTCCTCCTGTCCCTATCTTCCTATGTCTTAGGCAATAGTAAACGGAAAAGAAATTTGGACAGAGTGTAAAGTGGGCTCGTTCACTATCGCCCAAAACCAATTCATTCCCCAGAGGGTCAACACTGCCTTGTTGAGAAATGATCTGGGGACGTTGAGTGAACAAAGCAAAGGAATGGCACGGTCACTGGAGGCCGTTTGTGGGGGGGGGAGGGGGGGGGGGGAGAAAGAGAAGGGAAGAGGGGGTCAAAGAGATAGAGGAAGGACAGGGCCTTCTCATGCCCACTATACGTTTGGTGGGAGGGGGAAGACATGCAAGAGGAGGGGGAGACAACAAAAGGAGATTCAGGCTCTGCAGCCCTTGCTTTCTTGCAGGAAGGCTCGTTACACACTGACAGGTGTCTCGCCTGGAATATGATGCAGGAGAAAGAGAACACAGATGGATGGGATTAGAAATAAAGTAGGGGGTACACATTCACAAATCATTAAAAGTAGCAATGCAAGTTAACAAGGCCATTAAAATATGCAAACAAAGCACTGTGGTTCATTGTTAGAGGGATAGAATTGAAAAGCAGGGAAGTTATGTTAAACTTATACTGAACCTTGGTTGGACCACACTTGTACTGTACTGTGCACAGTCCTGGTCTCCATATTGCAAAGAGGATATAGAGGCATTGGGGAAGGTGCAAAAAAAGATTTACAAGGATGATACCAGAACTGAGAGGTTATAACTATCAAGAAAGACTGAACAGGCCGGGGCTCTTTTCTCTAGAAAAGAGAAGGCTGTGAGGTGACCCGATAGAGGTCTTTAAAATTATAATGGGGTTTGATAGGGTAGGTGCAGAGAAGATGTTTCTGCTGCTGAGGAAGTCCAAAGCTAGGGGCCCATTCAATATAAGATCGTCACTAATAAATCCAGGAATTCAGGAGAAACTTCTTTACCCAGAGAGTGGGTGGAATGTGGAACTCGCTCCCACAAGGAGTAGTTGAGGCAAATAGCATAGATGCATTTAAGGGGAAGCTAGATAAACACATGAGGGAGAAAGGAATAGAAGGATATGCTGATAAAGATAGTTGAAGTAGGGTGGGAGGAGGCTCGAGCATGAACACCGCATAGACCTGTTGGACCGAATGGCCCTGTTTCTATGCTGGAAATTCTATGTAAACATAGATTCAGAATATTTTCACATCGTTCACCTGACGAAGGGGGAAGCCTCCGAAAGCTTGTGAATTTAAAATAAAATTGCTGGACTATAACTTGGTGTTGTAAAATTGTTTACAATTGTCGACCCCAGTCCATCACCGGCATCTCCACATCATATGTAAACATACTTAGTAAACCATTTCTACAGTATAACTCGGAGCGGCTTCTGCAAAAACAAAGCGCCAGAGAAACCAGAGGTAGAAAAATGGTCTTTAAAACCTTTAGCTCGAGCAGAAATCCTGAACAGCAGTGATTAATTTTAAAAAGGAACAATTATAAAGTATTGATATTCACTTATTTAAAAAAAGAAAAACTTCTGTTTAAATAGGGAGTTGTTGAATTGCGAACGGGGGGGGGGGGGGGCGGGGAAGTTGCAGTATGAGGAGAGAATAAGGAGAGCTGGCTTGGGGGGGGAGTCACTGAATCTGAATGTGTACAGGAGCTGACCTTCCATGGGGGTATAGGCATGAACCCAGGGACATTAGGTCTGCAGAATGGAATATTTCCAATGACAGGCTTCCCGAATCAGTATCCCGACACTCCCAAGTGTAGAATAGTTTGATGCAGAGTGACGCTCCCAGGTATACTATGGTTTGATTCAGAGTATATTTCCCAGGTATACCATGGTTAGATGTAGAGTAAAGCTCGCAGGTATACCATGGTTAGATTCAGAGTATATTTCCCAGGTATACCATGGTTAGATGTAGAGTAAAGCTCGCAGGTATACCATGGTTAGATTCAGAGTATATTTCCCAGGTATACCATGGTTAGATGTAGAGTAAAGCTCCCAGGTATACCATGTTTGATTCAGAGTACGTGACCCAGGTATATCATGGTTTGATTCAGAGTACGTGGCCCAGGTATACCATGGTTTGATTCAGAGTACGTGACCCAGGTATACCATGGTTTGATTCAGAGTACGTGGCCCAGGTATACCATGGTTTGATTCAGAGTACGTGGCCCAGGTATACCATGGTTTGATTCAGAGTACGTGACCCAGGTATACCATGGTTTGATTCAGAGTACGTGGCCCAGGTATACCATGGTTTGATTCAGAGTACGTGGCCCAGGTATACCATGGTTTGATTCAGAGTACGTGACCCAGGTATACCATGGTTTGATTCAGAGTACGTGGCCCAGGTATACCATGGTTTGATTCAGAGTACGTGGCCCAGGTATACCATGGTTTGATTCAGAGTACATGACCCAGGTATACCATGGTTTGATTCAGAGCAAAGCTCTCTCTAATCTGTCCTTAAATCCTAATTCCAGAAGAGCAGCCTCTACTGCATAAATGCGATGTGCAGCGTTACCCACACCAGCCATCCTGTGGGATCGCCAAATTAATGGCAAATTAGGGACTCATGCCCACAAGGGACCCTGACAAACTGTCCGAGCTCATTCCGTGGAAGACCCTCACAGGAAGCAGAAACAGACGGCTTTCACCCCGCCAGTCTGATCTAGAGTGCGGGCTTGTGATTGTAATTCACTTCTGATTCTACCGTCAGATTCAGTAACTTCCTGAATCACTTCCCTCGATCATTATCTTCTCAACTCACCAGACAAACTAAACCAAATCCCGGAAAAACAATTGACCAAAAAAAAAACGAGATGGAAAATATCCTTCAACTCATTTTTAGGGGGAAAAAAAAGTATATTTGGCGTGACTTCCTCTTCAAGCTCTGTACTAACTCGGCCCTCTCTGGCAGTGAACAACGTCAGACTTGTACACAGTTTCAGTTGTCCTTCTGTAGATCTACGTATACAAAAAAAAAGTAGCAGTGTTGCCACAGGGCCATTTTGTGTATGGGTCCCACACAATGCACTGCCGACCAAGAGACTTTCGTGTGTACTCCGCCCGAGTGTCAGGGGGTTCGGGACGTTGCTCTCGACACAGGGACAGAAGTTAGCCATTTAACCCCTCGTGCTTATTCCGTCATTCAATGGCTGATCTGTGACCTAACTCCATATACCCGCCTCAGCCCCTCATCTCTTAATACCTTTTGGTTTAACAGAAATCTATCAACCTCAGATTGAAAATTAACAATTGAGCGAGCATCAACTGCCGTTTGCGGAAGAGAGTTCCAAACGTCTACCGCCCTTTGCGTCTAGAAGTGTTTCCTAACTTCACTCCTGGCTCTAGTTTTTTAGTCCTAGACTCCATGACCAGCGGAAGCAGTTTCTCTCCATCTATCCCATCACTTCCCCTTAATATCTTGTAAACTTCACAGCAAACACTGGAAGGGCAGAATCTACAATCCAATATTGTGTGCTGGGTGTTTTTTTTTTTTGCCCACAGTTGGAGGTGACCGCATGGAAATTTCAGAGCCCTAACACGACGTTCTACCAAGGTCCTGGCCGCGACACTGACTGCGATGAACTCTCTTCCCTCTTTTCCACCTTCCGCAGGGGGGGACCGTCTCCTTCCTTTTTTTGTCCCACAGTGCTCTGTGATCCACTTTTCTTCTTCTTCTTCTTCTTTCGGGCATCGTCCCTCGAATCTCCGCACCCGTCACCTGCTCCAGCAAACTCTTCCGGCAGTGCGCCATTCACTCCAGTTTATTCGTTGGTCGCTGGGCGCCTTTGCGGAGCTGACCGCGCAGCAGAGGCGCAGCCCGAGAGAGGAGAATAATCAGCTTCCCGTGGACCAGCAGCAACAGGGTTTGGTGAACGGACGCCCACATCCGATAGAAGGGTCCGTGGAAGGGATCGGAGACCGCGGGGCAAAGCATGTTGTTCAAATTCACTGTGGTGATCTACAGAAACGACATTAAGATTCCGCGGTCAGTCTGAAGCAAATGCATTTTGGAAGGAAGAATGAGGAGAGGCAATTTTCTACCTCTATTAAATGGAACAATTTTAAAGGGGGTGCAGGAACAGAGAGACCTGGGGGGGTTTAAGTGCACAAATATTTGAAGGTGACAGGACAGGTCGATAAGGCTGTTTTAAAAAACATACGAGATCCTTGGCTTTATAAAATAGAGTACAAAAGCAAAGAAGTTATGCTAAACCTTTACAAATCATTAGTTAGGCCTCAGCTGGAGTATTGTGTCCAATTCTGGGCACCGCACTTTAGGAAGGATGTCAAGGCCTTGGGGAGGGTGCAAAGGAGATTTACTAGAATGGTACCAGGGATGAGGGACTTCAGTTACATGGAGAGACTGGAGAAGCTGGGATTGTTCTCCTTAGAGCAGAGAAGGTTAAGGGGAGATTTAATAGAGGTGTTCAAAATCATGAGGGGTTTTGATAGAGTAAATAAGGAGAAACTGTTTCCACTGGCAGAAGGGTCGGTAACCAGAGGACACAGATTTAAGGTAATTGGCAACAGAACCAAAGGGGAGATGAGGAGGAGAATCTTTTTTATGCAGAGAGTTGTTCTGATCTGGAATGCGCTGCCTGAAAGGGCGGTGGAAGCAGATTCAATAATAACTTTCAAAAGGGAATTGGATAAATGCTTGAAAAGGGAAGAATTTGCTGAGCTATGGGGGGAAGTGCGGGGGGAGTGGAACTAATTGGATAGCTCTTTCAAAGAGCCGGCACAGGGCTGAATGGCCTCTTTCTATGATGTACAAGTCTATGATTCTAGTTGGTATCTGCCAAACATTGTTCAGTACTTTTAAGAACGTATGAAACTCTTAGAAACAGGAAAAGGTCAATAGGCCCAAGTCTGTCTCTTTATATTGGAACAGCCTGCCTGCTCACCTCAACCCTCTCCCCAGAAACAAATCTAACTGTGGCCTTCCCTAATAACTTATTCTGAAACTCCTTTGCCCTTTAGCTGAAAAGGTTCCATCCGACTCCCCCCGCCACCTTCATACTGAGCCTTGAAGACCTGGTTTGATCTCTAGCCTATAACGTGTCAACTGAGGCTCAGTGGGCAGCACTCTTGCCTCAGAGAGAGGAGGTTATGGGTTTGAGTCCCACTACAGAGACTTGAGCACATAATCTAGGTTGATACTTCAGTGCAGTACTGAGGGAGTGCTGCACTGTTGGGTTGTGCTGTCTTTCGGATGAGATGTTTAACCGAGGCCCCGTCCGCCCTCTCAGGTCAATGTAAAAGATCCCACGGCCACTATTTTGAAGAGGAGCAGGGGAGCGCTCCCCAGTGGCCAATATTTATCCATTAACCAACATCATAAAACAGATGATCTGATCATTATCACATCGCTGTTTGTGGGATCTTGCTGTGTGCAAATTGGTTGCCGCGTTTCCTACATTACAACAGTGACTACATTTCAAAAGTACTTCATTGGCTGTAAAACGCTTTGGGACGTCCTGAGGCCGTGAAAGGCGTTATGTCATAGAATGATACAGCACAGAAGGAGGCCATTCAGCCCATCGTGCCTGTACCGGCTCTTTGAAAGAGCAATCCAATTAGTCCCACTCCCCTGCTCTTTCCCCATAGCCCTGCAATTTTTTCCCTTCAAGTATTTATCCAATTCCCTTTTGAAAGTTATTATTGAATCTGCTTCCACCGCCCTTTCAGGCAGCGCATTCCAGATCAGAACAACTCGCTGCGTAAAAAAAAACTTCTTCTGGTTCTTTTGCCGATTATCTTAAATCTGTGTCCTCTGGTTACCAACCCTTCTGCCAGTGGAAACAGTTTCTCCTTATTTACTCTATCAAAACCCCTCCATGATTTTGAACACCTCTATCAAATCTCCCCTTAACCTTCTCTGCTCTAAGGAGAAAAACCCCATATTCTCTAAATGTAAGTCTTTCTTTTTTATTTCCTTTTGTAATGCGTTAGAGAAAGCCGTGCATTTATATAGCACCTAATCACCCCTCTCAGACACATCTCAGTGATTCACGTGCAACGAGTCACTCTGAAGTGTTGCGACTTTCTCTGCGGGCGAGTGCTGCAGCCAATTTGTACATGTCATATCTCCCAACAGCAGTAAGATGATAGACCTGTTAATCTGGTGGTGTCGGTTGAGGGACAACATCCACCTAAACAGGTGAACTGGCACACAGTATAAAATCTCATCAGAGCAACAGCCCCTCCGACAGTGCAGCGCTCCCTCAGTACTGCACTGGGAGGGTCGACCAGGATTGTGTGCTCGAGTCTCTGGCTTGGGGCTTGAACCCATGACCTTTTGACTCAGAGGGGAGCGTGCTACCGATGAAGCGAGTTAACAGTCAGCCTCAGGGCTGCAGCAGGGGTGTTATAATTGGGAGGAGGCCATTCAGCCCCTCGAGCCTGTTCCGCCATTCAATTAGATCACGGCTGATCTGTATCTTAACTCCATTTACCCGCCTTGGTTCCGTGACCTTAATACCCTTACCCAACAAAAATCTCTCAATCTCCGTTTTGAAATTTTCAATTGACCCCCCAGCCTCAACAGCTTTTTTCGGGGGGGGGGGGGGGGGGAAGAGAGTTCCAGATTTCCACTCCCCTTTGTGCGAAGAAGTGCTTCCTGACATCACCCCTGAACGGCCTGGCTCTAATTTTAAGGTTATGCCCCCTTGTTCTGGACTCCCCCCACCAGAGGAAATAGTTTCTCTCTATCGACCCTATTAAATCCTTTAATCATCTTGAACACCTTCATTAGATCACCCCTTAATCTTCTATACTCGAGGGAATACAAGCCTAGTCTATGCAACCTGTCCTCATAATTTAACCCTTTTAGCCCCGGTATCATTCTGGTGAATCTGCACTGCACCCCCTCCAGGGCCAATATATCCTTCCTGAGGCACAATTGGGTTTACTGTTTCCAGTGTAGGGAGGAGGCGAGAAATGGGGGAAATTAGATTCCCGAAGGATGAAACGTGAACTGTTAACCTATTCTCTCTTGGATGCTGACTGACCGTCCGTGCATTTCTGGTACTTTCTGACTCCGTTCCTGATTGCCACCCAGTGATCCCTGCTGGAATCTGGGACCTTGTGGTCCCGTACGGACTCGTATCACAATTTCTCCTGCAATTAATCTTCTATTTTAAGAAACTCGTTATTGAAATTATATCCTGAATAACGCAAGAGTGATATTTTTAACCTAGCAATTAGCAAGCCTCCCATTGTTGAGGCACAAACTAATTATTAATGTTCCGATACTTGAAGCAGATCCATTTCAGTTTTTATTCCCCCCGATTTTCTCCCTTTCGTCGTCTCTCCCCCACGCCCCCCCCCTCCACCTGCAAGACAGCCGCTTTATGCACAGCAAGATCCCCCAAACAGCAGTGAGATGAATGACTGTTTTCTATGGTGTTGGTTCAGGGAAGGATGGTGGCCAGGACACCGGGTGAACCAGGCTCTTCAAACAGTGCATGGGAGCTTTAAATAATGTCCACCTGGACCACCAGAACAGGCAGGTGGGAGACATTTGAACCTGAAGGACAACACTTCTAACAACGCAGCATTCCCTTAGTACCGCACTGGAGCTTCAGCCTAGACCACAATTGCGAACTCCAGGGGTCTTGAACCCACAACTTTCTGACCCAGAGGCGCGAGTGCTACCAACTTGAGTCAAGCCAACACACAATGGCCTAGAAATTCGATGACACGGCACCCGTTTTAAAGGCTTAAAATGGGCGACAAAGCGTCCAAAATGGCAGGCAGAGT
This sequence comes from Heptranchias perlo, assembly GCF_035084215.1. Classification (NCBI taxonomy): domain Eukaryota; kingdom Metazoa; phylum Chordata; class Chondrichthyes; order Hexanchiformes; family Hexanchidae; genus Heptranchias; species Heptranchias perlo. The sequence continues at coordinate 3,948,942 of NC_090330.1, forward strand.
GCACATGCACATTCTGAGCCGTACATGCGCCGCCCGCCATATTGGTGTAGGCATCAAAAGCGTCCAGGGCCCTATGCAAATAAGGGGCCCAGTGCCTGTTTGATACGAACATACGAATTAAGAGCAGGAGTAGGCCATTCGGCCCCTCGAGCCTGCTCTGCCATTTGATAAGATCATGGCTGATCTGATTGTGACCTCAACCCTACTTTCCCATCTACCTACTATAACCTTTGACCCCCTTGTTAATCAGGAATCCATCTAACTCAGCCTTAAAAATATTCAATGACCCTGCCTCCTCCGCTCTCTGGGGAAGGGAGTGCCACAGACTCACGACCCTCAGAGAAAAAATTTCTCCTCATCTCCGTCTTAAATGGGAGACCCCTTATTTATAAACTGTGGCCCCTAGTTCTAGTATCTCCCACAAGGGGAAACATCCCCTCAGTATCTACCCTTTCTAGCCCCCTCAGGATCTTATATGTTTCAATAAGATCACCTCTCATTCTTCTAAACTCCAGTGTATACAGGCCCAACTTGTCCAACCTTTCCTCATAAGATAACCCCCTCATCCCAGGAATCAGTCGAGTGAACCTTCTCTGAACCGCCTCCAAAGCAATTATTTCCTTTCTTAAATAAGGAGACCAAAACTGCACAGTGTTCTAGATGTGGTCTCACCAATGCCCTGTACAACTGTAGCAAAACATCTCTACTTTTATATTCCATTCCCCTTGCAATAAATGACAACATTCCATTTGCCTTCCTAATCACTTGCTGTACCTACTAACTTTCTGTGATTCATGTACTAGGACACCCAGATCCCTCTGTACCTCAGAGTTCTGCAATCTCTCTCCATTAAATAATACACTGCTTTTCTATTCCTCCTGCCAAAGTGGACAAGTTCACATTTTCCCACATTATACTCCATCTGCCAAATTTTTACCCACTCACTTAACCTATCTATATCCCTTTGCAGACCCCTTATGTCCTCTTCACAACTTACTTTCCTACCTACCTTTGTGTCATCAGCAAATTTAGCAACCATACATTCGGTCCCTTCATCCAAGTCATTGATATAGATTGTAAATAGTTGAGGCCCAAGCACTGATCCCTGTGGCACTCCACTCGTTACATCTTGCCAACCTGAAAATGACCCATTTATGCCTATTCTCTGTTTCCTGTTAGCTAACCAATCCTTTATCCATGCTAATATGTTACCCCCTACACCATGAGCTCTTATTTTGTGTAGTAGCCTTTGATGTGGCACCTTGTCAAAAACCTTCTGGAAATCCAAGTACACCACAAACACAGGATCCCCTTTATCCACATTGCTTGTTACTTTCTCAAAGAACTCTAATAAATTAGTCAAACACAATTTCCCTTTCACAAAACCATGTTGACTCTGTCTGATTGCATTGAGATTTTCTAAGTGCCCTGCTATAACCTCCTTAATAATAGATTCTAGCATTTTCCCTATGGCAGATGTTAAGCTAACTGGCCTGTAGTTTCCTGCTTTCTGTCTCCCTCCTTTCTTGAATTGATGCCTCCTTTACCAAATTGGTTTGTCCTGAACTCAACCGGTGGTAGACAAGCTGGGTTCAGGAAAACTGGGTTTCCACGTGGCCTAACCAGCGGTCCTTCAAGGGACCACTGCAGGCCACCACCAAAAGAGGCAAGTTTTCAAAAAAAAATATTTGCCTGAATATGGAGCCGGGTTGTTTCTCCTGGATCCACATTAAAGCCACAGGCTGCTGCTGCTGCTGCCAGTCATCGCTCGCCCCCACCTGATCACACCCTTGACGCCCTCTCCCGGTCACTCCCATAGAATGTTCTGGAACAGAAGGAGGCCATTCGGCCCATCGTGTCCGTGCCGGCCGAAAAAGAGCTATCCAGCTTAACCCCACTTTCCAGCACTTGGTCCGTAGCCCTGTGGGTTACGGCACATCAAGTGCACATCCAAGTACTTTTTTTAAATGAGTTGAGGGTTTCTGCCTCTACCACCCTTTCAGGCAGTGAGTTCCAGACCCCCCCACCACTCTCGGTGAAAAAATGTCTCCGCAACTCCCCTCTAATCCTTCTACCAATTACTTTAAATCTATGCCCCCTGGTCACTGACCTCTGCGCTAAGGGAAATAGATCCTCCCTATCCACTCTATCTGGGCCCCTCATAATTTTATAAACCTCAATTAAATCACCCCTCAGCCTCCGCTGTTCCAAAGAAAACAACTCCAGCCTATCCAATTTTTTCTCGTGGCTAAAATTCTCCAGCTCTGACAACATCCATGTAAATCTCCTCTGCACCCTCTCTAGCGAAATCGCATTTTTCCTGTAATGTGGTGATCAGAACTGTACACAGTACTCAAGCTGTGGCCTAACCAATGTTTTATAGAGTTCTAGTATAACCTCCCTGCTCTTATATTCTATGCCTCAGCTAATAAAGGAAAGTATTCCGTATGCCTTTTTAACCACCTTATCTACATGTCCTGATGCCTTCAGGGATCTGTGGACATGCACTCCAAGGTCCCTCTCTCCCTCTACACCTCTCAGTATCCTCCCATTTATTGTGTACTCCCTTGCCTTGTTTGCATCCCCAAAAGCATTAACTCACACTTCTCTGGATTGAAATCCATTTGCCACTTTTCTGCCCACCTGACCAGTCCATTGATATCTTCCTGCAGTCTACAGCTTTCCTCCTCACTATCAACCACACGGCCAATTTTTGTGTCATCTGCAAACTTCATCACGCCCCCTACATTTAAGTCTAAATAATTGACAAATACCACAAAAAGCAAGGAACCTAGTACTGAGCCCTGCGGAACCCCACTGTTAACAGCCTTCCAGTCACAAAAAAACCCGTCGACCATCACCCTTTGCTTCCTGCCACTGAGCCAATTTTGGATCCAACTTGCCACTTTCCCTTGGATCCCATGGGCTTTTTTGACCAGCCATGTGGGACCCTGTCAAAAGCCTTGCTAAAATCCATGTAGACTATCCTCATCGACCCTCCTCGTTAGCTCCTCAAAAAATTCAATCAAGTTAGTCAGACACGACCTTCCCTTAACAAATTCCCTCTCGCTCGCCTCCCCCCTCCTTCCTCTCCTGGTCACCCGTACTCTCCCGGTCGCCTCCCTCCCCCCTTCCCAGTTGGCCCCTCAATCACGACCCTCCCCCCCTCACTCTTCTGGTTGCTACCCCCTCCTCCAAAGACCTACCTAAAAGCCACTACCGACACAAACCAATTTCTAGGCCAATATATCTCTGCATCTTTCTCAAATGGATATGTGTACTCACTAGTCCGAGGGTCTGAAGAATGGAGTAGTGGTAGAGGAACAGCATGCCTGTAGCCAGCAGCGCCCACCAGAAGTCTCCCAAAGGCTCTGGTTTATATATACCTGGAAAATGGAGACAAGAGTTATTTGTTTATTCTCATCCTCCTGTTCAAATGCCTCCATGGCCTCGCCCCCTCCCTATCTCTGTAACCTCCTCCAGCCCTACAACCCTCCGAGATCCCTGCGCCTCTCCAACTCTGGCCTCGTGCATCCCCCCCCCCCCCCCCACTTCTTTCGCCCAATAATTGGAATTGGCGGCTGTGCCTTCAGCCGTCTAGACCCCTAAACCTCTTCCCTCCAAGAACCTCTCTGTCTGTCTGTCTCTCTCCTCCTTTAAGATGCTCCTCAAAATCTACCTCTGACTAATCTTTTGGTCACCTGTCCTAATGTCTCATTCCTTGGTGTAAATTTTTTGTCTGATTACGTTCCTGAGAAATGCTTTGGGACGTTTTACTACGTTAAAGACACTATATAAATGCAACTTTTTGTTGTTTATTAATTATTTTTTTAAATGTTCTTTTCCATTCTTTAAACACGAATCACAACGTGCAACTTGGTGGAATTTAGTTAGCACTTGGAGCACGAGTGATGTGTTCCCCAGGACTGAATGATCAGCTGATTTTTGCTGGCTTGGGAAATTTTGAGTGCCGTTGGTGTTTGACATCAGGATGGTCAGATTAAAATGGGACAGTTGAGGGGGACAGCTTCACGCAGTATTCCCCAGCGTAGACAGTGGACTGGCAATGCTGCTCGCCTGCCTTGGTTCAGTGGTAGCAGAGACTTGAGCGCATAATCTAGGCCGACATTCCCAATGCAGTACTGAGGGAGTGCTGCACTGTCGGAGGTGCCATCATTCGGATGAGACATTAAGCCGAGGCGCCGTCTGCACTCTCATGTAAAAGATCCCATGGCACTATTTCGAAGAAGAGCAAGGGGGAGTTCTCCCCGGGGTCCTGGCCAATAATTATCTCACAGCCAGCATGACTAAAATCAGATGATGTGGTCACTATCGCATTGCTGCTTGTGGGATCTTGCTGTGCACAAATTGACTGCCACGTTTCCTACACAACAACAGTGACTACACTTCAAAAATACTTCATTGGCTGTAATGCGCTTTGGGACGTCCTGAGGTTGTGAAAGGCGCTCAATAAATGCAAGTCTTTTTGTCCCCCCTCAAATGCATTTGTTGGCTACGTACAATAATTAGTCTGTTACACTTACCACCTTTGTTTAGCAGATAGAGTGGAACCAAGTACATTAGGGTGTGCTGAATGTAATACACCGTGGTTTCAAATGGAAGCTGCAAGCAAGCAAGGGCAACACAAGTTAAAAGAAAAATCACAACATGAAAAGGAAGCATCTTAACACAAAGTTCTTGGAGAGGGTGCAGAGGAGATTTACTGGAATGGTACTGGGGATGAGGGACCTCAGTTATGTGGAGAGACTGGAGAATCTGGGTTTGTTCTCCTTAGAGCAGAGAAGGTTAAGGGGAGATTTAACAGAGGTGTTCAAAATCATGAAGGATTTTGATCGAGTAAATAAGGAGAAACTGTTTCCACTGGTCAGAGGACACAGACTTAAGGTAATTGGCAAAATAATCAGAAGGGAGATGAGGAGAATTTTTTTTTTTAATAACGCAGCGAGTTGTTATGATCTGGAATGCGCTGCCTGAAAGGGCGGTGGAAGCAGATTCAAATGGAAATTGGATAAATACTTGAAAAGGAAAAATTTGCAGGGCTGTGGGGAAAGAGCATGGGGAGTGGGACTAATTGGATAGCTCTTTCAGAGAGCCGGCACAGGCGCGATGGGCTGAACGGCCTCCTTCTTTGCTGTTTGATGCTATGATTCTATGCACTGGGGTATTAATGATAAAAAGCAGGGTGTAACACTCTGGCCTCTGGTTCGAGCCCCCACACCAGGGTTTAGCTCATACTTTAGACTGACTCTGCAGAATAGCGCCGAAGGAGTGCTGCATTGTTGGAGATGCCATCCTTCGGATGAGATGCTAAGCTGGGGGCTCGGCTGCCTGTTCTGACGAATGTTGAAGATCTAGTTGCACTATTTGAAGGGCCAAGACGTCTCTCGATGTCCAGGCCAACATTCTTCCCTCAACCAACATCGCCAAGAAAAAAAAACACAAATTAACTGGTCAGTCAATTAATTGGCATTGGTGGGATCTTGCTGTGCACAAAACAGTTGTCACATTTCCCAAAATAACAGTCACTCACTTGTAACTCAATCTGAGAGATGCGACGTGACTCTGTACAAGTCTCTCTTTGTTGGAATGACCATCATTACAAAAAAAAAATCCTTTTTATATGTAATTAAAGTGACATGTGTCTCTGGAAGCACTGAGACATCTCCCCCACCCCCCCCCCCCTCACTGGGTGGGCTTCCAAGGGGCCTGCAGATGCAAAGTGCTGCTTGATGCTCTCTGCCCCCCTGCTAGTGAGGCCATCCACCCTAAACCCAAGAAAGATAAATCAGAGCATTTTCTAAATAGTAAGAAACTAGGAACTGTCGAGGAGCTTCATGAACCAGCTGGTCTCTTCCTGCCCGTCAATTTTTTAAAAGAAATTTAGAAGTCCAAGTACGCAAACCATTTGAAGCTAGAGGACGGGTACAAAAGGCAATCAAAAAGGCTAATGGAATGTTGTCCCTTATCTCAAGAGGGCTGGAATACAAAGGGGAGAAGTTGTACAGAGCTCTGGTTAGACCCCATCTGGAGAGACTGCGTTCAGATCTGGGCACCGCACCTCAGGAAGGATACATTGGCCTTGGAGGGGGCGCAGCGCAGATTCACCAGAATGATACCGGGGCTAAAAGAGTTAAGTCATAAAGACAGGTTGCATAAACACGGCTTGTATTCCCTGGAGTATAGAAGGTTGAGGGGTGATCTGATCGAGGTGTTTAAAATGTTAAAAGGATTCGATAGACAGGGAGGAATTATTTCCTCTGGTGGGGAAATCAAGAACGAGGGGGCATAACCTTAAAATTAGAGCTTGGGCATTTAGGAGGGAAATCAGGAAGCAATTTTCCCACACAAAGGGTAATGTGGGGAAAACATTAAAGGGGAAATCTGGAACTCTCTTCCCCCAAAAAGGCTGTAGACGCTGGGGGACAATTGGAGCTTTCAAGACTGAAATCGATAGATTTTTGTTGGGTAAGGGTGTCAAGGGATATGGAGCAAAGGTGGGTAAATGGAGTTGAGGTACAGATCAGCCGTGATCTAATTGAATGGTGGAGCAGACTTGAGGGGCTGAATGGCCTGCTCCTGTTCCAAATGTTCCTGTGATACAAGCCAACACCAACAGAGGGGGAGAAATTGAGCAACTCTGCACATGCAATCTTGCTCCTGGAGTTACTTCATTATTGCCGAAGTCTTCTAGATCCGACGACTTTCCTCTCACCTCTGACCCGGGCCCCAGTTTCGGGATTGCCTCCGGCCTCTCAGGTCAGGAGCGGGCTGCTCACCCAATGGAGAGTCTGGGGTAGAGGATAATTTCTACCCCAACAAACCTGGCAAACCCAGGAGCGACGTGCTTAAAGCCAGATACGAGGACGCAAGTTCAAACACTCACCAGTCTGGTGTTGACTACAGGGAAGAGCAGTGCCAACAGAGGTCCGTTCAACATGTGCACATGTAACCTGAGGGAGGAAATACAAAGCAGAGTCTTACAAACCACTTTAAGCAGCGTAGCGGGATCAGAATTCAAAGGATCCACCTGCAAACATTCTGTTTGACGGGGGTGGGGGGGGAAAAAAAAAATCAACATCTGGACAGATGTTAGGAAGGGTGGTTGAGGTCAGGATATTGGACTCATTCGGGAAACAGCTGGATATTATGATGGGAAGATGGTAGAGCTGGTAGGCTGCCTCATTTGGTACCACTCTCAACACTTACGGTCAAGGACTTGAGCGTGTAAACTACTCTACGGACACACTCCCGGGGGACCCCCCCCCCCGGTAAAAACTGACACACTCCCGAGGGACCCCCGGTAAAAAGTGACACTCCCGGGGGACTCAGTTTCCTCTCCCACCCCCCCCTCCACTTAATATTTTTAATGTTCTCCCCCAAAAAGCTGTGGATCAATTGAAATTTTTGAGACTGAGATCAACAGATTTTTTTTTTATTAAATAAGGGTATCAAGGGATATGGATCAAAGGCGGGCAAATGAGGTTGAGGTAGACGATCTAATGAAATGACCGAACAGGCTCGAGGGGCTGAATGGCCTACTGCTGTTCCTATGTAATTATTTTGGGACCTGGCGATATCATTTGCGGAATCAAAATACTTCATCGCCGCACATCACAGCACCACCATGGAGTGTATTTTTAATGATTCATCCCACTTAAAAGCTCCTCAGAGATCATATCGGCAGGCACACTGCCTGGAGCTTGCTGGCTAGAGAACTGCTCTTGGATTCGTTGGCACAAACAAGTATAATTAATTTGAGGCTGGTGGCAATTGTCATGAAATGAGCAACGCCCAGGCCCTCGATTTTCTCAGAGAGACGCGCGAGGGGGGGGAAAAAAAAAAATCGACTGTCTCAGCTCACGCGGTCTAGCTCAGAGACGCCGCAATGTTTGAAAGGCCACAGAAATCAATCAGTTGCAGAAATACTCCTGCAAGCATCAAGCGAGGGAAGCAAATGGAAAATAAAAAAGTATTAAAACTGGCAGGCTGTAAACGGGGGTGCCAGCATCGACTCAGGCCACACAGTGACGCCTCCTGAATGTGCAACAAAGGACCAACACATCTTCCCAGCTGCCTGTTCCAGACTGTTCCACAACACATGTATAAGAAGTAGTGAGTTGAGGCATCTGTACCATTAGGGTCGAGAGAGATGAGATACAGTGCCAAAGCATTTAAATATTCAGACGGCACCTTTCATGTCGGAACACTGCATGGTATCCTAACTCACACCAAGTCCCGTTCTCCCATTGCCCCTGTACCCGCTGACTTATATTGGCTCCAGGTCCGGCAATGTCTCGATTTTAAAATTCTCATCCTTGTATTCAAATCCCTCCATGGCCTCGCCCCCCCCCCTCTATCTCTGTAACCTCCTCCAACCCTACAAGATCTCTGCGCTCCTCCAATTCTGGCCTCTTGCACATCCCCGATTTCCTTCACTCCACCATTGGCGGCCGTGCCTTCAGCTGCCTGGGTCCTAAGCTCTGGAGTTCCCTCCCTAAACCTCTCCGCCTCTCTACCTCCTCCTTTAAGACGCTCCTTAAAACCTACCTCTTTGACCAAGTTTATGGTCACCTGTCCTAATATCTCATGTGTCTCGGTGTCAATTTTTGCCTGATCTTCGCTCCTGTGAAGCGCCCGAGGATGTTTTACAATGTTAAAGGTGCTATATAAATGCAAGTAGTTGTTTGTGATGGTGAGCTAGCAATTCCTCCATTTAAAAAAAAGACTTCAAAACATTGGCAAGTGTCCCACAAATACCTGTTTAGCATTTCCACCTGGAATGTCTTAATTACGCACGGCCTTACAGACCGAAGAGGTAAGGGAAGACATCAGGCTCGGGGGAAATTCTGTACAACAAACAGGTTGTGCTCTGTACAGAACATCACGCAGTGCTTTTGCAGTCTGAGTTTCAGATCCATGCTGCTCATTGTTTGTCTGACAATGGTTCCAGAATTCTATAGTCTAAGTTTCAATCTTTTGTTTTATGGATCTTTTACTTCTTGATTTTTTAAAATTTTTATGGTCAACTAGGTGTCTGACAAGCATGGAGACGCATCGCCATACCTACCAGCCTCCAAACCAAACTACGGTAAACTCATACAGGTAGAGAAAGAAAGACTTGCATCTCTATAGCGTCTTTCACCACCTCAGGTTATCGCAAAGCTCTTTACAGCCATTGAAGTAATTTTTGAAGTGTAGTCACTGTTGTAATGTAGGAAACACGGCAGCCAATTTGTGCACAGCAAGGTCCCACAAACAGCAATGTGATAATGACCAGGTAATCTGTTTTAGTGATGTTGGTTGAAGAATAAATATTGGCCCAGGACCCCGGGGAAGAACTCTCCCTGCCCTTCTTTGAAATAGTGGCCATGGGATCATTTACACCCACTCAAGAGCGCAGATGGGGCCTCGGTTTAACGTCTCATCCGAAAGACGGCACCTCCGACAGTGCCGACAGTGCAGCACTCCGTCAATACTGCAACGAAGGTTCGGTTTGCCTGGTATGGAGCACACATGCACACTCGCTTACACCCAAGTTGAGAAAAATTAGACGCAGATGCAAACGCCAAGCCTGAGTAACCCGGAAGTCAGCTTTACCGCTGGATTGAAATGGTTGATACCACACAGCTTACTGGCACAATGTACCGAGAAACATCGATGCTTGGCCAACTAGGACCACCTCACCTGTTGGGCTAATAACGGCTTGCACAGTTACTTAGAGTAGAGCAGGAGGAATTCCAACCTCTAGGGAACAGCGGCACTCTGAAGGGATTATATTATGAGGAGCGATTATGTAAATTGGGCGCATTCTCACCGGAAAAGAGAAGGTTGAGAAAGGATATAATTGCTGTTTTTAGGACTCTAAAAAAGGAACAGATAATGGAGACCATGACAAGCTACTTCATCTTGTCAATAACAGTAGAACCAGAGGACACGGCCTGCGCTTGAAGGGGGGGGTAAATGCAAAACTAATCTGCGGAAACAAGATTTCAGTGAGTGAGTGGTCAGTCTGTGGAACAGGCTCCCTAGGGAGAAGGTGGAAGCAGTTAGTATTGATTCATCCAAATGCACACTTTGTGCTCCATTACATGAGTAATTTGAGACATGACGTGTGGTGAGCGCACGAGGCTTGGGAAGGAATTGGGTGACTCTGGACCTATGGTTCCCAAAACTTTCCCCCACTGGGGGTTTTCCTCGCCTCATGTCTGGGTCTGTTGTAGACTCGTTGATAGAGATTGATTGCTATGATGAGTCAACAACTCCATTATCGTTGTATCAGGTGACTACCGGGATGGCAGAAGGTGACCTCGGTCTTTTCTCGTCTGGCAATCCCTACGTACCTTCCTGATTCCATTGAGAAGCCAAGCTGCCTGGTCAATTATCAGCAGAGCCCTGGCGTACATCAACACTCCAACGGATGTGTGGGTGGACAGGCGATATACAATTCCAGACGTCTTTTGCTGTCAGTCTTGACCAGAGTGCCAAGTGCGTGAAGCCCATTGGATTTCGCTACAATGCCTGACCCAAGAAAATGGGGATAGAGCTCTTGCTGGGCAGTTATGAAAACATATTTTAAAGAGCTCCCCCTCACCTCCCACCTAATGGCTTACAGGGTACCTGTGCAGTACTGAGCCGTGCAGACCAGAAGGTCCCAGGTGTGAACCCTGCTCTTACTTGCATTTGCTGATCTTGGCCAGGACAGCATTTGGGGGGGGGGGGGGGGCAGTTCAATTGACACCCCTGGAAGCTACGAAGGAGAAAATTACCAGACAGGATTCACGCTCCTGATGCTCCCAAGCTAAAATTAAACATGCAAATAATGCACGTCTCAGGCTCAGGAGAGAGTATCCCCAGACTACTCCATACGCCCAGCTGGGAAAATAACCAAATTAATAAAAGAGGAAGAGGAAGAAAAAAAAAATCACTCAAATCATTTGGCACAAAATGGCAATTTCACTCGGAGAGGCTGCAGGAGGACTGGCGTGAAAATATCACATGGGGGAGTTGCTGTTTTGAGGTTGGAACTGAAGCGTGTTGTTGGATGAAGCAGAGGGAGCTTTATTCTGCACATGACTGTGCTATACTACATAGAATTTACAGCACAGAAACAGGCCATTCGGCCCATCTGGTTCCTGCTGGTGTTTATGCTCCACACGAGCCTCCTCCCTCCCTACTTCATCTCACCCTATCAGCATATCCTTCTATTCCTTTCTCCCTCATGTGTTTATCCAGCTTCCCCTTAAATGCATCTACACTATGCTCCTCAACTACTCCACGTGGTAGCGAGTTCCACATTCTCACCACTCTGAGTAAAGAAGTTTCTGAATTCCTTACTGGATTTATTAGTTACTATATTATATTTATGGCCCCGAGTTATGGACTCCCTCACAAGTGGAAACATCTTCTCTACATCTACCCTCTCAAACCCCTTCACAATTTTAAAGACCTCTTTTCTAGAGAAACAAGCCCCAACCCGTTCAGTCTTTCCTGATAGTTGTGCCTGGGAGTGTTTGATGCGGACACTCGGTGTCCGAAATTGGAAGGTACTTCATTTCCCAGCTCGATGAGCACAGAACTCAATAGATAAACACAGTAAAAAAGCTAATGGAATGTTTTCCTTTATCTCAAGAAGGCTGGAATACAAAAGGGGAGGACGTTATGTTACGGCTGCACAGAGCTCTGGTTAGACCCCATCTGGAGATACTGCGTCCAATTCTGGGCACCGCACCTCAGGAAAGATATCCTGACCTTGGAGGGGGTGCAGCGCAGATTCACCAGAATGATTCTGGACTAAAAGGGTTAAATTGTGAGGACAGGTTGCATAGACTAGGCTTGTATTCCCTTGAGTGTAGTAGATTAAGGGGTGATCTAATTGAAGTGTTTAAGGTGATTAAAGGAGTTGATAGGGTCAAGAGAGAGAAACTATTTCCTCTGGTGGGGAGACTCCAGAACAAGGGGGCACAACCTTAAAATTAGAGCTAGGCCGTTCAGGGGTGATGTCAGGAAGCACTTCTTCACACAAAGGGGAGTGGAAATCTGGAACTGTCTCCCCCAAAAAGCAGTTGAGGCTGGGGGGGGGTGGGGTCAAGTGAACATTTCAAAACGGAGATTTATAGACTTTTGTTAGGCGAGGGTATTAAGGGTTACGGAACCAAGGCGGGTAGATGGAGTTAAGGTACATCAGCCATGATCTAATTGAATGGCCGAACAGGCTCGAGGGGCTGAATGGCCTCCTCTTGTTCCTGGTATGTGTGGGGGGGGAAAAAAAAGAGAAGTGGGAAAAGGAAGCAAAGCAAAGCGTATCATTCCTTTTAAGGAGCACGTTACATTGAAAGTTTTCCATCCTGCTCTCGCACAAAATCCAATAAGAAATCAAAAGGACTGAAGTTTTAAGTAAAGTAATGCTCACCTGAACAGAATCATAGCAGTTTTACATGGCGGGCAGGTAAGCAGGAATATCTGTAATAGAAGCACACACAGCTAGTGAGCTGACATATTCTTCCTTTCTAAACTAAACACCAAGGTATAAAGAAGACCTCCACAGACTGTGGTTTTATAGCAGCGGAGGAGATTTACCAGAATGGTGCCAGGGATGAGGGGACTTCAGTTATGTGGAGAGACTGGAGAAGCTGGGGTTGTTCTCCTTAGAGCAGAGAAGGTTAAGAGGAGATTTAATGGAGGTGCTCAAAGTTATGAGAGGTTTTGTTAGAGTAAATAAGGAGAAACTGTTTCCACTGGCAGAAAAGGTCAGTAACCAGAGGACACAGATTTAAGATAATTGGCAATAGTACCAGAGGGGAGATGAGGATAATTTTTTTTTTTTTTACGCAGTGAGTTATGATCTGGAATGCGCTGCCTGAAAGGGCGATGGAAGCAGATTCAATGGTAACATTCGAAAGGGAATTGGATAAATACTCGAAGGGAGAAAATTGCAGGGCTGCGGGGAAAGAGCAGGGCAGTGGGACTAATTGGGCAGCTCTTTCAAAGAGCCGGCACAGGCACGATGGGCTGAATGGCCTCCTCCTGTGTTGTAAGATTCTATGATTCTCCTTTTCTGTGCCATTTTGTTCCACCTCATTCCATTGCTTCCACACCCTTATGAAACTCTCTCGTAACTTCTCTCTCTCTCTCTCTCTCTGATCACAGCTTTGGTCACTTCCCTTAACTCAACAACAAAACCTGCACGTATAATAGTGCCTTTAATGTAGAAACAAAAGCCCCCAAGGTGCTTCTGAGGCGTAATTAGGAAAAAAAAAAATAGTTGCCAAGCCAAATGAGGAGCGAACAAATGATTGAATTCCTCCTAAAGTCCCAAAGTGGAGGTGGAGAGGCAGAGGGCATTTAGGGAGGGAATTGCAGAGAGTCGGGCCTGGGCGGCTGAAGGCACGCCCACCATTGGTGGGGCGAAGGGAGGGAGGTAGTCCTGCTCAATATCCTTGACCCCCACCCCTTTGTGAAGAGCATTAGAATGCTTTGTTGTGTTACTGGTGTTGTATAAGTACATTTGATAGCTAAAATATGAATCGGATTGTATACACACAAGCACACTCACACTCCAGTTGGGGGAAATCACTGCATGGGGATCCAAAGCCTAGTGGTACCATCTAAATAAACAGGAAAAACAACATTTGCTCAATGTATGTGTAACAGATACTGTGAGAAGCAAAGAGGCTCTACAAATAGATGAGTGGCATTAGTTACAGTGGTGGGAGGGAAAATCCGCACTGTCAAAAGTGAGTGTAAAAGGCCAACAGGAAACGTGAGCAGGGTGGGGACAGTTTCCCACATGAAAGTTCCGCGCACAAATGCACATAGCATAAGAAATAAAACAAGCGAGTTAGAAGCACAAATTCAGCTTAAAGGGCATGATGTAGTAGCCATTACAGAGACATGGCTACAACAGGAGCATGATTGGGAGCTAAATATTCCAGGCTATAGGATCTTCAGAAAAGGACAGGGAAATTGGGAAAGATGGGGGGGGTATCAATATTGACAAGAACTTGCATTTATATTATCCCTTTCACGACCACAGGACATCCCACCCAAAGCGCTTAACAGCCAATTACGTACTTCTGAAGCGTAGTCACTGTTGTAATGTAGGAAACACAGCAGCCAATTTGCTCACAGCAAGCTCCCACAAACAGCAATGAAATAAATGACCATGTTATCTGCTTTTAGTGATGTTGGTTGAGGGATAAATATTGGCCCCAGGACACCAGGAAGAATTCCCCTGCTCTTCTTCGAAAAATAGTGGCCGTGGGATCTTTTACGTCCACCCGAGAGGGCAGACGAGGCCTCGATTTAACATCTCATCCGAAAGACGACACCTCTGACAGTGCAGCACTTCCTCAGTACTGCACTGGAGTTTGTGTTTATATTCTGTGTTAAAGTGTCTGGAGTGGGGTTCGATCCTGCAACCTTCCGACTCAGGAGGAGAGCGTTTTGCACAATGAGCCACGGCTGACAAAATTTTTTTTTAAAAAAGATTCCAATTACCGTTTGTGGGGCCTTGCTGTTTGCAAAGCGGCTGCCATATTCACCTAGATAGCAACAGTGATTAACACATCAGTAATTCACTGCGTGTGAAGTGCTTTGTATCAGCCGTGGCTCAGTGGGTAGCACTCTCGCCTCCGAATCAAAGACCGTGAGTTCAAGTCCCATTCCAGAGACTTGAGCACAAAATCTAGGCTGACACTCCCAGAGCAGTACCGTGGGATCTTGTGCGCAAATTGGCTGCCGCGTTTCCTACACTGACTACACTGCAAAACTACTTAACTGGTTGTAAAGCACTTTGGGACGTCCTGAGGTTGTGAAAGGCGCTATATAAATGCAAGTTTTTCTTTTGGGACATTTTTGAGAGACAAGCTAAAAGCCAACGTCTCACAAATTGGGGGGAAAAGAAACCTTCAGGGTTATAAAAGGATCACTTCCCAGCTTCAAAGGTTTTTTTTTAAAAACACAGCACAATGCATCTTATGTGACGGTGCGGATAAGAATACTGGTCACAGACCAAAGACTGGCTTTTTCAGGAACGCTGCTTTGACAGGGCAACGACCGCCTTGTGGGAGCAACTGACGACTCTTTTGAGGTGAGTCACTGCTCCAAGCACAGCGATGACATATTGCCGTCACGGTCAATACAGGATGCCGTGCATTACGTTGGCAGGTTATCACATCAGTCAGTACCACAGCTTTTATTTTACAAAAAGCTTGTCCCCGCTTCCTTTCTCTCGGTCGTATAACTCCTTTGTCGCATGAAAGGAGATTCGGTTCGAAGGGAATGCTTCCCCAGACGGGATCTAGTTACAGCGAAGGACTCGGGCGCCAAGTAGATAAGAAGAGGCACGGGTGTGAGGATAGCCCGAGGTCAGCGTCAGGCTGGAGGGCACGGCTCGGCATGGATTCGCCCACTAAGCCTCAACAAGCGACTGACTGAAGCTGCTCCTATCTAAAGACAGTGACCTCAAATCTAAGCACCTCCGTGTGTAACATTTCACCTCAGTGGTTGTTCTTTAGGGTCCACTCCCACCAATTCTTAGAGAGTGTATTTTACGGCTCTACTGCAGCTTGTGTTTATATAGCGCCTTTAACGTAGTAAAACGTCCCAAGGCACTTCACAGGAGCGATTATCAAACAAAATTTCACACCGAACCACCTAAGGAGGTATTAAGAACGGCTTGGTCAAAGAGGTAGGTTTTAAGGAGTGACTTAAAGCAGGAGAGAGGCGGAGAGGTTTAGGGAAGGAATTCCAGAGCTTAGGGCCTAGGCATATAAAATTTTAACCAGACAAATAAACAGAAAAGCGAGTGTTGTTGCAGGAGTCCGAGTGACCTGGACTTCATGCACCAGATAACCAGGGTTTGTAGTCACATACGGTTCAGGGGGCAGAATTTGGACACTGCTGTAATAAACTAAGCCCTACAATTTATCGTTACACTGAAACACTAGAAAAATAAAAGGACTTTTGGTCTACATAATTTCACCTCTGTCTACTATTCCAACTTTCCGGGCCTATCTTCTAACTGTATTTTGAACGGCACCGAATAATTCAAGTTTTATGGTAGTACAGCATTAAACTGCATTGGTTAATTATTACCAACTTTCCATGGAAACTGACGTCACAATTTCTGAAAAGCAATTCCTTTATTTATATGGATTTTTGTTGTAGAAAATCTCAACTGTTAACGACAGCAGAATTGCAGCATCTCAGTGCACGATTACACATTGTGCAATTGATATCCCTTTGCCAAACTTTAGAGGCGGATCCCTATTACATACATTGCCCAATATTAGAATGGCATGGCTGTCAGTGCTCTCGCCCGAGTCAGAAGGTCGCGGGTTCGAGCCCCACTCCAGAGACTTGACCGCATAATCCAGGCTGACCCTCCCAGTGCAGTACTGAGGGAGTAGTGCGCGGTCAGAGGTGCCGTCTTTCGGATGAGACGTTAAACCGTGGCCCGTCTTTTTTTAAAAAATTCGTTCATGGGATGTGGGCGTCGCTGGCGAGGCCGGCATTTATTGCTCATCCCTAATTGCTCGAGAAGGTGACGGTGAGCCGCCTTCTTGAATCGCTACAGTCCGTCCATTCCACTATTTTGAAGAACAGGAGCTCCCCAGTCAGCCTAGATTTTGTACTCAAGTCTCTGGCGTGGGACTTGACACCCATAACCTTCTAACTCAAGAGTGCTACCCACTGAGCCACGGCTGTGTCGGACAGTCGATTTACAGTTCAAGAGAAACTCGACACTCCAGGCACAAAATCCAGGCTTTTGTTCAGCTCCTTCAAAAGGAACTTCTGATTGTCTTCAGAATCTCTGCCCTGCCCTCCGCTATTACCCTATTTATTCTGCACCACTTGCACAATATAGTCCAAGAAGCCCTGTGTTTTAGAACACACCCATTTACTGTGCGGGAAAAGCCACTAATGACAAATTTGTCTCGCCTGAAGAGAGTTGTGGCCTCCACAAAGGCTCTGTGGGGAAAGGCCATCCCACCTTGTATTGTACAGAATGTATTAGAAGCTATATACCGTGCTTGTATTGTAATAATGGGATCGTGATGTGTACGATCTGTATCGCATTGTATTGTTTTGAATTGTAATTGTGATGTGTACAGTGACCCGTGTGTATCCTTAAATGTTATGAAATAAAGTACATTTTGAAACAAAAAAAACAGATGCGTCTTGCCTGCAGGAGCATTAAATGAAATGGTAACTGTGCAAAGATGACACAAAAGCAAAATACTGCAGGATGCTGGAAATCTGAAATAAAAACAGAAAGTGCTGGAAGTCGAGGTACAGATCAGTAACGACCTAATTAAATTGCCTAAAACGGGCTCAAGGGGCCGAATTAAAACAAAGTGCTGGAAGCACTCAGCAGGTCAGGCAGCATTCCGCGGCGAGAGGAAGAGAGTTACGGTTTCAGGTCGATGACCTTCCATCAGAACTGGAAGACGTTAGAGATGGAACAGTGTTTAAGGAAGTGCAGAGCCAGGGGAGGGGTGGGGGGGCAAGAAAAGAAAGGAACTATACAAAGATGCCTTTGTCAGAGTCTTGCGACCATTTACAGCCACTTTCATACTGTGCCACTGCTGCTGGCCCTCGGTATATACAGCATAGAAACAGGCCAATCGGCCCAACTGGTGTATGCCAGTGTTTATGCTCCACACGTGCCTCCTCTCACCCCATCAGCATACCCTTCCATTCCTTTCTTCCTAAGATAGGTCTTTCAAAGAGCAGGCACAGGCACAGGCACAGGCACGACGGGCCGGATGGCTTCCTTCTGTGTTGTAAGATTCTATGTACTTATCTAGCTTCCCCTTGAATGCATCTATGCTATTCACCTCCACAACTCCACGAGGTAGACCTGCCAGGTTCATTAGGTCATCGTCTGCAATGCGCAGCTGTCTGCGGTGAAACCTGCTTGTCAGGGCCCAGCGGTTCCAGCGCAGTTCAATAAGCTCCTTATGTTTTTGGCACAAACAGAATGCCACATGTCACAGCAGGCACCAGAAGCACAATTAAGAGCACAAGGCTCCAGCGTTTATTGTTACTAACATGGAATTTACATTCGGCCATTCGATCCCAACTGGTCCATGTCGGTGTTTATGCTCCACACGAGCCTCCTCCCACTTACTTCATCTCACTCGAACATACCCTTCTATTCCTTTCCCCCTCGTGTATTTCTCTAGTTTCCCCTCAAATGCATCTATACTATTCGCCTCAACTACTCCTTGTGGTAGCGAGTTCCACATTCTCACCACTCTCTGGGTAAAGAAGTTTCTCCTGAATTCCTTATTGGATTTATTAGTGGCTATCTTGTATTTATGGCCCTTAATTTTGGACACCCCCACAAGTGGAAACATCTTCTCCACATCTACCCTATCAAACCTCTTCATAGTTTTAAAGACTTCTACCAGGTCACCCCTCAGCCTTCTCTTTTCCAGAGAAAAAAAGAGCCCCAGCCTGTTCAGCTTAGTTGGCAGCTCTCTCTCATCTGAGTCAGAAGGTCGTGGGTTCAAGTCCCACTCCAGAGACTTGAGCACAATAACCTAGACTGACAATCTCAGTGCAGGACTGAGGGAGCGCTGCACTGTTGGAGGCGCCGTCTTTCCTCGTCTGCCCTCTCAGGTTTGACGTAAAAGATCCCATGGCACTATTTCGAAGAAGAGCAGGGAAGTTCTCCCTGGTCTCTTGGCCGATATTTATCCTTCAACCAACATCACTAAAAACAGATAATCTGGTCTTTTATCACATTGCTGTTTGTGGGAGCTTGCTGTGCGCAAATTGGCTGCCGCCTTGCCTACATTACAACAGTGACCACACTTCAAAAGTACTCCATTGGCTGTGAAGTGTATTGGGGCGTCCTGGGTTCGCGAAAGGAACTTTAGAAATGCAAGTCTGTCAAATCTGTCTAACAGATTAGCAGTTTCCGTGCAATCGCGAGTTACAAAAAAAAAATTGAAGTTCTATCTAATTGATCACCTCAATGTAAAAATACAGCAACTGGGACAAAACGGAGGTAACGCATAGCAGAATGAAATGGCACAGATCACTCTGATTTGATCAAAACAAATTATTAGCCAACAGAATGCAGACACGGCCAGCAATAGCTCGTCTCCTGATGCTGTGCATCAATACGCTCAGGAACAACACACTGTTCAAGATGCCTCAAATCTCTCCAGACAACTGTGCAGTCAGGAGGAGCAGTAATTAAGAGCAGATCCTTTGCCACAGGGAGGAGAGACTATATTTTTGGAAACAAAAATCTGTGTCCTGGGGATCGGGTGGTAAACGGTTTGGTAAACTCTCTTTTCACCTTTGAAACCTGGTTTTGAATTCAGCCTATTATAGAAAGGATATCATTAAACTAGAAAGAGTGCAGAAAAGATTTACTAGGATGCTACCGGGACTTGATGGTTTGACTTACAGGGAGAGGTTAGACAGACTGGGACTTTATTCCCTGGAGAGTAGGAGGTTAAGGGGTGATCTTATAGAAGTCTATAAAATAATGAGGGGCACAGATAAGGTCGATAGTCAAAATCTTTTCCCAAAGGTAGGGGAGTCTATAACGAGGGGGCACAGATTTAAGGTGAGAGGGGAGAGATACAAAAGGATCCAGAGGGGCAATTTTTTCACTCAAAGGGTGGTGAGTGTCTGGAACGAGCTGCCAGAGGCAGTAGTAGAGGCGGGTACAATTTTGTCTTTTAAAAAGCATTTGGACAGTTACATGGGGAAGATGGGTATCGAGGGATATGGGCCAAGTGCAGGCAATTGGGACTAGCTTAGTGGTATAAACTGGGCGACATGGACATGTTGGGCCGAAGGGCCTGTTTCCATGTTGTAACTTCTATGATTCTATGATTCTAGGGTGTGAATGTCGCTGGCAAGGCCAGCATTTATTGCCCATCTCGAGTTGCCCCAAGGTAGTGGTGGGCCTTCTTCTTGAACCACTGCAGCAGTGGTTTGAATACAACTGAACAATTTGCTAGCACACCTCAGAGAGTCAGTTAAGAGTCAAAAACATTGGTGTGGGACTGGAATCACAGAGGCCCAGACCGGGTCAGGACGGCAGGTTTCCTTCCCTACAGAACATTAGTGAACCAGTTGGGTTTTTACGACAATCAGACAGCCTCACGGTCATTTTTACTGATACTAGATTTTAATTTCCAGATTTTTTTTTTTTAAAAACTGAATTCAAATTCTCAAATTGTCATGGTGGGATTTGAACTCAGGTTCTCTGGATTATTAATCCAGGCCTCAGGATTACCAGCCCGGTATACATTTAAGAAGCCTTGCTGAAAGGCCAAAGGCACAAAATGAGGACGGCAGTGACAGAGGAAAGAGTATGGAAGGTGGCAAGGTGCATTATGAAGTAGTGGTTAGGTGTAGCCAAACTTGGAGGTAGTGGGAGGGGGAGACTCAGAGTACATAGTTCCATAGTTGGGAGTTCCTTAGGGGAGAATGTGTTAAGAGTATGCGGGAGATGACATGAACTGCCTTGATTCCAAAGCAACAGATTTTACATGGCATTTGGGACTGTGCTAATACTGAAAGATGCCGACATGTGAATCGGCAACACCGTGGATTCTCTAAGGCCGACAAGACCTGCTTTTGTCAACTTTATGGCGTTGCTGCTGACCGCGCAAGTGCCACAGCACTGAGCTCAATTTAAGAAAGAAGGAAAGAACTTGCACCTTTCCTGTTCTCAGGACACAACATGCAAAGCAATTTTTTTTTTAAGATACAAAAACCTTGTTTCAATAAATCATTTACAGTTTTAAACGCTGCCCCGCTTCAAAAATGAGTATTCCTTCAAGTAGGAAGATAGATGCAAAACATCCAAACTTGCTCAATACAGCCAAAGTATTTCTGAAGTGTAGTCACTGTTTATTTGCAGACGTGCATGGCAGCCAATTTGCACACAGCAAGATCCCACAAACAGCACTGAGATAAGTGCCCGATTAACCTGTCTTGGTGGTGTTGGTTAGTGGATAAATGTTAACAAGAAAATTGGGATAACTCCCCTGCTTTTCTTCGAACTGTGCCCTGGGATCATTTACATCCACCTAAACAGGCAGACGGGGCCTCGGTTTAACGTCGCCTCCAAAAGACGGCACCTCCGACAGTGCAGCACTCCCTCGATACTGCGCTGGAGTGTCAGCCTAGATTATGTGCCCGAGTCCTGGAACGGGGCTTAAACTCACGACCCCCTGACTCAGAGGCAAACAACATCCAAGAGGAGGAAAGCGCCCTCTCTCCTGATTGTAAGGATATTATGTAAAATTAGATGCGACTCTCCCAACTCAGATCCTAGTAATCAGGAGTCTGAAGGATCAGATCAATCGAATGACAAAACACAGGTAGTTTCAAAGTCTAAAGGATGGTTCGTGCAGGAAATAGGAATGTCACAGTGATGCTCCTCCGAAGTTGCATATTTTTAGAGCGGAGAAGAAATTTACCAAATTTTACTGCAACACATGGGTACTGAAAGCAAAAAAGCATTCTATTTCCCAGCAATTGCATTTAAACAGCGTAAAAAAACAAAGAACTTGCATTTATATAGCACCTTCTACAACCTCGTACTTTTGAAGCGAAGTCACTGTTGCAATGTAGGGAACGCAGCATCAGATTTGCACACAGCAAGATCCCACAGACAGCAATGAGGTAATGACCAGATAATCTTTTTTTTTTTAAAAAACTGAAATCCACATGACAACACTGACAAGTTAGTAATATGATCAGCACCACTGCAAAGAACGTAGTGATGTGGGAATCAAGATTACACGCAACAAAAAATTCCAGCAACAGTCAGACATGAAAGATCGAAGTGAAGCTCTCTGCAGTATATGCATCAACCAATCCTATATACGAGTTTCTTTCCAAATATAATTCCTCTTTTTTTTTTAAATAAAAAGCTTACACTTTCCATTTTTTTTGGAAACCTCCAAGTCAAATTGGAGGCAAAAGTCTCTTCCCATTCCTACGTGACTAGTATTACACGGAGGGGTTTTGATAGAGTAAATAAGGAGAAACTGTTACCAGTGGCAGGAAGGTCAGTAACCAGAGGACACAGATTTAAAATAATTGGCAAAAGAACCAGAGAGGGGGGGGATGAGGAGAATTTTTTAAAAAAAAACACAGCAAGTTATGACGATCTGGAATGCGCTGCCTGAAAGGGCGGTGGAAGCAGATTCAAAAGTAACTTCCAAAAGGTAATTGGATAAATACTTGAAAAGGATAAATTTGCAGGACTATCGGGAGAAGAGCAGGGAAGTGGGACTAATCGGATAGCTGTTTAAAAGAGCCGGCACAGGCACGATGGGCCAAATAGCCTGCTTCTGCAACTGTGGACATAAAAGAAATTGGTCTCCTGAGCTAGAAAGAGAAAATATCAGCCAGAATTTCCACTCCTGATTGTTATCCTATCATCCCTGCTGTAAAGGGAGATAATAATCCAGAGAATGCAAGTTCAAATCCCACCATGGCGGTTTAAGAATTTGAATTCAATTTTAAAAATTGCACAAAATCTGGAAAAAAAAAAGGCTGGTATCTGAAAAAGTGACCATGAAGCGGTCAGATTCTTGTAAACACTCAACTGGTGCCCTAATGTCCTTTAGGGAAGGAAACCTGCCGTCCTTACCCGGTCAGTCCCACACAAACATGATTGACTCTTAACTGACCTTTGAAGTGACCTAGCGAGCCACTCTGTCAGGGCAACTAGGGATGGGCAATAAATGCTGGGCTTGCCAGCGACACCCACATTCTGAGAATCAATTAAAAAAAAGTGCTCATCAAATTTATACATAGACTTTTATGGCTGTGCTTTGTGCGAAGAATTAGTTTGCACTCAGCATGTTTAGGATCAATTATTTGTTAATAATCACCATCCAATCCTGTGAATAACTAATAACACTAGATGCGTGGAGATAGTTAATCGGTCCCAGTTTTAAATATTGTGAAGCATTAACTGGTCATTTGGCTCAATCTCTGCCACAACCCCCTCTACTATCATGATTTGCTTAAAATTGCGCTTGCAATCTAACCTGGATTGTTATGTACATTGCATTATCAATAGCTGAACCATTAATAACAGCAGGGTCAATCGTGAAGCTCTTTACGATAACTAACTCTAGAGTTTAATTTGAACCCCGTGGACTGGGTTTTTCCAGGATGACATAATTGAAATTAGGTTCAGTAACGCAATACCCGTGGGCCTGCTTGATTCTGCACACCCCGCATTCCACTCGCAGAGAAAAAAGCTGCTCTATCTCCTCCCCACAACTGCCCTCAAATGGAAGCTATGGTTCAAACAGGTGTAGGTTATCCTCCATTACCTCATCCCAAGGGCAACTCTAGATGGTTACCATGGGGAGATCATCACAGCCTGATTTAGTCTCATCTAATATAGGAAGGAAGACAAAGAACCTGCATTTATATAACTGTTTCCACTGGCAGGAGGGTCGGTAACCAGAGAGGACACAGATTTAAGGTAATTGTCAAAAGAACCGGGGTGGGGGGGAGATGAGGAGAATTTTTTTTTTTAAAACACGGCGAGTTGTTATGATCTGGAACGCGCTGCCTGAAAGGGCAGCGGAAGCAGATTCAATAGGAACTTTCAAAAGGGAATTGGTGAAACACTTGAAGGGGGGGAAAAAAAATTCAGGGCTACGGGGAAAGAGCAGGGGAGTAGAACTAATTGAATAGCTCTTTCGAAGAACTGGCACAGGCATGATGGGCCGAATGGCCTCCTTCTGTGCTGTATGAGTCTACGATATAGCGCTGTGCACTACTCCGGACGTCCCAAAGTGCTTTACAGCCAATGAGGTACTTTGAAGTGTAGGCACTGTTGTAATGTAGGAAACGCGGCAGCCAATTTGCGCACAGCAAGATCCCACAAACAGCAATGAGATAATGACCTGATAATCTGTTTTAATTATGTTGGTTGAGGGATAAATGTTGGCCCAGGTCACCACAACTGGTTGTTTTCTCTCCCCTAGCCCAAGGCGATTGAGGCCAATTGTAGCGCCCTTCCCCCCAAACATAGCCATTCTGGCCGAGATTGACTAACCTAGCTCAGACGGAGAATCAAACATGGCACATTACTGGCCTGGATGGCGCAGTATGACACCAAGAGGTACATTTACCCGTTAAGCCATTGGGAGAAGCTCTGCTCTTATAGATGATGAAGCTGTTATGTAGTGTCAAAGGGTTGAATTGTGAGGACAAACCTGGAGAAACATGGCCCATTGAGACTTGAAAGGAGTTGACTAACCGGGGCTTCATAGGAGATATACATAGAGACTTTTATATCAGTTTACTGGACCGCCAGTCCCCAACACACCAATTGCAGTTGGCAGCGGCACCAAAATAAACATTGGATTCGCCAAGCCTGGCACATGGAAAGAGTCGATTAAAAAAACACGGGTATTTCCGAGGAAGATAGATACTTGAGAAGTAAAGGCACTGAGACGAAAGGGTACGGAACTGGGATTTAAAAGATGGTGAAAATGGCAGAGCCAAGCTCGATGGGCCGAGTGGCCTGCTGCTATTGTGAAAAGCACCTAAAGATAGTAAATAATAGAAAGGGAAGGTAAATCCGGAACGTTGTTTCAAATTAAGCCATGGCAGTAGGACGTGCTCAAAACAGAGAATAGGAAAATTTAGGACTGATGTCCTAAAATTCTACACACACACTGATCAATAGTGGACTTCTGAGTTGGATAGTGAAGATAAAAACCAGAAGCTGTGACAGGGAAGGGTTGATAAATAAGCAGGATGGGCCTGACGCGCCCTCCTCAATCCAGCTCTCTTATGACTCTCAACAATTACATGGAATTAATTACACAGAAATGACCGCACAGAAACAGGCCATTCGGCCCAACTGGTCTATGCTCCACACGAGCCTCCTCCCTCCCTACTCCAGCTCACCCTATCAGCACATCCTTCTATTTTTCTACACACAAAAGGGTGGTAGAAGTTTGGAACTCTCTTCCGCAAACGGCAATTGATATTAGCTCAATTGCTAAATTTAAGTGCGAGATAGATAGCTTTTTGGCAACCAAAGGTATTAAGGGATATGGACCAAAGGCAGGTATATGGAGTTAGATCACAGATCAGCCACGATCTTATCAAATGGCGGAGCGGGCACGAGGGGCTGAATGGCCTACTCCTGTTCCTATGTCTTTCTCCTTCAAGTGCTTCTCGGGGTTCCCCTCAAAACACTTCTCCAAAAGTACCAAAGTAGATGAGATACATAAAAGGGAATATATGGAATTTTTTTTTGGAGGGAGGGAGGGAGGGGGAAAACAACATACCTGCAGGGCAGTAACAACATGGCATGGATTCAGTAAGTAGATGAGAGTTTTAGTAGCACACTTGAACCCAATCTCCAAGCCAAAGGTCAAACACAGGGCAGCCTGAAGGAGGTTTTTCCCCAGCCTCTCCTGTGATGATGATGATGATAATGGTGATGCACCGAGCGTCCAGCATTCTTGAAAGCCGGGTCTGATTTTCCTGTAGGCCACCGCGATTTGCAGCAGGGAAACGGTGATCATGATGAAAGTCTCCAGAGCACGCTGACCGAGCGAGAGGAAGGCGGCACATTCCTGCCCGCCGTTGCCAGTGATGTTGGGGTCGACTCCGCCGTACACCGTGTCCAAGATACTCTGCAGCTCCAACATGGCCATCTTCAGCATTCAACAGCAAACTTGGGCGGACAGAGGAACCTCCTTCGCACTGACCGTCCGGACGAGAACCTTAAATCATCCCCAACCGCTGGCAGAGAAAGAAAGAAAAGCGTGGCCTTTTCTGCTTCCTTTAAAAACATTACAATGAAATTTCCCAGTTGATTTGACGCATTTTTTTTTAAAACTATAAAAGGAAATCTCCTCCTTGCACGGTTCCCAGTTCCTTTTGCTTTAAAAATTAGTTTGTACATATGGGGAGAAAAATTGCAAAGTCATACCAAACCTTCCTCCTTCAGAAACAGTCAGATTTCCATCAGAAATGTGTGGAACTGGAAGAAATAGGAAATAGGAAAGGCGTTTTTAAAAATCTACAAATGACTTCCTTTTGGCTTGAGATCACTTCGAGATGATTTTGACTCTGGGTTTACGTTCTAGGCAGCCGGATGAAAAATATCCTTAAATCCCTTTCCGCACCGCTCCCCTCCAAAAAAAAAAAATAATCACAAGAAGTTTTAAATTCTTTTTCCAGATGAGTTTGCCGAAGTTTTCTTTTTTTTTTCCCAGTTAGTATTTCCCCACACAAGAGGCAGCAGCTGGAGGAAGTCCTGGGATGGAGGGAGGGAGGGAGGGGGGCTTCTCACTGGGAACCAGCGACTCCTACTTTTAAAAATTGCTCTTAAAGGTGGGTCGCAGCCATTTCTATCGTCCCCCTCCCCACACCTTGTTTCTTCGGGACGGGCTGCCGCACACTTGTTACTCCTCCTCCGCCGGCTGCTGCTGCTCCTTGCTGCTGGCAATCTCGTCCGACGCTCTGACTTGACTCACACACAACATACAGAGAGAGAGAGAGGGAGAGAGGGAGGGAGGGAGGGAGGGACAACCTGCCCACAGGCTGCTGCTGCTCACCTGGAGCCATACACCTGGCCGGCGTCCTTACGTCACAATCACTCACCTATCGAACGTAAGCCTGTCTCTCTCTCTTTTCTCTCTCTCTCTCCTTCCATGATGTGGAGATGCCGGTGATGGACTGGGGTTGACAATTGTAAACAATTTTACAACACCAAGTTATAGTCCAACAAATTTATTTTAAATTCCACAAGCTTTCGGAGGCTTCCTCCTTCCTCAGGTGAACGGTGTGGAAATGAAATTTTCGAATCCTTCGCATTTGAAAAATCACAGAACAATGCCTGGTGATTACTGCCCGTTGCCAAGGCAATCACAGTGAGCAGACAGAAAGGTGTCACCTAAAAGGCCACCGAATATACAAACCCCCCCCAAGGAGGAAGGGGAAAGCCCCCGAAAGCTTGTGGGATTAAAAATAAAATCGTTGGACTATAACTTGGTGTTGTAAAATTGTTTACAATTGTTAACCCCAGTCCATCACCGGCATCTCCACATCAAAAAAAAGAGAGATATATAACGGGTCATTGACTGTCTTCCTTCTCTCTTTTTTTTGGGGGGGTTTGTATATTTGGTGGCCTTTTAGGTGACACCTTTCTGTCTGCTCACTGTGATTGCCTTGGCAACGGGCAGTAATCACCAGGCATTGTTCTGTGATTTTCAAATGCGAAGGATTCGAAAATTTCATTTCCACACCATTCACCTGAGGAAGGAGGAAGCCTCCGAAAGCTTGTGGAATTTAAAATAAATTTGTTGGACTATAACTTGGTGTTGTAAAATTGTTTACAATTGTCTCTCCTTCCAAACAGCTTCTCTCACTCAAAAGCAAAAAAAAACACTGCTGGATGTTAGAAATCTGAAATTAAAAATATAAACTAGAGAGGGAGATTTGCCAGGACTGGAGAATTTTAGCTGCGATGACAGATTGGACAGGCTGGGGTTGTTTTCCTTGGAAATGTAAGGAATCTTACAACACCAGGTTATTGTCCGACTGTTTTATTTGAAAATCACAAGCTTTCGGAGGCTTTCTCCTTCGTCAGGTGAGCGAGTTGTGCACTCACTCACCTGACGAAGGAGAAAGCCTCCGAAAGCTTGTGATTTTCAAATAAAACAGTTGGACTATAACCTGGTGTTGTAAGATTCCTTACATTTGTCAACCCCAGTCCATCACCGGCATCTCCACATCATGGCTACTTTCCTTGGAAAGGAGGAGACTGAGGTGTACAAAATGATGAGGGGGCCTAGATAGAGTGGATAGGGAGGACCCATTTCCCTTAGCGGAGGGGTCAATAACCAGGGGGCACGGATTTAAAGTGATTGGTAGAAGGATTAGAGCGGAAATGAGGAAAAAAATCTTTCACCCAGAGGGTGTTGGGTGTCTGGAACTCACTGCCTGAGAGGGTGGTAGAGGCAGAAACCCACAACTCATTTTTAAAATATCTGGACGTGCACCTGAAGAGCCGGGACCTGCAGGGCTACGGACCAAATGCGGGAAAGTGGGATTAGGCTGGGTGGCTCGTTTCTCAGCCGGTGCAGACACGATGGGCCAAATTTTTTTTTATTCGTTCACGGGATGTGGGCGTCGCTGGCGAGGCCGGCATTTATTGCCCATCCCTAATTGCCCTTGAGAAGGTGGTGGTGAGCCGCTGCCTTGAACCACTGCAGTCCGTGTGGTGAAGGTTCTCCCACAGTGCTGTTAGGAAGGGAGTTCCAGGATTTTGACCCAGCGACGATGAAGGAACGGTGATATATTTCCAAGTCGGGATGGTGTGTGACTTGGAGGGAAACGTGCAGGTGGTATTGTTCCCATGTGCCTGCTGCTCTTGTCCTTCTAGGTGGTAGAGGTCGCGGGTTTGGGAGGTGCTGTCGAAGAAGCCTTGGCGAGTTGCTGCAGTGCATCCTGTGGATGGTACACACTGCAGCCACTGTGCGCCGGTGGTGAAGGGAGTGAATGTTTAGGGTGGTGGATGGGGTGCCAATCAAGCGGGCTGCTTTGTCCTGGATGGTGTCGAGCTTCTTGAGTGTTGTTGGAGCTGCACTCATCCAGGCTAGTGGAGAGTATTCCATCACACTCCTGACTTGTGCCTTGTAGATGGTGGAAAGGCTTTGGGGAGTCAGGAGGTGAGTCACTCGCCGCAGAAAACCCAGCCTCTGACCTGCTCTTGTAAGGTCTTGAATGGCCTCCTTCTGTGCCATAAATATTGTATGATTCCATGAAAGAAGACAGAAAATGCTGGAAATGCTCAGCAAGTCAGGCAGCATCTGCAGAGAAGGAAACAGAGCTAACGGTTCAGGTTATGGACTTCTGGACTCTAGGGGAATCAAGGGATATGGGGATCGGGCGGGAAAGTGGAGTTGAGGTTGAAGATCAGCCATGATCTGATTGAATGGCGGAGCAGGCTCGAGGGGCCGAATGGCCTACTCCTGCTCCTATTTCTTATTTTCGATGACCTTTCATCAGAGCTTGATGAGTTCTGACGACAGGTCATCGACCTGAAACGTTAACTCTGTTTCTTTCTCCACAGATGCTGCCTGACTTGCTGAGTATTTCCAGCATTTTCTGTTTTTACTTTAGCTTCTCTCACTCTCCTTTCCCCTCCCCCCCCCCCCCAGAACTACTGGTTCTATTTTCTTCTTCAAGAGTCACTCTCAGCCCAGCAAGCTTTCCCCCCATCCCCTCTTAAGATTCTCCTCTCTCTTAAATAGGATCTATTTCTACCAAGAGATCCTCCTCCTCTTAAACAGGGGCCTGTCTCTCTCCTCCCTACCTTCTAAAGAGGTTCTGTGTTTTCTCCCCCAGTATCATAGGATCATACAGCACAGAAGGAGGCCATTTGGCCCATCATGCCTGTGCCAGCTCTTTGAAAGAGCTATCTAATTAGTCCCACTCCCCTGCTCTTTCCCCACAGCCCTGCAAATTTTTCCCTTCAAGTATTTATCCAATTCCCTTCTGAAAGTTACTATTGAATCTGCTTCCACCGCCCTTTCAGGCAGCGCATTCCAGATCATGACAACTCGGTGCGTAATTTTTTCTCTCCTCATGTCGCCTCTGGTTCTTTTGCCAATTACCTTAAAACATTGTGGAGTTTTACTTGGAGCTGGTGTACTTGGTCACGGCCTTTGTCCCTTCCGACACGGTGTGTTTGGTCAGCTCCCTGGGGCAGCAGCAGGCGCACAGAGGTCTGGATCTCCTGGGAGCTGATGGTGCGGCACTTGTTGTAATGGGCCAAGCGGGAAGCCTCCTCCGCATTGCGCTCGCAAATATCGTTCGCAAAGAAGTTCATGATGCTCATGGCCTTGGGGGAGATGCCGGTGATGGGCTGAACTTGCTTTGTCACTTTGTAAATGTAGATGGAGTAACTCTCCTTCCTCGACCTTCTCTGCTTCTTGCCGACCTTTG
This sequence comes from Heptranchias perlo, assembly GCF_035084215.1. NCBI lineage: Eukaryota > Metazoa > Chordata > Chondrichthyes > Hexanchiformes > Hexanchidae > Heptranchias > Heptranchias perlo. The sequence goes on from NC_090330.1 coordinate 3,978,948, forward strand.
CTGTCACTTTACTCACGGCTTTCTTGGCGCCCTTCTTGGGTGCAGTTTTCTCCTCCTTGGGCATCGTCACATTCACTTTCAGACACGGAAATTGTCTAAAAAGGTTCACGTTGTCTCTTCAACAGAATCTTTCTTTCCCTCCCCTGAACAGGTTCACTTATCAATGTCTTTCAGTGAAGGGACCTGCCAACTTTTTAAAAAATTCGTTCATGGGATGTGGGCATTGCTGGCAAGGCCAGCATTTATTGCCCATCACTAATTGCCCTTGAGAAGGTGGTGGTGAGCCGCTGCCTTGAACCGCTGCAGTCCGTGTGGTGACGGTGCTCCCACAGTGCTGTTAGGAAGGGAGTTCCAGGATTTTGACCCAGCGATGACGAAGGAACGGCGATGTATTTCCAAGTCGGGATGGTGTGTGACTTGGAGGGGAACGTGCAGGTGGTGTTGTTCCCATGTGCCTGCTGCCCTTGTGCTTCTAGATGGTAGAGGTTGTGGGTTTGGGAGGTGCTGTCGAAGAAACCTTGGCGAGTTGCTGCAGTGCATCCTGTGGATGGTACACGCTGCAGCCATGGTGCGCTGGTGGTGGAGGGAGTGAATGTTTGGGGTGGTGGATGGGGTGCCAATCAAGCGGGCTGCTTTGTCCTGGATGTTGTCGAGCTTCTTGAGTGTTGTTGGAGCTGCACTCATCCAGGTACCTGGTCAAGCTGATATCGGTCTCCAATCCCACATGGTTTGACTATTAATGCGCTCAGAGCAACTATGCTTGGGCATTAAATACTGCTTTGTCATCCACATCCCAAGAACAAATACAAAAAAAACTATTAATATTATATAGAATTAGCCAGTGTTCCCACTGCTGCTGGCTATATATCCAGTCACCCCTGTATGAAAGTGCATGTGTGTCTGTGGATCTTGAACGAGGACATAATTGGACTCCACTGTGATGCCCTTTGTAGCTGAATAACCAGTCAGCAATAATTGTCTGAACTCACACACAAAGAATTGCCACTGGGATGAGGTACCGGAGGGCAGATGCCATCATGGAACTATCCTCAGGGAGAGCTGTGGATAAATTTTGTAAGGAAAAAAGTGATTCTATTGAATTTCCTTTGCAGAACTAATCCATGTGCCAGAGTTGTGGTGAGCTCACAAAAGAAAATATACATCAGTACAACATCTGAGGTTACAAGATACACTGAATTATTCAAATATATACACAGAGATTGAAATGGAGAACTTGAGCAGAGGACGTGAAAACAGGCTGTCCCACTGAGTGTTACGACACAGATTACCCACGGGAAGATTGTTCTAAATCTCAGTACGAGCCATTCCAGGGGGTAGAGACAAATCACTTCCTCTCAGGAAGGGAGAGAGAGTCAACTAGTAGAACAAAGTAACATGAAAACCTTAGATGAGGCAAACCCTGAGGGTTGCTTGAGACTCATACCAAGTTCCACTCACCCATCACCCCCACCCTGGGCTCGCTGACCTACGTCGGCTCCCGGTCCGACAACGCCTCAAATTTAAAATTCTCATCCTTGTGTTCAAATCCCTCCGTGGCCTCGCCCCTCCCTACTTCCGTGACCTCCGCCAGCTCTACAACCCTCCAAGAACTCTGCGCTCCTCCAATTCTGGCCTCTTGTGCATCCTCAATATCCTTCGCTCCAACATTGGTGGCCCTGCCTTCTGCTGTCTGGACCTCAAACTCTGGAATTCCCTCCACCTCTCTCTCTCTCTTTAAGGCACTCCTTAAAATCCACCTCTTTGACCAAACTTTTGGTCACCTGTCCCAATACCTCCTTATGTGGCTCGGTGTCAAGTTTTGTTTGGTAATCACTTCTGTGAAGCTCCTTGAGACCTTTATAAAAGCAAATTGTTGTTGTTATCACTCTATACCTTGATACTGTAATACCTGAAGGACTGAAGAGCTGATGTCTAATTAAATAGCTCCTCATACAAGAACTACTTATCTCAGGGGCAATACTACATTCCTGCTTTTAAAATATTAGACTTTTTAAATAAAAACAGGAAGCTTTGCAGCCAGATGACCGATAGGCACTATACTCTGCGGACTTTGACATGGACAAATAATAAACAATGCGTCTTGAGAGAACCAATTTTTTGTGCTGCTTTGCTGTTATTTGTGATTGCGGTACTTTGATGTTTCCCTCAAAAAGAAATTCTATTTTGTGTGAATCGCGCCCCTATGAGAAGAAGAAAGGAAAGAGAAAGAGAGAAAGAAAAGGAAATAAACAGCACCTTTCACAACCTCAGGACGTCCCCAAGCGCTTTACACTTTTTGAAATGCAGTCACTGTTGTAATGTAGGAAACGCGGCAGTCAATTTGCGCACATCAAGATCCCACAAACAGCAATGTGATAATGACCAGATCATCTGCTTTTTAGTGATGATGGTTGAGGGATAAATATTGGGCCAGGGCTCCAGGGAGAACTCCCCTGCTCTTCTTTGATAATAGTGCCCTGGGATCTTTTACACCCACCTGAGGGGGCAGATGGGGCCTCGGTTTAACATCTCATCCGAGAAACGGCACTTCCGACAGTGCAGCACTCCCTCAGTACTGCACTGGGAGTGTCAGCCTAGATATTGTGCTCAAGTCCCTGGAGTGGGGCTTAATAATTCAGCCTTTGTAACAAACCCAGAATTCCTTTATCAATATTTCAACAAGTTGCTTTGTTTCTCATATCCTAATTATATTTCATTCATAGATTGCACAGCTGTTTTCTTGGTGATAGGAGCTGCATTTCCATAGCACAATAAACCCTTCAGTCTCACAAAGGCACATCAAACAAATAAGTAGACTTCTAATGGTTTAGAAAAGCCGGTGTTGCAATGGATCATTATAAAATATTTACCTACGTTCAATTTCAATCATCAAATTTTCTGTTGGCAAGTTTCCCCTCTCCTGAAGCTGCCGACTAGGGCTGGGGTTCACTTTCACCGAGGCTGACAGCCCTCACTCAACTGGCTGTTTTTCATGTGTGCACCTAGACTGTCAACGTTGGCGGGCTATTTGACTGAGGAGGGCATCACAGCGGAGCCAAATCCTATTATGATACCGAGGCTAAAAGGTTCAAATTATTGCATAAGCTTGGCTTATATTCCCTTGAGAGGTGATCTGATTGAAATGTTTAAAATTATAAAAAGGATAGGGTAGGTAAAGAGAAACTATTTCCTCTGGTGGGGGGGCTCCAGAACAAGGGGGTGCAATATCTTAAAATTAGAGCCAGGCCATTTAAGAGTGAAATCAGGAAGCACCTTTTCACACAAAGGGTAATAGGAATCTGAAACACTCTTCCCCACAAAAGGCTGTGGATGCTGGGGGTCAATTGGAGCTTTGAAGACTGAGGTTGATAGATTTTTGTTGGGTGAGGGTATCAAGGGATTATGGATCAAAGGCGGGTTTAAAGGAGTTGAGGTACAGATCAGCCACGATCTAATTGAATAATGGAACAGGCTTGAGGGGTGAACGGCCTCCTCCTGTTTCTATGTTCCTAGCCTCACCTAACAGCCACACGTGTGTAATCAGCAGTGGTTACTGGTCTCTCTTAATAAGAATGCATTGGTATTAATGTAGCAATGACAAAAAGGCCATTCGGCCCACTTAGCCGATGCCATTTAAGAGTAGCTTCAGGACCCAAAAGAGAAGCTCGGAAAGCAGCAAGTTATGTAGGGGCGTGCATCGTACAGTTTTTGGTGCTGTCCACGCGGGTGATACACTGGTCGTCAGGGGCCAGCCTTCTTCCTCAGACAGGATTTTAGGGAGGTCTGAGCACCTATACCAAAAAGAAAGTAGCTTTTCCAAGACCAAGCTTTTGAAGGGGATATTTAACTTCTGTGCCCTGGATCTAGATTTAGCTAGTTGGGTTATGGCACCTGACCGTTGATTTTCAGTTCGACTTTTCAGAAAAAATATAGTGTCCTCTGATTGTACTTTACCCACTGAAAATATCACCATCTTTCATGACTGGAAGCATCATAGGGTTAAGGCCCAGTGTTGGAAGAGGTCATGACCAGGCATGTTCACAACCTGAACCATTAAGAATGATTGATAGATAGCTTGCTGGGCAGCGGTGCAGCGCATTGATGCTCCGTGTTGGTAGGCCACAGTTTCAACCTTGACATGATGCGCAGTTCTTCAATCCAACTGGGCTCCTGGAAGGGAGGTTCTGAGCACGCACCGTGACACTTTCCCATATGGGAAGAGAGGACATGTGAGGGAGAGTCATCTCCAGCTTGCTCTCAACCTCTGAGTCAGAAAGTTCTGGGTTCAAGCCCCACTCCGGAGACTTGAGCACGAAAATCTAGGCTGACACTCCCAATGCAGCACTGAGGGAGTTCGGCACTAATCGGATGAGACGTTAAACCGAGGCCCTGTTTGCTCTCTCGTGTGGACGTAAAAGATCCCGTGGCACTATTTCGAAGAGGAGCAGGGAAGGGCTGGAGGGAGTTAAATTACCCACCTGCTTGGCTGTAGTCAGGGATTAGACCTCAGTGACAAAATACCCGACAAGAGAACTCAAACAGCTAAAAGTCAGGACTGTGCAAAACTTCCAATCCAGCTAGAGATTGACTGGCCCAAGGATCGCAATGTCGGTGTAACATAAATGTTTAAATGTACAAGGAGCACAAGTGGAACGCCGGTAGATGTGCAATGTCTGCCTTTATTAGTTATGCGGTAACTCCGATAAGTACGTTTGCTCTTCCGCTCGGTGTCTTTCTCATCGCTTTCCACGCCAGTGACAAATCTCGCTGTTAGCAGTAATTCTCATGTTCCACTATTAATACAGGCCCAAAGCTTTACACAGCAGTTCTGATGCCGTTTTTAAAACAGGGACTTGCTTAGCACAGTACATTCATTACACGCAGGACAAAAGGGCCCCCCCATGACCTTGGGGTGAACCTGTGGGTTGAAAAAGGAAAGGTTATTCTTAAAGGGTAGGAGTGATGACTAGGAATATCAAGAAACGGCTTGCATTTATATAGCACCTTTCACATCCTCAGGACGTCCCAAAGCGCATCACAGCTAATTGAGTTCTTGTTTTGAAGGGCAGTCACTGTTATAATGTAGGAAACGCGACAGCCAATTTGCAAGGTCCCACAAACAGCAATGATAATGACCAGATAATCTGCTTTTTTTTTTAAAAGCGGTGTTGGTTGAAGGATAAATGTTGTCCAGGACATCAGGAGAACTACCCTGCTCTTCTTTAAATAATGCCATAGGATCTTTTCTATCCACTCGAGGGGACAGACGGGGCTACAGTTTAACATCTCATCGGAATGACGGCATCTCCGACAGTGCAGCACTGGAGTGTCGGCCTGGATTGTGCGCTCAGTGACAAGAGTGCTGCTACTCATAGAATCAGGCACAAGATGCCGTTCAGCCCATCGTGTCTGTGCTGGGAACTGAGCCAAGGCTGTCACCAAGTACTTAACTCTACATCGCCTCCTTGTAACTCAATTATCCCTCCTCCTCCTGAAAGCACGGACTCCTGTTAGGATGCAGTTCCACTTGTGCCTGGCTTCCTCAAATACCTCACCCACATACATGAGCCTGGGCTGTGACTGTCACCAGACTATTCAACTATGAGGGTAACAATACAGCCCAGTCCTATCCTTACTCGACATGCATGCATGATGTCCAGTTGGTGGGCGCTGGAATGCGATCAAGTGTGGGAAATCCTAACTGACCTCTCATCTCTCCAGCCCAGCCCAGGGGTCCCGAATTGCTGCCCTGGCTGAGATCAGCTAACTCAGCACAGAGCAGAGATTGATCCTGTGACTCTCGTGGTCTTTCCGGTTCAGTGCCACACCAGGGAGTGTACTTACCCAGTACACCATCAGAGATCAAACAAATCATTTTGCAAATGTTTCTTTCATGAAAGAAAGGACTTGCATTTATACAGTGCCTTTCATGACCTCAAGACATCTCAAAGCACTTTACAGCCAATGAAGTGCTTTTGAAGTGTTGTAATGTAGGGAAATGTGGTAACCAATTTGGGCACAGCAAGATCCCACAAACATCAACGAGATAATGGCCAGATAATGGGGGCGAAATTCAGACAGTCGCTTTTGCCAATGGTTACGGGATACGCCCTCGATTGAATCCTATTGAAGTCAGTGGAACAGACGAATATCAGGCGGGGCGTATAACAGGCGAGTGATGCGATACAGCCTTGTTTTGGGTCCCCACAAATATCCAATTTTACCCCCATTCCGTTTTAGGTGTTGGTTGAGGGATAAATATTGGCCAAATGTTACCCATTTCGACCCCTACCATTTTAAAGGCAGGCTGACTGAGCAGACTGTGATTGCATTGTGGGGGAGTCCAAAATTAGAGGTCAGAAATATAAGATAGTCACTAATAAATCCAATAGGGAATTCAGGGGGAAATTTCTTTAGCCAGAGTGTTAGAATGTGGAACTCGCTACCACACAGAGTAGTTGAGGTATAAACAGATGCATTTAAGGGGAAGCTAAATAAACACGAGGGAGAAAGGAATAGAAGGATATGCTGATAGGTTTAGAAGAGGGGTGGGAGGAGGCTTGAGTGGAGCATAAACGCCGGCACCGACTAGTTGGGGCGAATGCCTGTTTCTGTTCTGTAGTTTCGATCTAACTCTATGCCCAGCTGCAGCCCATTTGCATAGCATACATGGTATAATAATGACCTGGCACTTCATGAGTTGCAGCAAGACAGGACCAGCTGGATAACTGGTACAGTTTTAGTGAATCTTCAACAAAAAAAAAGTCCTTGAGGAACCACTTAAAGAAAAAAATCCTCCAATTAATTGGTACCAAGTGGGGACAGCACGAGTCAAAAAATGCTCCATGCACCTGTAGAATGGGCCCACTCACGCACAATCACAACAGGAAACAGATACCCTCGTCCGCCATCAAAACGAGCATCCTGTAAATGGAAAACCAGCCCCATTACCACTGCTCGAAATAGGAAACCTGTCTGCTCGCACACGCTTGACATGGGAACTTGATACTTGGTCCCCGCACCTCTAGACTCAACTATTCCAATGCTTACCTGACCAGTCTCCTATCTTCCACCCTCCGTAAACTTCAGCTCATCCAAAACTCTGCTGCCCATATCCTAACTTGTACCAAGTACCGTTCACCTGTCACCCCTGTGCTCGCTGACCTACATTGGCTCCCGGTCTTGGCAGCAGCTCGGTTTTAAATTTCTCATCCTTGTTTTTAAATACCTCCATGGTCTCGCCCCCTTTCCACCTCTCTGTGACCTCCTCCAGCCTTACAACCCTCCAGGATCTCTGCGCTCCTCCCGATTTCCATCGCTCCACCACTGGCGGCCGTGCCTTCAGCTGCCTAAGCCCTAAGGTCTGGAATTCCCTCCCTAAACCTCTCCACCTTTAAGACGCTCCTTAAAACCTACCTCTTTGACCAAGCTTTTGGTCACCTGTCCAAATTTTGTTTGATAACGGTCCTGTGAAGTGCCTTGGGACATTTTACTATGTTAAAGGCGCTATATAAACGCAAGTTCTTGTTGTATGCTCAAAATGGGAAACCAGCTGCCTCAAGAAAGCTGGACCTGGGGAAAGAGGTCTCCTTATGTATACATCAAATGAATAAGCTCCGGCAAAGCATTTTCTAAACGCAGCAAATTAAAATCACACATCTATTATTCGGTTTTGAATTCCCGAAATACTAGCAGCCGAGCCTAAAATGAGACAGTCCAGTTTGAAATTGGAAGGTGATCGCCTATGTGTAATAGAATGCACAACGCATACACATCCTTTAAAGCACGTTCCTCCTCCCATTCAAATAACTCAAACTGCACACCGAGAAGAAAATAATAGCAACAAGGCGAGGTTGCGCTGTGAAACCAAAGGAAGTCACTGAGCTTAAAAGCGTTGTCAGGACACCTCTCACTGTGTGGCAGGCAGGCTGGCTTAGCAAGTGGAATGGAAGACTCCTCCTACTCGTGCGCCCTGACCGGCCAACTTGTTGTACTCTCGCACAGCCTCCTCCGTCTGAAGGACCTTCACGTCAACCCCTTTGCTCTTAATATAATCCAGCGTTCTGGAAGAAACCTGCAAAAGGAGAAAAACAAACGAGAGAGAACGTCAGGGGTGAGGAACACCCACTCGGCCACAGAAGCTCGTGTCTCTAGTATCTCAGAGCTCCCATCCTAGCAAACAAACGTGCGACCTGTGTTTCTAATGACTGGATCTTCAGTACTTTGTCTGACATCACTTTTTATGTAAAATGTTCCTTCTGGTACCTGTCCTGAACTTCACTTTTAAACCGGTTATCTTTATAGTTACTGGCCCCATCGTCCTACATTTCACTCAACAACTCTTTGCATTTATACAGTGCCGTTAACATAGTAAAATTTATACAGTGCCGTTAACATAGTAAAATTTATACAGTGCCGTTAACATAGTAAAATGTCCCAAGGTGCTTCACAGGAGCGTAATCAGTCAAAGCTTGACACTGAGCCACATAAGACAGGTGACCAAAAGTTTGGTCAAAGAGGTTGGTTTTAACGAGCATCTTAAAAGGAGATGAGAGAGGTGGAGAGAGATTGAGGAGTTCAGGGACAAAATTCCAGAGCTTGGGGCTGAGACAGCTGCAAGCACGGCCGCCCACAGTGGGACGAAGGATATCGGGGATGCGCAAGAGGCCAGAATTGGAGGTACGCAGGCATCTGAGAGGGCTGTAGGAGGTTACAGAGATAGGGAGGGGCGAGGCCACGGAGGGATTTGAACACGAGGAGGAGTATTTTAAATTTGAAACATTGCTGGAATGGGAGCCAATGTAGATCAGCGAACACAGGGCAGGGTGATGGGCGAGCAGGACTCCGAGTCTCAAGCAATCCTCAGGGTTTGCCTCATCTAAGGTTTTCACGTTTCTTTGTTCTACTCTCTCCCTTCCTGTGAGGAAGTGATTTGTCTCTACCCCCTGGAATGGCTCATTCTGAGATTTAGAACAATCTTCCCGTGGGGAATCTGTGTCGTAACACTCAGTGGGACAGCCTGTTTTCATGTCCTCTGCTCAAGCTCTCCATTTCAATCTCTGTGTATATATTTGAATAATTCAGTGTATCTTGTAACATCAGATGTTGTACTGATGTATATTTTCTTGTGTGAGCTCACCACAACTCTGGCACATGGATTGGTTCTGCAAAGGAAAAAAAAAATCAATGGTGTCAGTTTTTCCTTTGCAAAGTTTATCCACACCTCTCAGAGGATAGTTCCACGATGGCATCTGCCCTCTGGTACCTCACCCCAGTGGCCGTACTTAGTGCGTGAAAATCGAGACAGTTATTGCTGACTGGCTATTCGGTCACAAAGGGCATCACAGTGGAGTCCAATGATGTCCTCATTCAAGGTCCATAGACACACATGTACTTTCATACCAGGGTCACTGGATAGATGGCCAGCAGCAGTAGGAACACTGGCCAATTCTACACCATCCCTCGCCCGGGGTTCTGAAGTCTACTGTGGAGGTCGGGAATCAAATCTGTGGTCTTCCTTTGAGAAAACCGTGTCAGCCGTGGCTCAGCGATAGCGCTCTCGCCTCCGAGTCAGAAGGTCGTAGGTTCAAAGCCCATTCCAGAGACTTTAGCACGAGATCTATGCTGATATTCTAGTGCAGAACTGAGGGAGTGCAGCACTGACAGAGGTGCCATCTGCCCTGTGAGGTGGATGTAAACGATCCCATGGCACTATTGCTATGAAGAGCAGGGGAATTCTCCCCGGTGTCCTGGGCCAATATTTATCCCTCAACCAACATCACTAATACAGATGATTTGGTCATTATCACATTGCTGTTTTTGGGAGCTTGCTGTGTGCAAATTGGCTGCCGCGTTTCCTACATTACAACAGTGATCACACGTCAAAAAAAACTTAATTGGCTGTAAAACGCTTTGGGGCGTCCTGAGGATGTGAAAGGCGCTATATCAAATTAAAGTCCTTTCTTTATTTTCTTCTCCTGTTCTGTGTGCCTCAATTACTCATTGGACAGTGCATTTACTGACTGAAGCTGTCCAGGAAGCTCCAGAGCATCCATTTCCAGCTCTGACAACAGCACAATACACGGAAGGACCTGATCTTTTCGCAGATTACTCAACTGGCTTGCATGCAATTCACAGAAGACAGAAACAGAGAGAGACAAGCTGCCGACGAGATCTAATTATGAAACTCTAATATTTTACTATTAACTCTGGATAAATGTCAATTTACCACTGCCTCGGTCTCCATATTGTCTGCAAAGTCTGCACCAGCAAATCTAGGTTCTAAAAGAGGACCAGTATCACGATCGGTATTCTTTTTACAAACCGTAGAGTAAAGCAGTGATCATCTGTCTACATAATTTAAGTGCCTGAAGGGCCCAGCGGGTTAAGGACTGGCTCAGTGCAGCAGTAAGCTGTACAGACCAGTAGGTCCCAGGTTCCATCCCCTGCTCTGTACGGAGTTAACTGATCTCAGCAAGGGCAACAATTAGGAAGAGCACCTCTAAGGAGAGAGAAAAATTCAGTTAGGGTTCCAGTTTGCAATTTCAGTCATCCCTGCTGGTAAGAACAGCGTCTGGGTGGGCTGTGATGCCCTCCCAGTGGACTAGCCTGCCAAAATCACCATCTAGACATGCACGTGAAGAATGACCGCTTGGGCAAGGTACTGGTGGGTGGCCTGTAGAACTGTACTCTGGCACATGTCACCGCAAATACACATGACCTCATTAAAGGGTGCCATTTCAGAGAGGTTAATGAGACTAACAGCACAAACAACAACAACTTGCACTGATTATGGCGTCTTTGATGCAGAAAAACAATCCAAGGCGCTACAAGGAGTCGTAATCAGACACAAATCAATGCCGAGCCAAAAGGAGGAGACATTAGAGGGGGATGTGACTAAAAGCTTGGCCAGTAGTGAATCTGAGGAGGAGATGGGAGGTGTAGAGAAGCAGAGAGATTTAGGGAGGGAATTCCAGAGCGTAGGGCCTGGGTGGCGGAAGGCACGGCCGCCAATGATGGGATGAAAGAAGTGGGGGATGCACAAGAGGCAAGAGTTGGAGGAACGCACAGATCTCGGAGGGCTGGAGGAGGTTAGAAAGATGGGGAGGGGCAAGGCCATGGAGGGATCTAAACACGAGGATGAGAATTTTAAATTGGAGGGACTGGAAGCCAATGTAGGTCAGCGAGCACAGGGGTGATGGGTGAACGGGACTTGGTGTGAGTCAGAACACAGGCAGCAGAGTTTTGGATGAGCTGAAGTTTATGGAGAGTGGAGAATGGAAGGCCGGCCAGGAGAAAACTGGAATTGTCAAGTCTGGAGGTGAAAAAGATAATGAATGAAACACATGCACATAACTATTGGATACTATCCTAGTGGGTTAATTCACCTCCCTACACCAGCAATTCATTAGTTGCTCCCAGACAGTTCTCAGAATCCTTGCTGGAAAGTGCACATATGTTGGGTCATCTGTACTTTTCCCTTTAATCAAAAAAGTTCAGAAGAGGTTTAATGGAACTATCCAACTACTGGTTTAATTTACTGCCAAATATGGGATTGAGCCACACAGACAAGGCCAGGCTCAGTTAGGCAGCAGTAAGGAGGCCAAAACTCCAAAACTGGCTTCTGTGCCCTTGAGCTAGGAAAAAGGAACAGCCAGGTTTACTGCTGGTCAAAATCTCATTTGCCTGGTTTCAAATTTAAACAAACAGCACAGGGAACATGTGGATCAAAAGATCTGTTGAAAAGGAAATCAGAGAATAGTTACAGCACAGGAGGAGGCCATCCGGCCCATCGAGCCCATGCCGGCACATTGTAAGAGCAATCCAGTTAGTCCCATTCCCCCGCAGTCCTGCAAACTTTTCCCCTTCAAGTATTTACCCAATTCCCTTTTGAAAGTTACTATTGAATCTGTTTCCACCGCCCTTTCAGGCAGCGCATTCCAGATCAGAACAACTCACTGCGTTGAACAGTTTTCCCTCATGCCGCCTTTAGTTCCTTTGCCAAGCACCTTAAATCTGTACCCTCTGGTTCTCAATCCTTCTGCCAATGGGAACCGTTTCTCTTTATTTCCTTTATCTAAACCCTTCGTGATTTTGAATGGTTCAATAAAAGCACTAAATGGTTCAATATAAGCAATAAATTTTAACACTGTATTGGAACGCTCTCTGGCGATCTCTGCTGAAAAGTGCACGTGTGTGGATGTCAGGAAAGGACAGGATCTAACTTGGTTGTGATGCCCCCCATGGTTAAACAGCCTGTGTTGACCATCACTGGCCAGGCTCACACATGAAGGGCCAATGAGGGAAAGATACTGGAGCACTGCCAGTATCCTAGCAAGAGGGTGGGGGGAAATTATTGGGATGCGGTTGTCCCTAATCAAAGGCCCAAAGCTCCACACCATTCAAAGTTGTCGTCTACATATATTTTTTTTAATTTCTGTTTCCAGCACTCACTGCAGTAAGAATATGGGGTGGGGAAGTGCTACATATTGCTCTCAGTCTAACAGAAAACATCACAAGCAGAACCGGTCTTTCTCCTGCTGTGTCTTTCTAGCATTTTCTTTTCATTCCCTTTTACCTCCACCATCTCTTGTTGTCTAAAAGACTTACATTTATATATAGCTTCTTTCGTTACCTCAGGATGTCCCAAAGTACTCTACAGCCAATGAAGTACTCTTGTAGTCACTGTTGTAATGTAGGAAACGCGGCAGCCAATTTGCGCACAGCAAGATCCCACAAACAGCAATGTGATAACGACCAGATAATCTTTTTAATGATGTTGGTTGAGGGATAAATGTTGGCCCAGGACACCGGGGAGAATTCCCCTGCTCCTCTTAGAAATAGTGTCATGGGATCTTTTACATCCACCTGAGGGCAGACGGGACCTCGGTTTAACGTCTCATCCTAAAGACGGCACCTCCGACAGTGCAGCGCTCCGTCTAACTACAAAACAGATTAATACGTCAAGCTCTGCCCTCGAGTCTTGTAGAGTGATTTGCTCTCACAGGTTGTCGCAGGGAACGAAAACTCAGGCTTTCAAAAAAAAAAGGGAAAGGAAAACATCAAGAAAGATTTCTAACTTCTATCAGCTAAACTGTAGAAGTGTCAATAAGAGTATGACCGAGAACCAGTCCTCTGGGTCGATACAAAAAAAAATTCAGTGACATATTCAATCAATAATGGGCGCCGAGCGACAGCTCTTCCCTAAAGATCTGCGACTGCCCCAAGGATAAATTAATAAACATCACGTCAGGAGAACACAACTTCAGCCTGCTAGAACAGTGACATATTTCCAAAGAATTATCTTCATTTCTCCTCCCCCAATCCTTGTTTTTTTAAATCTTTGAAACTTTTTTTTTGTGCTCTTCAAAAAGGTAAGGGATGTTAGTGCTTGGGAAACTATTTCCTCTGGTGGGGAGAGTCCAGACCAAAGTGGGGCATAACCTTAAAATTAGACTTAGGCCGTTCAGGGGTGATGTCAGGAAGCACTTCACACAAAGGGTAGTGGAAATCTGGAACTCTCTCCCCCAAAAAGCTGTTGAGGCTGGGGGGTCAATTGAACATTTCAAAACTGAGTGATAGATTTTTGTTAGGCAAGGGTATTAAGGGTTACAGAACCAAGGCGGGTAGATGGAGTTAAGATACAGATCAGCCATGATCTAATTGAATGGAGGAACAGGCTCAAGGGGCTGAATGGCCTCCTCCTGTTCGTATCTTCCTATGTTCCTAATGGACCCTTCTCATTTCAGGCACTCAAGTATCACAGCATCAAGGACTCTCAGGTCAGCCAGATAGATGGAAGCTCTCTCTACTCTGCCCCAGGACTCTACTGTACCAGTGCAATTCTTTTGAAAGCTCATTGAAACATAAGATTCTGAGGGGGCTTGACAGGGTAGATGCCGAGAGGGTGTTTCCCCTGGCTGGAAAGTCTAGAGCTAGGGGGGCATAGTCTCAGGATAAGGGGTCGGCCATTTAAGATGGAGATGAGGAGGAACTTTTTCACTCAGAGGGTTGTGAATCTTTGAAATTCTCTACCCCAGAGGGCTGTGGATGCTGAGTCGTTGGATATATTCAAGGCTGAGATAGATAGATTTTTGGACACTAGGGGAAATAAAGGGATGGGGTGGGGGGGCGGGGGGGGGGGGTCGAGCGGGAAAGTGGAGTTGAGGTTGAAGATCAGCCATGATCTTACTGAATGGCGGAACAGACTCGAGGGGCCGTATGGCCTACTCCTGCTCCTATTTCTTACATTCTTATTTCTTCTTCCCCCACCCCCCCCCCCACGCCAATTTCCCATGGCCTCTGACTGAGATTGCCAATTTGTGCCAAATTAGAGACAGTTGTATGCTGTAGGCCCACACCCATTAAGAGTGCTGTGAGGCTGAGGCACGCACAGCTGCACTTAGTGATTGAAGCAGAGACCATGCCAACATTTAAGAATAAGTTAGATTGGTGGTTGAAGGAAAAGGGAATGAAAGGGTATGGAAACAGGGCAGGCACAAGGGATTAGGATTACTGCGCGTGTGGAGGGTAATCACGGACACAGGCTGGGTGGGCCGAACGGTTTGTTTCCGTGTTTTACTTTCTTTGTAATAATTCCTAAAAGAACTGAATTGAAACTGTCTCAAACTTATTATACACAGGACCATTATAGCCAGCTGGCAGTCTGAGGGGAATGTCAATTTTTTTCATCCTAATTGGTTTTGGGTTTTTTTTTTCCTCTCCCAGGAAATGACACGGCAGCTAGCGGAGAGGGGCTTGTCTAATAATGATGTTTCAGTCATCACCACTGTGTCGGGGAAGGTTTGATGGACCAGAGGGTCTCATCCTGCCAGTCATTTTATTAAGTTCGTGTGTATCTACTCTCCTGTTGCTGTAATCATATCCTGTTGTCTAGCTTGGTATGGTGAAACAGCATTCTAACCCTAGTCTATGTCTGTCCAGCTCGCCTTGTGATTTCAGTCTATATCTGACCTGCTGGCAGTGTGACGCCACTCCTAAGGTAAATTACATTCAGCTCAAACAGCTTGTGTTTACATAGAATCCTTCAGGTAGAAAAAGCATCCCAAGGTGCTTTTTCTACCTGCTTCACAAAGACCTAATCAGAAAAAAAAAATGGACGCAGCCAGAGGGAGAGATGTTAGGAGCGGAAACCAAAAGCTTGGTCAAAGTGGTGGGTTTTAAGTAGGGTCTTAAAGAGGTGAGGAGCTTAGGGAGATTGGATGCTCAAGAGGTCAGAGTCGGAGGAACGGAGAGTTTGGGGGGTGGTGGGGCGGGAAGGTGTAAGGGTGCTTATACGGAGATAGGGAGGGGCATTGCCGATTTAAGCGCAAGGATGAGCATTCTAAATCTGAGGTGTTGGGAGTCTGAGAACATATGTAGGTCAGTAAAGGACAGGGGTGATGGATGAGTGGGACTTGGTGCCAAAAGTATGGAGTTTGTGGCAGGGGCTGAAAATGATGGCTTTGATTTGCCTGGTGTTTAACTGGAGGAACTGAGGCTCCTCCAATATTGGATGTCTGACGAGCGGTCTGAAAACAGACAGTGGAGGGCTCGGGAGAGGTAGAGCTGGGTGTAGTCAGTGTACAGGTGGAAGCTGAGCCGGTGTCTGTGGATGTTGTCGCCGAGGGGCAGCATGTGGAAGTGAAAGAGGAAGGGGGCTGAGGATAGATCCTTGGGGGACTCGAGGCAACGGTGTGGGGACAGGAAGAGAAACCATTGCTGGAGATGCTCTGGCTACGATCGGACAGGCAAGAGCGGAACCAGGTGAGGGGCAGTCCCACTGAGCTGGAGAATGGAATAGAAGCGTTGGAGGAAGACGGTGTGATCGACCGCGTCAAAGGCTGGAGAGAGGTTGAGGGCAACGAGGAGGGATAATGAATCATGGTCACAGTCAGAGGATGTTATTTGTGACTCTGATTAAGGCAGTTTCAGTGCTGTGGCAGGGGCGGAAACCTGATTGGAGAGCTTCAAACATGGAGTTTCTGGGAAAATGGATGTGGTTTTGGGAGGTGACAAAAACATAGAAACATAGAAAATAGGATCAAGAGTAGGCCATTCGGCCCTTCTCCACCATTCAAAATGATCATGGCTGATCGTCTAACTCAGTACCCTGTTCCCGCTTTTTCCCCATATCCCTTGATCATTAAGAAATATACCTATCTCCTTCTTGAATACATCTAATGACTTGGCCTCCACTGCCTTCTGTGGTAGAGAATTCCACAGGTTCACCACCCTCTGAGTGAAGAAATTTCTTCTCGTCTCTGTTCTAAATGGCATACCCCGTATCCTGAGACTGTGACCCCTGGTTCTGGACTCCCCAGCCATCGGGAACATCCTCTCTGCATCTAGTCTGTCTAGTCCTGTTAGAATTTTATGTTTTGATGAGATCACCTCTCATTCTTCTAAACTCTAGTGAATATAAGCCTAGTCGACCCAATCTCTCCTCATACGTCAGTCCTGCCATCCCAGGAATCAGTCTGGTAAACCTTCGTTGCACTCCCTCCATGGCAAGGACGTCCTTCCTCAGGTAAGGAGACCAAAACTGCACACAATACTCCAGATGTGGTCTCACCAAGGCCCTGTATAACTGCAGTAAGACATCCCTGCTCCTGTACTCAAATCCTCTTGCAATGAAGGCCAACATACCATTTGCCTTCCTAACTGCTTGCTGCACCTGAA
The DNA here is from genome assembly GCF_035084215.1 of Heptranchias perlo. Lineage (NCBI taxonomy): Eukaryota > Metazoa > Chordata > Chondrichthyes > Hexanchiformes > Hexanchidae > Heptranchias > Heptranchias perlo. Next base: position 3,995,628 of record NC_090330.1, read on the forward strand.
TGCTCGCTTTCAGCGACTGGTGTACAAGAACACCCAGGTCTCGTTGCACCTCCCCTTTTCCCAATCTATCACCATTCAGATAATAATCTGCCTTTCTGTTTTTACAACCAAAGTGGATAACCTCACATTTATCTACGTTATACTGCATCTGCCATGTTCTTGCCCACTCACCTAACTTTCTAAATCACATTGGAGCCTCTTTGCATCCTCCTCACAGCTCACATTCCACCCCAGCTTTGTGTCATCTGCAAACTTGGAAATGTTACATTTAGTTCCCTCATCCAAATCATTGATATATATTATGAATAGCTGGGACCAAGCACTGATCCCTGCAGTACCCCACTAGTCACTGCCTGCCACCCGGAAAAAGACCTGTTCATTCCTACTCTCTGTTTCCTGTCTGTCAACCAATTCTCAATCCATGCCAGCATATTCCCCCCAATCCCATGTGCTTTAATTTTGCACACTAACCTCTTATGTGGGACCTTATCAAAAGCCTTCTGAAAATCCAAATACACCACATCCACTGGCTCTCCCCCATCTATTCTACTAGTTACATCCTCAAAAAACTCCAGTAGATTTGTTAAGCATGATTGCCCTTTCATAAACCCATGCTGACTTTGTCCAATCCCGTTAATGCCCTCCAAGTGTTCTGTTATCACATCTTTTAGAATAGACTCTAGCATTTTCCCCACTACTGATGTTAGGCTAACTGGTCTGTAATTCCCTGTTTTTTCTCTCCCTCCTTTTTTTAATAGTGGGGTTACATTTGCCACCCTCCAATCTGCAGGAACTGTTCCAGTTTATAGAATTTTGGAAGATGATCACCAATCCATCCACTATTTCCAGGGCCACTTCCTTTAGTACTCTGGGATGTAGATTATCAGGCCCTGGGGATTTGTCAGCCTTTAGCCCCATTAATTTCCCTAGCACTATTTTTTTTTTACTAATACTGGTTTCCTTCAGTTCCTCTCTCTCACTAGACCCTTGGTTCCCTAACATTTCTGGCAGGTTATTTGTGGCCTCCTTTGTGCAGACAGAACCAAAGTATGTGTTTAATTGTTCTGCCATTTCTTTGTTCCCCATTATAATTTCCCCCATTTCTGACTGTAAGGGACCTACATTTGTCTTCAAGGACTTGAGGGGAAAGGCAGGTTGAAGATGAGGTGGTAGTTTGTAAGGATAGAGGGGTCAAGGATGTGGGTGATGATTTCAGTTTTTAAAAAGGAAGAGGGAACAGTACCTGAGGAGAGGGAACCATTTTAATGTCAACCAGCATGAGGGCCAGGAAAGGAAAGTTGGGTTGTGTTAAAAAATTTTGGTGAAATCAGGAAAAGCACTCACAGGGTACCACGTTCACATGCACACAACCAGGACTCCGCAGGAAAGATTGGGTTGATGAGCATTACACAAACATATTTAAATTCAGATTCTACATGGAGCCAAACATTTGACTAACGTCTAGTGGCTAATGCTGCCACCATGTGGTGGGGCCCACGCAACTGCAATCACTGGAACTGACGAGACACCATTCATAGCTCCCACTTGACTGGCAGGAGTCACAGAACCAGAACGCCAGAGAGCTGGGACTTGTTAGAAGGCTGTAGGTATTCAGCTGATGTTGCAAACTGACGGTTCAGCTGGATTTATTTTACTGATGCCTTACTGCCATCTTTTAATTCCAAAGCCCCAGTTTTATTAAACTGTATGGTTTTGCCTCTTTAGGTTCCAGTGATCCCACACACCATCCCTGGATTGAAGAGGAAAGCGGCATGCTTCCGGGCCTTGGATATTTTTGTCTGTAACCGGCTCGAAAGTTGTGTCTTGACCATCCCTCCAAGATGCCTGCAGAGATTAGAAGTCCACTGGGAGTTCCCCTATGGCTTGATCAGTTGCCTAGTGTGGAACAGAGCCACACAGCCCAGGTGAAAGGCACTATATAAATGCAAGTCTTTTTTTAAAAACAATCACTTTTCACATGGATGGCCGGTGTCAGCCGTGGCTCAATCAGTAGCGCTCTCACCTCCGAGTCAGAAGGTCGTGGGTTCGAGTCCCCACTCCAGAGACGTGAGCACAAAATCCAGGCTGACACTCCCACTGCAATACCGAGGGAGTGCGGCACTGTCGGAGGTGCCGACTTTCGGATGAGAGGCTAAACTGAGGCCCCCATCTGCCCCCTCAGGTGGACATGGAAGATCCCATGGCACTATTTGAAGAGGAGCAGGGGAGTTCTACCTGGTGTCCTGACCAACATTTATTGCTCAACCAACATCACTGAAAAAGTGCACCTAGCCACTGCTGTTAGTGGGAGCTTACGGTGCAAATTGGCTGCTGCGTTTCCTACATTACAGCAGTGACTACACATCAGAAAATACTTCATTGGCTGTAAGGCACTTTGGGATGTCCTGATCGACAGTAGAAATGCAAGTTTTTTTTAAAAAACAATTGCTTTTCACATGGATGGGAGGTTAGGTGCTCTCAATTTGGCTTGATGGGTTCAAGATGCTAAATATGTTTTATCTATTATATCACTTTGTTGATGGCTCAATGAATAAATATGCACCACGTGATGAGCTGGGTTATAAAGGCAAGTTCTTTCATCCTTTCTTTGAACCACACCCACCAGGCCAGTCTAGATTGATGTTGACAGCCAATGGCAGCAGGGCAACATTCGGATTCAACATTCCAGATCCACGGAGAGGCATGAAAAGACAATTTGGGCCAGGATTCCTGCAGCTGACCTTAATCCCTGGTGGAAGTGCGCTTCAGTGAATGGCTTTTGACTGCAGGATCAGGCTTGAATTGGTTCGCTCCTGCAGCGGAATAGCCTGTTCAGGCTCATTTATGGAAAATTGCCACTTGGTGCATTGGCAGCACTCCAGCATAAGTCATTGCCTTTAGGGCAAGGGAATAAAATCAGATATAAAAATTGAAAGAGCAAGTCTGAATATTTATATAATGAAAAATTTTTCATCTAGAAAGAAAGAACTTGCGTTTGTGGAGTACATGATCATGTCCTCAGGATATCTCAAAGCCCATTAATTAGATTGATAGACAGTCAAAACATTTACCTCACTGTCTGAGCATCTCTCAACCTTCTTTCTGATCCTTTAAACTATCTCCCACCAGCATTCCTCACCTTGCAACCTCTGATTCCGGTACAGGCACGACGGGCCAAATGGCCTCCTTCTATGCTGTAAGATTCTATGATTCACTATGAGCAGTGGCACAGAAGGTCTGCTAGTATTAAAAGTGAACGCTTTAGTGTATTCTGAAGCCAGAAAAATATCTTGGAGTTGAGATGATCAGTCGATGATTGAGATTGAGAATCAGTAACAAGTGGGCAGAAACTCAGGATTAAACTCAAATGTATCATAGTAGGTAGAGCTCAGAAGGCAGCCATTTGGCCCATAGTGCCTGTGCCAGCTCTTTGAAACGTAAAGGGAGAGGATAAAAGCAATCTCTTTTCCCCACACGAAGGATTATGAGGATATGGAATGCTTCATTGCAACATCGGAGAGGACCTTTGGCCCAGTGGTAGCATCCCTGCCCGAGTCAGCAGGCACAGGGTTCGAGAATCTCTGCTCCAGACAGTCCCGCGAGTGGAGACCAGGGCTCCGGCTCTGAATTCTGGGCTAAATCCAGCGGGATACTCGTGTCTGGTGGGCTTCCATGACCTCTCATCGTATGGGTCATGGGAGCCCTCAAAACCCTCCCACCGTATAGAGCTAACCACTCGATTGGCTGGTTTGAATATGGTTACGACCATGGAAGGAGCATTCACATCACGACCTGTCAGACTGTTAATCAGCCTGCAAATCGTTCCACTAGCTCACTCTGGCTCCAAGGGAAGAGCATGAAGATAGAAAAACAAATCACAATATTGAAGAGTGAATTAGATAAACACTAAGAAGAAAAGAATTAGCCATTAGCATAAATAGCACGAACGTGGAACCTGGTAGTGCAAAAAATGCTTAAAAGGCCTTCCTGTGTCCTGAAATCACTATGATTCCACTCAAGTTACATAGAGTCTACAGCGCAGAAACAGGTCATTTGGCCCAGCAGGTCCATGCCGGTGTTTATGCTCTACACGAGCCTCCTCCCACCTCTCCCCATCTCACCCTATCAGCATATCCTTCTATTCCTTTCTCCCCCATGTACTTATCTAGCTTCCTCTGCATCCACGCTATTCGCCTCAACCACTCCTTGTGGTAGCAACATACCGCAGACTATCTGCATTGTGTGTTTTACATTATGTAGAGTTATAAGAGTATGAAACGACAAAGGTGCAGATTAAGGAGCTACTTGGGGAAATCAGGTGGTCCCACTAGCATATAACCAATTGGCTGGAGGAATCAGGAATTAATTAGAACACTTAATTACACTTTTTTTCTGCTCTAGGTATCCTCTATTATCTTTTGATGACACTTCATGTGCAAAGTTGCAATCATGTACATTGAGGAGGGAGCATCGGTGGCAGCTACTCTTACACTTGCTCAAGTCAATGGTCCCGGTGTTTCGGCCATCCATTGGGTCATGGAAGCACAGCAGAAGTGGTTAGCAGTTCCAGGTGTTGCTATTTTGGGTGGGCAAAAGAACGAACTTATATTCACATGGCGCCTTTCACGACCTCGGGACGTCCCAATACACTTTACACCCAATGAACATAAGAACATAAGAAATAGGAGCAGGAGTAGGCCAATCGGCCCCTCGAGCCTGCTCCGCCATTCAATAAGATCATGGCTGATCTGATCCTAACCTCAAATCTAAAGAACACAAGTAGTAGGAGCAGGACCCGGCCACTCAGCCCCTGGGCCCTCTCCGCCACCCACAGGGCCTTGACCGATCCGAACTCAGATTCATGTCCAATTTCCTGCCCGCTCCCCGTAACCCCTAATTCCCTTTACTTGTAGGAAACTGTCTATTTCTGTTTTAAATTTATTTAATGGTGTAGCTTCTACAGCTTCCTGGGGCAGCAAATTCCACAGACCTACCACCCTCTGAGTGAAGAAGTTTCTCCTCATCTCAGTTTTGAAAGAGCAGCCCCTTATTCTAAGATTATGCCCCCTAGTTCTAGTTTCACCCATCCTTGGGAACATCCTTACCGCATCCACCCGATCAAGCCCCTTCACAATCTTATATGTTTCAATAAGATCGCCTCTCATTCTTCTGAACTCCAATGAGTAGAGTCCCAATCTACTCAACCTCTCCTCATATGTCCACCCCCTCATCCCCGGGATCAGCCGAGTGAACCTTCTTTGTACTGCCTTCTTATGTTCTTTTGCAGTGTAGTCACCATTGTAGCGCAGGGAAACGCGGCAGCCAGTTCCCACAAGCTCCCACAAACAGCAATGTGATAATTACCGGATTTAAAAAAAAAAGTGATGTTGGTTGAGGGATAAATATTGGCCCAGGACACCAGGTAGACCTCTCCTGTTCTTCTTCCAAATAGTGCTGTGGGATCTTTTATGCCATGGCAGGTGTGGCCCCGGTTTAACGCCTCATCCAAACATAACTCATGACAAATAATTTGCTTGGCAGGGGGTGGGAAAGCAGGAGATGACATCTCACCAATAGCAGCACTTATGTTCATGCAAACATTTATTTGGCAACTTTATGCATCACCTCCCTTCCCCTCACCCTTCAAGGCATCCTCACACATTGGTGAGAATAAACAATTGGTCAGTTTGCACCCCTCCCCTCAGATATCTGGGCCATGTCACCTTGTGCACACAATTTACCTGCACCCTTTCACCAAGCTCGCATGCCTGCACCACCACCCCCGCCCCCCCCAAACTCAGTTCCAGGATCTTGTATCACCCATTCCAATCCTGGAAACCCAGGACATCCTTATTTGCTACATCATTTAAGCAACTAATCACTTCCCTGCCCCAGGAATCCTGTACCTCGATCATAACATTGTTTGCACCACCCTTTTGTTTCGGAAAAAAAAACGATCACCTCAACTCATTTGAACAAAAGAACAATCGGAACTTTGAGCCGCAGTCAACCTTTTAACTGGAAGAGAACACACTAACCTGTAAAGCCTCGTTCATCCCGCGGCCAATAACCAATGTCTGAATGCCTTTGTTAATGATTTCCTCCAGGTCCGCTGGCTGTACTCCAGGGTAGTGCTAAACAGGAGGGAGAATAACTGTCAGGACGGACCTTTTTTTTTTAAAAAGCCCTTACTAGTCGATTTCCTGTGTAATTAAAATAAAGCAAGAACTCACATTTGTTGATATAGCACCTTTCACAACCTCAGGACGTCCCAAAGCGCTTCACAACCGATGAAAACGGAATCGAAAGGCGCAGACGACACCAGGGGCTGGATTTGAGGTGGTAGGGGTGCCAGCAAATCAGGGGCAGGGCGCAGAGAAGTGGGCGCAAACTGAATCCGCAGAGGGGGAGGAGCACGAGCGCGGCCCAGGAGCGGTGCTAGGCCTGAAGATGCTCGAGGGAACGGTTGCAAAGCGAGGACGTGGCTGATGGGTGTGGGCAGCGCCGGTGCTCGAGCAGAACGGGCAGCTAATCGGCGGCGAGGAGAGGCGGTCAGCAACTGCGTGCGTTGGAAGGGTTATTCAACCCGAGGGCATCACAGCTCAACCTCATTGCCCCGGTGCTCAACTGAAGTCCGCAAGCCTGCAGTGTCCAGGAGGATTCCCGTCTGGAGCAGGATCTCTTGGGCTGATTTTCTTTCCCCTTCCCTTTCTAGCCCAAGGACAAGGAAGTCAATTGTAGTGCTCCCCCTCCCCTAACTGAAGACCCAAATCCGCAGCGACTGGAAACTGACCCTGGGATCTTCCTGGACTCCGGCGTAGATCTTGACTTTGTGCGATGCTGTAAAACGGGGCGATGGTGAGATGGCGAGATGGCAACCCTTTTTGCATCTCTCCCAATTCTTATTTCCGTCGACTTTGATCTACCCCTATGACTCGGTATCACAAAGCTATCAGGGGAGATCCCTTCATGGAAATATATCGCCGTTCCTTCATCGTCGCTGGGTCAAAATCCTGGAACTCCCCACCTAACAGCACTGTGGGAGAACTTTCACCACACGGACTGCAGCGGTTCAAGGCGGCGGCTCACCACCACCTTCTCAAGGGCAATTAGGGATGGGCAATAAATGCCGGCCTCGCAGTGACGCCCACATCCCGTGAACAAATAAAAAAATATATATTTTTCTGCATTTTGCATTGAAGGTGACATCAGGTAATGAACAGTTCCCTAACCTTGGGTCAGAGTATCATTCCAAGGTGAAAAATGGATTATGCCACCTCATCAATCTGGCCTTCACCCACAATATTGAAAGAGCACTCCCTAGTGAGGCATTTCCACTTCTCATCAACAGAACTCACTTTTGGCTCTGTAACCCTTAGCTAGCAAAAAAAAACACTATCAATCTCAGTTTTGTCAATTGAAAATTTCAAAACTGGGAACGGTAGTTTTTTGTTAGGTGAGGGTATTAAAGGTTAGGGAACCAAGGAGGGTAAAGGGAGTTACGATATAGAACGTCCATGATCTAATAGAATGGCGGAACAGGCTCGAGGGGTTGAATGGCCTCCACCTGTTCATGTTCCGTATGGCCTCTGACTAAAACAACTTTGTTAATGCCGATTTGAGCCAAATTGTTGTTAATTTTGCACAATTAACAGCCGATCAGTAAATCGGGAAAATTTGTTTCCACTGGTCAGTGGGTCAGTCACCAGAGGGCATAAATTTAAGATCACCACCAAAAGAATGAATCATAGAATCGTACAACACAGGAGGCGGCCATTTGGCCCACAGTGCCTATGCCGGCTCTTTGAAAGAGCTCTCCACTTAGTCCCACTCCCCTGCTCTTTCCCCATAGCTCTGCAAATTTTTCCTTTTCAGGTATTTATCCAATTCCCTTTTGAAAGTTATTATTGAATCTGCTTCCACCGCCCTTTCAGACGGCGCATTCCGGATCATAACAACTCGCTGCGTAAAAAAATTCTCCTCATCTCCCCTCTGGTTCTTTTGCCAACTACCGTAAATCTGTGTCCTCTGGTTACCGACCCCCCTGCCACTGGAAACAGTTCTTCCCTATCTAGTCTATCAAACCCCTCGATTTTGAACACCTCTATTAAATCTCCCCTTAACCATATCTGCTCTATAAGAGAACAATCCCAGCTTCTCCTGTCTCTCCACATAACTGAAGTCTCTGGTACCATTCTAGTAAATCTCCCCTGCACCCTCTCTAAGGCCTTGACGTCCTTCCTAAAGTGTGGTGCCCAGAACTGAACACAATGCTCCAGCTGAGGAGGAACCAGTGATTTATAAAGGTTTAGTGGTTAAGCAAGGTTAGGAGGAATAGTTTCCATGCAGTGGGGTTCTTAGAACATGGAACACCCAACCAGAAACAGTAATGGAAGCAAAATTGATAATAGCTTTTAAAAGGGAACCGGATAAATATTTGGAAAAAACAAAAGTTTAAAAGGGTGTGGGGGAAGGGAATAGGACAAAGTGTATCTCTCTGAGCTGGCACAGGTGCAATGGGCTGAATGGCCTCCTTCTCCGCTGGGAAAAATTTTTTTTAGGAACAGGCAGAGTTCCTGACTCTTTCAAGGTACAACGGTTCTGACTCACATCAGTCCCCGTTTCTCTCCAGTCCCAGGTACGACTACCTCCTGGCCACACCTTGCAGTCCTTATAAGCAGTGGCAGAGTCTTGGACCTTCATGCGACCCCAAGAAAGTGAAGCTATTTGTGGAGACGACATAGTGGTAAAGGGCAATCAGTACCGCATCAAAACCTGGAAAGGAACATCAACCAGGTTTTAAAAAGCCATGCAGTGAGAAAACAAGAGGGCACCGATACACAATCGCACAATTTCACTGCAGACAGCAAGTTACTTGATCAGTTCCTATAATCCGCAGTACTGATGTGATTCTACTGTGAGACCCAACACTTTTATCAGTGTTTAGTGCACTGGCCTCTATTTTTCTTCCCTCCTCACCTGAAGGCACTGACTCTTCCACACAACCCTCCCACACTTCACCCTAGAAAATAGTGTGACGGAGGACGTCAAAGCCAAGCCTAATGTCCTCACCTAACATCCACGAACATAAATTTTCCCCCAAAAAAAAGACCACTGGACATTGGTGGGAAGTGAGAACCTTGGCTGATTTTTTTTTACCTCCCTAATCCAGAGGCACTGAGACCAACTATAGCACTCTCTGCTGTTGAGTTGGTCAGCAGGGGTAATGTGCCCACTGATTTTCTCTCCCCCTTCTAAAGTGTCAAACTTTTGGTTGGTTTGTGTCTCTCCCCTGCCCCACTTCCCAAGGACACAACAGAGATTGTGAATTTGGCACATGGGTAATTGTAGACAAAACTCTATGAAGTGTCTCAATCAAAATGTTAATCCATCTTTTACTTTAAGGTGATCGGCCTGCTATGGAAATCCCACACACCCTTCCGTGCCCCTTAATCTACAATCTTCAGGCTTTTAAAACCCAAACTTGGCATCATCCAATCACTAATTTACCTTGTCTTCTCTATTACTCTTTTCAACCTTGGCAGTGTCCTGTACTAGGGGCGTCGGCTCTCTACCTTGGCTTGGCAATTTGAAAAAAGTCAAACAGTTCCCAGCCTTATTTCCAAGTCACAATTTGTCAGTACATTTTCAAAGTTTGTCGTCACTATTTTTTGTACTTCTGCAATGGAAAACTAAAGCAGTGGTGTTTCCCAGTAAACCATTTTAGATTAAATTCTAGCTAACTTGCTGTGATTACATGGCAATCTTTCAATGGAATCATCATACACCAAATGAGTGCAGTGTTCTGCCCATCAAGACATTGGGCAGGGGTTGTCACTATGGAACAGCTGCTTAGCATACGTGCACTTTTTAAAAATTATTTCTGTACCCCTTTCTAGTCACTCTCTATAACTTTATCACTCTATCCCCTCATCCTTTTTTATTCCTGAGCTCTTGGTCTAAATTTTATCTCAATGTGCCCTGTTTAGATGGGTTGAATATTCCCAACACCAGTCCCAGTAGCATGGACTCTTGCTTATGTTAAGCTCCAACTACGTTGTTGTACTTGATTTTCTCAGAGAAAATCAAGACTCATAGAATCATACAGCACAGGAGGCCACCATTCAGCCCATCGTGTCTGTGCCGGCTCTTTGAAAACTATCCAATTAGTCCCACTCCCCTGCCCTTTCCCCATAGTCCTGCATATTTTTCCCCCTTCAAGTATTTATCCAATTCCCTTTTGAAAGTTACTATTGAATCTGCTTCCACCGCCAGTGCATTCCAGATCAGAACAACTCACTGTGTAAAAAAAAAAATTCTCCTCATCTCCCCTCTGGTTCTTTTGCCAATTACCTTAAATCTGTGTTCTCAGGTCATTGAACTTCCTGCCAGTGAAAACAGTTTCTCCTTCAAAACCCTTCATGATTTTGAACACCTCTATCAAATCTCCCCTTAAACTTCTCTGCTCTAAGGAGAACAATCCCAGCTTCTCCACTCTCCACATAACTGAAGTCCCTCATCCCTGGAACCATCTCCTCTCTAATGCATTCTTGGCCAGAACCTCAGCAGTGTGGGATTCCATTATTTTCTTCAGTCTTCCTACAAATCAACAGGCTTGTAACACCCAAGCTAGGCTTCACCTACCCATTACTCTGATTTATATCTCCTCTCCGGTATGGTATCGGCCATGACATCTACTACTGAAGAAACCTTTTATATTGCAACAGCAAGCTAGGGTTAATTTTTTGCTTAGTAATACAGGGTCATGATCACAATGAAAATCTCATCTCGGCATTCAAATAAATGTGCAATGCTTATGCTACAGTCTCCTGCTCTACAATGCCAAGCAAACACTTTCATGACATTTTCTTGTGATCACTCCCACCTCCTGCATTATTATGCTCCATGGAATAATATGACCAGCATTTACATTATTTAGTTAAATCAATCCCAATATTGAGCTGCTCTTGATGGCCTTGTCAGAAAGAAAGAACATTTATATAGCATCACATCGCTCAGAGCATCCTAAAGTGCATCACTTTCAATTAACTACTTTTGCAGCGCAGTTATCGTTATGTAGGCAAATGCAATATTCATCTTGCACACTACAAGGTCCCAAAAACTGCAATGAGATAAATTTGGGTACAGTAGTGTAGTGGTTATGGTACTGGACTAACACCCAGATCAAAACACTCAACAGTAAGTTGTGAAACTGAATTCAATAAATCCAGTATTGTGTGGCCTGGCTTCAAAACAAAAATAACCACAAATGTTGCCAGATTGTTGTAAAAACCCAACTGGCTCACTAATATCCTTCAGGGACAGGAGCTTGCTACCCCTACACTGTTCGGCCAACATTCCAGTCACACACTGATTGATGCTTAACGCCCCTCTGAAGTGGCCTAGCAAGTCCATCAGTTGTAAAAGTACTCAGTCAGGGCAACTAAGGATGGATGACCAACAGGGTGGACTGCACCAAGGTTACTTCGCCAGCGGCTCCCTCCCTTGACCTCTACCATCGAGAAGGACAAGAGCAGCAATGTGGTGGGAACGCAGTCATCTCCAACGCATGCACCTTCCTGATTTGGACATGTATCGCTGTTTCTTCATGGTCGCTGGGTCAATATCCTGGAATTTTCTACTTAACAGCACTGTGGGAGTATCGTCACTACAAGGGATGCGACAGTTCGAGGAGAAGGGCTCACCGTCACCTTCTCCAGGACAATGGATGCCAGCGTTGCCCACATCCTGAGATTTTTAAAAAATCAGCCAGGATTTCCGCTCATGATTGCATCCAGAGATCCCTACGTAGGAGGTAGAATGGGAAAGGACTGGGCTTGGGTGTATCACCCTTCTCAGTTGAACAATCTGCCAACAGTTAGTACCTTCAGAAAAGGAAGGGGAAAAAAAATTGGCAAAAAAACCCCCCATAGATTTTATATCATTGCTTTCCACAAGATCCAGCCGTGGGAGCCGTTGATTTATTGGTGTCTGCCGAACAGCAAGACCTGGACAACATCCAGGCTTGGGCTGATAACTGGCAAGTAATATTTGCGCCAGACATATTCTGGCATGGGTGGAGGATTGGTTATCTGACAGGAAGCAGAGAGTTGGGATAAATGGTTCATTCTCGGACTGGCAACCAGTAGCCAGTGGTGTTCCGCAGGGGTCGGTACTGGGTCCCCAACTCTTTACAATCTATATTAACGATTTGGAGGAGGGGACCGAGTGTAACATATCAAAGTTTGCAGATGATACAAAGATGGGAGGGAAAGTGGAGTGTGAGGAGGACATAAAAAACCTACAGGGGGATATAGACAGGCTGGGTGAGTGGGCGGAGATTTGGCAGATGCAATACAATATTGGAAAATGTGAGGTTATGCGCTTTGGCAGGAAAAATCAGAGAGCAAGTTATTATCTTAATGGCAAGAAACTGGAAAGTACTGCAGTACCAAGGGATCTGGGGGTCCTAGTGCAAGAAAATCAAAAAGTTAGTATGCAGGTGATCAAGAAGGCCAACGGAATGTTGGCTTTTATTGCTAGGGGGATAGAATATAAAAACAGGGAGGTATTGCTGCAGTTACTTAAGGTACTGGTGAGACCACACCTGGAATACTGCACACAGTTTTGGTCTCCATACTTAAGAAAAGACATACTTGCTCTCGAGGCAGTACAAAGAAGGTTCACTCGGTTAATCCCGGGGATGAGGGGGCGGACATATGAGGAGAGGTTGAGTAGATTGGGACTCTACTCATTGGAGTTCAGAAGAATGAGAGGCGATCTTATTGAAACATAAGATTGTGAAGGGGCTTGATCGGGTGGATGGGGTAAGGATGTTCCCAAGGATGGGTGAAACTAGAACTAGGGGGCATAATCTTAGAATAAGGGTCTGCTCTTCCAAAACTGAGATGAGGAGAAACTTCTTCACTCAGAGGGTGGTAGGTCTGTGGAATTTGCTGCCCCAGGAAGCTGTGGAAGCTACATCATTAAATAAATTTAAAACAGAAATAGACAGTCTCCTAGAAGTAAAGGGAATTAGGGGGTTACGGGGAGTGGGCAGGAAATTGGACATGAATTTAGATTTGAGGTTAGGATCAGATCAGCCATGATCTTATTGAATGGCGGAGCAGGCTCGAGGGGCCGATTGGCCTACTCCTGCTCCTATTTCTTATGTTCTTATGATCTTACAAGTGCCAGGCAATGACCATCTCCAACAAGAGAGAGTCTAACCACCTCCCCTTGACATTTAACAGCATTACCATCGCTGAATCCCCCACTATCAACATCCTGGAGGTCACCATTGACTAGAAACTTAACTGGTCCAGCCATATAAATAGTGTGGCTACAAGAACAGGTCAGAGGCTGGGTATTCTGCGATGAGTGACTCACCTCCTGACTCCCCAAAGCCTTTCCACCATCTACAAGGCACAAGTCAGGAGTGTGATGGAATACTCTCCACTTGCCTGAATGAGTGCAGCTCCAACAACACTCAAGAAGCTTGACAACATCCAAGACAAAGCATCTCGCTTGATTGGCACCCCATTCAGCACCCTAAACATTCACTCCCTTCACCACTGGCGCACAGTGGCTGCAGTGTGTACCATCCACAGGATGCACTGCACCAACTCACCAAGGCTTCGACAGCACCTCCCAAACCCACGACCTCTACCACCTAGAAGGTCAAGGGCAGCAGACACATGGGAACACCACCACCTGCAAGTTCCCCTCCAAGTCACACACCATCCTGACTTGGAAATATACCGCCGTTCCTTCATCGTTGCTGGGTCAATATCCTGGAACTCCCTACCTAACAGCACTGTGGGAGAACCTTCACACATGGACTGCAGCGGATCAAGAAGGCAGCTCACCACCACCTTCTCAAGGGCAATTAGGGATGGGCAATAAATGCTGGCCTTGCCAGCGATGCCCAAATCCCATGAACGAATAATTAAAAAAAACAAGGTTTACGTATTCAGAGATACTAAAGCAGCTGAAACTGAGCAGCGATTTATCTGTTCAGAGCCCGGATTGTCTGCTTTTCTCAATTTTATAGCGCATACAGAAAGGAGTTGTGTATAAACCTATATGTACTTTGTAAATCAGTAGACACAGACCTTACTTCCAAACACCATCTCCCTGGCAAGAAAGTCCCCAAAAAATGTTGAATGTTTTACTTTTACACACAATGGTACACACTAGTGTCAGCCGTGGCTCAGCGGGTAGCACTCTCGCCTTCGAGGCAGAAGGTTGTGGGTCCAAGGCCCGCTCCAGAGTCTTGAGCACGTAATCTAGGCTGACGTTCCCAGTGCAGTACTGAGGGAGTGCTGCACTGTCGGAGGTGCCACCTTTCGGATGAGACGTTAAACCGAGGCCCCGTCTGCCCTCTCAAGTGGGCATAAAAAAAAATCCCATGACACTATTTCGAAGGAGAGCAGGGTGTTCTCCCTGGGCCAATATTTATCCCTCAACCATTACAAACTGATTATCTGGTTTTTATCTCATTGCTTTTCTGGGATTTTGCTGTGCACAATTGGCTGCCACGTTGCCTACGTTACAACAGTGACTACACTTCAAAAGTATTTAATTGGCTGTAAAGCACTTTGGGACGTCCTGAGGTTGTGAAAGGCGCTATATAAATGCAAGTTAGTTGCTTCATTTGTTCTTTCACTGGAGTTAATTAAAAATGACATCCAGTGAGATAAGCTCTAATGCCGTGGCACCTGTTCCGAAGGAATGATGTATAAGCTGTGTTAAATGACAATAGTCATGCCCAGATCTTAAACAAGATTTATGTATTCAGAGATACTAAAGCAGCTGAAACTGAGCAGAGATTTACCTGTTCAGAGCCTGGATTGTCTGCTTTCCTCAATTCTATAGCACAAAGGAGTTGTGTATGAACTATATGTACTTTGTAAATCGGTAGACACAGACCTTATTTCCAAACGCCATCTCTGGAATAATCTTTCTATTTGAGGATCGTGAAATCTAACTCTGTCGTGGCTGGGTTTCAGCTATGACCGTCTGTTGGCTATAATTGGAATACCGTGAACTGTTAAAGAGGAACTTCAGTCCTGCTTTCAAAACCTCTTATTTATCACACATTAATAAACTTCATGTCTCGTTGAATCAGAAATTAATTTAAATAAAATGAATCATGAAATCTTGAAGGGGGGGGGGGGGAAATGGGGAAAAAGAAACATTTCCCCTCTATCCCTTCCCTCCTGACGGCACTGTTCTTTGCTCAGGAGGTATAGATCCACATGAACCAAAAGTCCTCCAGTGCCTCTCCCTAGTCTCGTTCTTGTGTGGCGGTGAGGGCATCAGTTGAGCCCAATCCCATGCTCACCCAACATTCACACCAGTGCAATTTTTTAAGCTAGGGTCAGTGCATTTAGGAGTGGGAGTACTGGCTGAGTTTTTTCACCTTCCCTAGCGCAGGTGTGCTTGAGGCCAACAGTTACAACGAATAACAACTTGCATTTATATAGCGCCTTTAACAAAGTAAAACATCCCAGGATGCTTCACAAGAACGATCAAACAAAATTTGACACCGAGCCACAAAAGAAGATATTAGGACAGGTGACCAAAAGCTTGGTCAAAGAGCTAGGTTTTAAAGAGCGTCTTAAACGAGGAGAGGTAGAGAGGTGGAGACATGTATTGAGGGAATTCCAGAGCTTAGGGCCGAGGCAGCTGAAGGCACGGCCACCAATGGTGAAGTGAAGAAAATTGCGAATGCGCAAGAGGCCAGAATTGGAGGAGCGTAGAGATCTCGGAGTGTTGTAGGGCTAGAGGAGGTTACAGAGATAGGGAGGGGCGAGGCCCTGGAGGGATTTGAAAACAAGGATGAGAATTTTAAAATGGAGACATTGCCGGACCAGGAGCCAATGTAGGTCAGCGAGCACAGGGATGATGGGTGAACAGGACTTGGTGCGAGTTAGGATACAGCCAGAGTTTTGGATGAGCTCAAGTTTACGGAGGGTGGACGATGGGAGGCTGGCCAGGAGAGCATTGGAATAGTCGAGTCTAGAGGCATGCCATGACAAAGACATGGATGAGGATTTCAGCAGATGAGCTGAGGCAGGGTGGAGACGGGCGATGTTATGGAGGTGGAAGTTATGGCCTAAGCAGAAAACTGGTTGACCCAGCTCAGAGGTGCACTATGAAATTACATGTTAATCTAGACACTATTAAAAATGGCGAGTGGCTTCTAAAGGTATTACAACACATTACAAGACCGTGAGGCCTATCTAACGTTATGTGACAGACCCACTAAAATCACATCTCTCTCACCCCCCACCCACTTCATTGCAATTGATATTGGGTTGCTGAATGCAAAATCTATGTTGTCCCCACTTCATCCCTCAGTATATTTCCACAATGCTTTGTTATAAATATAAGACAGTCACTAATAAATCCAATAAGGAATTCAGGAGAAACTTCTTCACTCAGAGTGACTAGAATGTGAAACTCACTACCACAAGGAGTAGTTGAGGTAAATAGCATAGATTGATTTGTCCTGAATACTGCACTTGGTCTTGATTCTCCACATGCAATACTACAGGAGATCAACTAGATATTCTTAAATAAAAACAGAAAATGCTGGAAATACTCAGGAATGGCAGCATCTGTGGAGAGAGAAACAGAGTTAACGTTTCAGGACAGTGACCTGCCATCAGAACTGGAAGAAGTTATAGATTTAACAGTTTTTAAGCAAGTACAGAGCCAGGGAAAGTGGAGGAGGGTAGGAAAGAACAAAAGGGAAAGATTAAAAAAGGGACAGACATGATTAAATGACAAAAGATACAATGGTGCAAGGCAAAAGGGGGTGGGGTAATGGGACAAGTAAACAAAGTTAAATTGGGTGCAGAGATGTAAAGGCTTACAGCAGAACCATTAGCAGCACCAGCTGTCGCAGAAAATGGGAGCAGTGGTTATGATCTAAGGTTGAGGCCAGAATGCTGTGAAGTGCCTAATTGAAGAATGAGGTGCTGTCCTTCGAGCTTGCATTGAGCTTCATTGGAACAGTATAGGAGGCCGAGGACAGAGGACAGAGTGGGAATGGGATGGAGAATTAAAGACGCTGCCCGACCTGCAAGTGTTTCCAGCGTTTTCTGTTTTTATTTTGGATTTCCAGCATCCGCAGTATTTTGGTATCGTTTTAATATTCTTACAAATGGTCACTTCTAAAGGTGGAGCTGAAGACTACTTGCAACAACAATGTTAATTTATATAGCGCTTTTATCATAGTAAAATGTCCCAAGGCGCTTCACAGGAGCGATTTTCAAACAAAATTTGACACCAAGCCACATAAGGAGATATTAGGACAGGTGAGATAGGTTTTAAAGAGGGTCTTAAAGGTGTAGAGAGGTGGAAAAATGGGGGATGCGCAAGAGGCCAGAATTCAAGGAGCACAGAGATCTGAGGGTTGTAGGGCTGGAGGAAGTTAGAGAGATAGGGAGGGGCAAGGCCATGGAGGGATTTGAAAAAAAGGATGAGAATTTTAAAATCGAAGTGTTCCTGGATCAGGAGCCAATGTGGGTCAGCTAGCACAGGGGTGATAGGTGAACGGGACTTGGAGAGAGTTAGAATATGGGCAGCGGAATCTTGGATGAGCTCAAGTTTATGGAGGGTGGAAGATGGGAGGCCAGCGAGGAGAGCATTGGAAGAGTCAAGTCTAGAGGCAACAAAGGTATGGATTAGGGTTTCAGCAGCAGATGAGCTGAGGCAGGGGTGGAGATGGGCGTTACGAAGGTGGAAGTAGGCAGTCTTGGTGATGGAGTGAATGTGGGGTCAGAAGCTCATCTCAGGGTCAACTAGGACGCCAAGGTTGCGAAAGGTCTGGTTCAGCCTCAGACAGTGGCCAGGGAACGGAGTTTGCGGTGAGAACCAAAGACAATGGCTTTGGTCTTCCCAATATTTAGTTAGAGGAAATTTTTGTTCATCCAATACCTCGGACAAACAGTGTGACAAATCAGAGACAGTGGAGGGGTTAAGGCAGGTGGTAGTAACGTAGAGCTGGGTGTTGTCTGTGTACATGTGGAACCTGAAGTCATGTTTTCGGATGATGTAGCCTTGGGGCAGCATGTAGATGAAAAATAGGAGGGGGCCAAGGACAGATGCTTGGGGGACTCCAGAGGTAATGTGCAGGAGCAGGAAGAGAAGCTAAGGATTTGAACTTCTGCATACAAGAATGACAAAAGGATTGCAGATCAACTTAATATGTTTAACCTAAGAATCTGGAGGGTGTATAACATCAGGCCCAACAGGAGCGAAGGCTTGAAGGAGAGACGGAGGCTTTATGGGATACAAGAACTATCCAATCCACAAAACCGCACAGCAAATGACACCAGGATTTAAATATCCCAACTGTTTAAAAGGCAAGCATCACAAGGGCTGCATAAATCAATCAACAGCCGTCACCATTATATTGAATTGTAAAATTTAACAGCACAGGAGGCGGCTATTTGGCTGATCATGCCTGCGCCAGCTCTCTGAAAGAACTACCCACTTAGTTCCATTCCCCTGCCCCTCCTCCATATCCTTTAAAAAAAAATTTTAAATTGTAAAAGGAGTTACGTATTCTGCTTTCGGTAGGAGACACTGAGGCTAGGGCTCCAAATGCACCTCTACCGCCTTTAAGATGCTCCTTAAAACCTACTTCTTTGACCAAGCTTTTGGTCACCTGTCCCAATATCTCATGTGGCTCCACGTCAAATTTTTTCTGATAAACGTTCCACAGCGCTTCACGGGAGAGTTAACAAGGCACTACACAAGTGCAAGTTGTTGCCTTAAAAAAATGTATTTTCGTATATAAATACCCAAGTTATGTATTCCCCGGTACCATTCAGTTACACTAATCCCAATGACACAGCTTGTCAAATCACCCATTGTAATATCACTGCTTTGGTCACACTGACCTTCCGTTGCTGTCTGCTATAAAATGCAGCCTCTGCTGGCAAAAGCAACAGAACAAGTCAACAGATACCACGACTGCACAGTTTAAGAGCCTGAAACCTGAGCAGCGCAAGCTAACAGCGCGAATAGTAAATAACATCAGGACTGTGCAACAGCCTGGAAGATAACTCTTCTGCAGGGAGACCATCACACCAGGCCTACATAACCCAAAAGCCTGAAGGGAGAATGAGATTAGGAGTAGATAACCAGCAGCCTGAAGGGCCTTGTATTTTATTAGCATCTTATCTTATTTTTTTAATTCAAAAATTAGGGATGTGGCCATCGCTGGCAAGGCCGGCATTTATTGCCCATCACTAATTGCCCTTGAGAAGGTGGTGGTGAGCCTCCACAGTCCGTGTGGTGAAGGTTCTCCCACAGCGCTATTAGTTAGGGAGTTCCAGGATTTTGACCCCGCAACGATGAAGGAATGGAGATATATTTCCATGTCGGGATGATGTGTGACTTGTTTGGGGGTGGGGGGGGGGGGCGGAAACATGCAGGTAGTGGTGTTCCCATGTGCCTGCTGCCCTTGGCCTTCTAGGTGACAGAGGTTGCAGGTTTGGGAGGTATTGTTGAAGAAGCCTTGGCGAGTTGCTGCAGTGCATCTTATAGATGGTATCCTCGTGACATCTCAAGGTGCTTTACAACCAAAGGGTTACTTTTGAAGTGCAGTCTCTGTTATGCAGGCAAACTCAGCAGCCAGAAAGGAAAGTGACACCAGTACCTGCATAAGCCCCAAATCGCAGGTTAGAGTGACACCATGACTGCATAACCAGTGAGCCTAAAAACACAAGGATTGTGTTACAGCCTGAAGGTTGATTGCACCAGTTTTGATGAAGGATTACACCAAAAACGTTAATCTAACTTCCTCTTTCAGATGCTGAGCATTTCCAGTATTTTCTGTTCTCGTTTCTGCACAATCCGCAAGCCTCAAAAGACAGCATGATGCCAGGTTAAGTGATAGCAGGACTGGATCACCTAAAGCTCAAAAAGGGAAATGAGAATGGAACCCAAGAGTCTGAAGGCAGAGTTATACCAGGAGAGACACTGTAGTTGCAATGTCACACAGTAATTTATTTTCTAGCAAACCACTTTACAGATTGCCACAAATTAATTCTGATGTGCCACCAGGTGCTTTATTGGAATTGTTGCTTAAAGGACTTCAGGAGGACCCTGCTATACGTTAGTCAGTCCACCTTAGTTCTGCCACGTCCAAAATATCTAGTGCTCGTTTAAATTTAAAAGCATGTCCAATCCCAATTCAGGTTTCTTATTTTTCTACTGTCCTCATTATTTCACAAACCCAAATTGTATCTCCCCTTATTTTTCCACTGTGCTAATGATAATCTTTGTTCTAATCAAAGTCCTGGAATCCAGTGTAACCCATCCACATAAATCAATGTCCTTTTCAAGGTAGGGCAACCATACCTGAATGTAACCTATGCCTGGTGCATTAAACATGTATGGGTTAATGAGTTGAACTGATTTACTGATTCAGTTACACTGAATATACTCAGTGGAACAGCTCCATACTAAACTATTGTTTTCTTTTTTGCCGATGTGTGCAGTATTTTTTTTGAATTATTATGGTCAAGAAAGAAGTTGCATTTATATAGCGCCTTTCACAACCTCAATGTCCCGAAGCGCTTTACAGCCAATGAAGTACTTTTGAAGTGTACTCACTGATGTAATGTGGGAAATGTGGTAGCCGATTTGCACACAAGGTCCCATAAACAGCAACTTGATATTGACCAGATCTGTTTTTAGTGATGTTGATTGAGGGATAAATATTGGCCCAGGACACTGGGGAGAACTCCCCTGCTCTTTGAGTAATGCCATGGAATCGTTCAAAGTCACATCTGAAAGACAACACCTTCAACAGTGCAGCACTCCCTCAGTACTGCACTGAAGTGTCAGCCTAGATTTTGTGCTCAAGCCTCTGGAACCATAGAAAAGATACAGCACAGTAGGGGGCCATTTGGTCCATGCCAGCTCGAAGAACAACCAGGTGCCCATTCTAATCCCACCTTCCAGCACTTTAGGTGTAGGTCCAGGTACTTTAAAAAGAGTTGAGGGTCCCTGCTTCTACCACCAATTTGGGCAGCAAATTCCATACACCCACCGCCCTCTGGGTAAAAAAGTTTATCCTCATGTCCCCTCTAATCCTTCCGCCAATCAACTTAAATCTATGTCCTCTAGTTCTTGAACTCTCCGCTAAGGGGAAACAGGTACTTCCTGTCTACTCTATCTGGGCCCCTCATAATTTTGTACACCTCAATCAAGTCTCCCCTCAGCCGCCTCTGCTCCAAGGAAAACAACCCCAGCCTATCCAATCTCTCCTCATAGCTGCAATTTCCAAGCCCTGGCAACATTCTTGTAAAACGTCTCTGGCAGAACTAAGGTGGACTGACTAACGTATAGCAGGGTCCTCCTGAAGTCCTTTAAGCAACAATTCCAATAAAGCACCTGGTGGCACATCAGAATTAATTTGTGGCAATCTGTAAAGTGGTTTGCTAGAAAATAAATTACTGTGCGACATTGCAACTACAGTGTCTCTCCTGGTATAACTCTGCCTCCAGAGCAATTACATCCTTCCTGTAATGTGGTGACCAGAACTGTGCACAATACTCCAGCTGTGGCCTTACCAGCGTTTTATACAGTTCCATCATTACATCCCTGCTTTTGTATTCTATACCTCTGTTAATAATGGAGCGCATTCCGTATGCCTTCTTCACAACCTTATCTACCTGTCCTGCCACCTTCAGGGACCTGTGCACATGCGCGCCAAGGTCTCTCACTTCCTCCACTCCTCTCAATATATTCCCGTTTACTGCGTATTCCCTTTTACTGTTTGCCCTCCCTAAGTGCATTACCTCACACTTCTCCTGGTTGAACTCCATTTGCCACTTTTCCGCCCACTCCACCAACCCATTGATATCTTCTTGGAGTCTACAGCTATCCTCTTCACTATCAACTACACGGCCAATTTTTGTGCCGTCTGCAAATTTGCCAATCATGCCCCCTACATTCAAGTCCAAATCATTAATATATACTACAAACAGCAAGGGACCCAACACTGAGCCCTGTGGCATACCACTGGAAACGGATTTCCATTTGCAAAAACATCCGTTGACTTTTACCCTTTGTTTCCTGTTACTGAGCCAATTTTGGATCCAATTCACCACATTTCCCTGTATCCCATGGGCTTTTACCTTTCTGACCAGTCTGCCATGTGGGACCTTGTTAAATGCCTTACTAAAATCCATGTAGACAACATCCACTGCACTACTCTCATCAATCCTTCTTGTCACTTACTCAAAGAATTATCAGATTTGTAAGGCATGACCTTCCCTGAACAAATCCATGCTGACTATCCCTGATTAAACCATGCCTTTCCAAGTGACAGTTTATCCTATCTCTCAGTATTGATTCACATAGTTTGCCCACCACCGAGGAAAGACTGACTGGCCTATAATTGTTCGGCCTTTCCCTCGTACCCTTTTCAAACAATGGTATTACGTTTGCAGTCTTCCAGTCCTCCGGTACCTCCGCTGTATCTAGTGAGGATTGGAAAGGGATCAGAGCATCTGCTATTTCCTCCCTGGCGTCCTTCAATAGCCTAGGAAACAATCCATCCGGCCATGGTGACTTACCAACTTCCAAGGATTCCAGTCCCTCTAGTACTTCTCTCTCGTTATGTTTACCTATCCAATATTTCACACCTCTCCTCTTTAACTACTACGTCCGGATCATCCCTTTCCTTTGTGAATACGGAGACAAAATATTCATTTAAAACCCTACCCACATCCTTCTACACACAAGTTACCCTTATCATCCCTGATAGGTCCCACCTTTTCCTTAGCTATCCTCTTGTTCTTAATGTACTGATAAAACATCTTTGGGTTTTCTTTAATCTTACTAGCTAATATTTTTTCATGTCCTCTCTTTGCTTTCCTTAATTCCTTTTTTACGTCATCCCTCTAGGCTTTCTGCAGTATTTAGTTTTCTGTGACAGTCATAAGCTTTCTTTTTCTGCTTTATCTTGCCCCATATACTTCGAGACAACCAGGGGGGCTCTAAATTTGGCAGTGCCACCCTTTTTCTTTGAGGGGACGTGTCTGCATTGTACCCGTAGAATTTCACTTTTTAGTGCCTCCCACTGACTTGCCACTGATTTCTCCTCAAGTGGACTGGACACATAATCAGCGTGGATTATGTGAAGTCTCTAGAGTGGGTCTTGAACCTACAACCCTCTGACTCAGGTGAGCGTTACCACTGAGCCACAGCTAATGTGAATGGGCATTCTGGGCTATTTACCCTTCCCTTGCACTGAAGTCCAGTCCACTTCTGCCAAATCACCTCTTAGTTCTGTAAAATTTGCCTTCCCCCAATTTAAAACATTTACTCAAGTGGGGCTTGAACCCACAACCTTCTGACTCAAAGGAGAGAGTGCTACCAACTGAGCCACAATTGAGGTAGGTGCCATCAGAGATTGGGGAATGATGCAACAGCCAAAGCAGCGAAGAACTGCCAAGAGCCTCTAGGGGATGATCTCAAAGGCTGTTGGGAAAGCAGCGATTGACGTAAGGGAACAGTCAAGGAGGGGGTTGAACTCTCTCTTGTTGGAGATGATCATTGCCTGGCAATGACCATCTCCAACTACACCTTGTGTAGCGGAAACAGAAAAGCACAACTGAAATGAACTTCTTAAAAGACTTCAGCTGAAATAGTGCTTGGCTCCCACCACCAAAAGATCAGAAATGCCTCTTCAATACAGGCATTCTCCCACGAAGTGAAGCTTTGCAGAAATGAACCAGGATTAGAGTAGGTAAAATTGCAATTGTGACAATTAGCATGGATATGGTGAACAGTACGAGATGTCATCCACTCTCTTCCCCCAAAAGGCTGTGGTTGCAGGGTCAATTGAAACTGTCAAGACTGAAATTGATAGATTTTTGTTAGGCAAGGCTATCAAAGGATATGGAGCAAAGACATGTACAGATCAACCATGATCTAACTGAATGGCAGAACAGGTTCAAGGGGCTGAATGGCCTACTCCTGTTCCTATGTAAGCAGCTTTCAATGATATAAACTTAGCATCAGCGCTGCAGATATTGTTTTCCTGGTGGCTAAAACAGATGTCCCAGATTTATCTGCATCTCCCTAACAGTATGTAGCGCAGCCAAACGTGAAACTCGGTATCAGTTGTTAAAATACCTAACCTTGAGACAATGTGGAGGAGGGTGAGGAGAATTAGCTGGGCTGATCTGTGTTCATACAACTATTTCAAAATATATATTTTTTGAAACCTTGTATTCTGAGGAAAAAAGGGATTATCCTAGCTCAGTCAGTTTATTTAGCAAATAGTTCCTAGGTACAATGCCTGATCTATGCTAAGATAGCCAATTGCAGCTGTGGTGACGGCAGTGACACTGCAACTGGCCTTAATACTTCAGTGCAAGGGAAGGGTAAATAGCCCAGAATGCCCATTCACATTAGCTGTGGCTCAGTGGTAACGCTCACCTGAGTCAGAGGGTTGTAGGTTCAAGACCCACTCTAGAGACTTAACATAATCCACGCTGATGCTCCCAGTGCAGTATTGAGGGAGTGCTGCAATGAGGGAGTGCTGTCTTTCGGGTGAGACATTAAACCAAAGCCCCGCCTGCCCTCTCAGGTGGATGGAAACAAACCTATGGGGCACTATTTCGAAGAACAGAAGAGGAGTTCGCCCCAGTGTCCAGGCCAATATTTATCCCTCAACCAATATCACTAAAACAGATTATCTGGTCATTATCACATTGCTGTTTGTGGGATCTTGCTGTGTGCAAATTGACTGCCACGTTTTCTACATTACAACAGTGATTGCATTTCAAAAGTACTTCATTGGCTGTAAAGCACTTTGGGACGTCCTGAGGTCGTGAAAGGCGCTATAGAAATGCACGTTCTTTCATCTTTCTATTGCTATTTAGCAGCCATGATGGAAATGCGGGTGCGGTTTGAGGAGGATAGAATTGGGGCTGGACTGTGACCAGCCCCCACTGACAAACAGGGTGCTATGTTTGCCATCTAGGCTCATGAATAATTAGCTGCTTGAGCAAGATATTGAAGAGCAACTAGCAGCCAAGGAGTCAACAACTTCAGGAGAGGAAGGGAGAAAATTGGCAAGAGAAAGAAAAGCATAACTTTAAAAAAAAACCTTTACTGGGTTAAAAGTAAGGTTGCTTCCAACCAGTTTTGAGTGAACCATCTGGAAATTACTTCTGGCTTAAAATGCAAACCAGACACTGAAAATCTGACTTATAAATAGAAGTCTCTTTCCTTTCCCCCCCCCACCTTCGTTCTTTTTGTCTTAAGGTGGAGTGGCATTAATAGTTAAGGTTGTCTATTCAGTTTGATTATCAACAAAGCAAATAACTGAATTAAGCCATAATTTGGCTCCCCCTCTTCCTCATATACATATTGCCCCTTGGCAAAATCATCCAAAGACATAGGGTCAGCTTCCAAATGTGTGCCAACGACACCTAGCTTTACCTCTCCACTTCTCCACTACCTCTCGACCCCTCCATTTCCTCTATTTTCAGACTGCCATCCAGTCTTAGAATGAGCCGCAATTTCCCCCAGTTAAACAAACATCGAGAAGACCAAAGCCATCATCATCCTCCCCACCACCAACTCCGTACCTTTGCCCAATTCCATCCCCCTCCCCTGCTACCGTCTCACGTTGAACCAGGCTGTTCGGAGCCTCTGCGCCCTATTTCACCGAGCTGCGCATCCAACCTCATATCCTTTCCATCACAAAAAACGCCTACTCCCACCTCCAAAACATCTCCCGCCTCCACCCCTGCCTCAGTCCATTTGTTGCTGAAACCTTCATCCATACTTTTTTCACCTCCAGACGCGACTATTCTAATGCTCTCCTGGCCGGCCTCCCATCCTCCAACATCCGTATAGCAACATGTCCCCTGACTATTGTTCTGCTCTGAAACGGTTTGCTTGGAATTGAGGAAGAGCAGGTTCTGCCCAGAGGGTACTTTCCTACCCTCTCTATAAAAGGGTAATGCCTAGCCTCTGTTCTTCACCTCCAGCCAGAAAGTAAGAGGTCATTCACTTTGGATCCAGGGTCCAAGAAAGACTAGAGTATTTTTTTTAAATGGTGATAAACTAGGAACTGGACACCATGTCGCTTCTGGTTCTTTTGCCAATTACCTTAAATTTGTATCCTCTGGTTACCGACCCACCCACCAGTGGAAACAGTTTCTCCCTATTTACTCTATTAAAATCCTTCATAGTTTTGAACACCTATCAAATCTCCCCTTAACATTCTTTGCTCTAGGGAGAACAAACCCAGCTTCTCTAATCTCTACATAATGTAAACAAAAAGGGCACAATGATGAATGATGGTGAAAATGCTAATAAGCTAGGCTTGAAAGTTGTTTCCCCAAAGACTAAACACCAAAAAATTAATGAGTGTCCCGGTAATTGATAAACACCTGGTGCTGAGCAGTTGTCTGGCATAGACCCTCCCTCAAATTGTGAGCACAGGGTGATAAACAGCAAACACACAAGTTCAGTCAGAATTTTAAACAGAAAGCTGCAGGTGCTGTGGGAGAACCTTCACTACACAGACTGCAGAGGTTCAAGAAGGTGGCTCACCACCACCTTCTCAAGGCCCGAGTGGCCCTGGAGAGGGAGCACACGGTGTCTGCCGGTACACTTGAGGCTTTCCATGACCGGTGGGCACCGCAGGGACTGGAGTGCATCCTGGATCAATGTAATAAAATTATTTGACATTTATTTTAGGTTTATTGGTTTACTGCACATGAACACACCCTAACCCCCCTTCTTATAAGGGGGGCCTAAACACTTAAAAAAAAACACCTTTTCAAGGGCAATTAGGGATGGGCAATAAACGCTGGCTCACATCCCATGAACGAATAAAAAAAGTTTGTTTTGCTATGCTCAGAGGGTTAGAATGCAGGAGAATAGTTAGAAGTTATGGAGGGTTGAGAGGGGGGGGTGCTGGTGTAGTAGAGCTGGGTGTCATCAGAACAGATGTGGAAGCTGACCCCATGTCTGTGTATGAGATCACTTAAGGGAAATCTTATAGATAAGAGGTGACCAAGGATATATCCTTGCAAGACTCCAGAAGTAACAGTACGAGGACTGACAGAAGCCATTGACAGAGGTGCTCTCGCTGACACGGGGAAGTGTAGCATATTCGTTATTCTGTGTTATTATATGAAGAAAATGTGTACTGATTTAATTAAGTGTGTCTGCACATAACTGTTGCGCTGTAGGTTCACTTGTGGTCTATGAAATAAAGCAGCTTAATGATTGGTATCTGGCCTCGTCTCAATAAATATTTTCTCAGACCGCCTTCGAAAATATTAGAAAAAAAACACGCGAGGGGATGCGTGCAAGACACAATATCCAGTAGTCAAATGGGAAATGCATGGTTACATCTCCTGGGTTAAGCTATAGTAGAAAATTGACATTGGGGCAGCGAGAGTCAACCCAAGAGAAATGGCATCTGCTTACAAGGGCAGCTGAACCCGATCTACTGCAGCCCCAATTTTTTTTTTCTTTAAAAAAAAACAAGTGGCAACGATGGTTAAAGTTACCCAGGGAGGTAAAAGTGTTCGTTTTACAAAACACAACCCCCTGGGGATGTCACCTGTCTGGTTTTGGACCAAACAGTCTGGAAATGTCTCAAATGTTTGCAAACCAAACAAGTTTTTTTTGTAAAAAAAAAAGAAAAGAAATCATCTGGTGATGTGGAGACATGAAATTATTCAGTGTTTTCAATTAATTTTCATCAAGCAGCAAGGCAACTCAAGCCCTGACGCCCGCCCCTTGACCTATACCCTGCAGCTTGAAATAGGTAGGCCTGACCCGGCTCCAAAAACTGCTCATTTTCTAATTTAGACTCACCTATTTATTCCACTTAGCAAAACAAAATAACAGAATACAGTTCGTTTCTTCTTTGGGTCTCACTTTTTTTTTAAAAAAAACAAACAAACAAACATTGAAGTAACTTTTTTTTTTGGTCTCTCACTAACTTATAACTCACTCCCTAAGCGGTTGCTAACGAACCGTTGCGCAGGCAACGGCCGCTCTTGGTCCATCGGTTCGATTCCTCTACTTACGCCTTGCTGAGCCGGGTGCAGGACGGGATATCGGCGGACTCTTCCTGCCCGTGTCGCTGGTTTTTCCTCCCTCCCACCCCTCCATTTGTTTACCTCGCTCCCTCCGAGCGAAAGGAAGCGCTGCGCACGCCGGGATAGCGGAGGAGGTCGGTTAGTCCTCCGACACTAAGATGGCGGCGGTCGCCTCTAAACCCAATTTCGCCGTTGTCTGTTCTTTCCTAGAGCGCTATGGCGCCTCGCTGGAACTGCCCGAATTCACCTTCCCCGAGCTGGAAGAAGCGCTGGAAAACAAAAAGTCCGGTAAGAAAAAGAAAATCCTCTCGGAAAATAAATCTAAAATGGTTATTGTGAGGTAAATGTTGTTAATAAAGCACAGACCTGAATTCTCCAGCATCCCCCCGCCCCCCCCCCATGTCTATTATGTGGGGTAACCATGCATTGTTGCATGGTTATAGAATTTTTAAAAACTGAGAAACTATCCTAATCTCGTCACCTTTAATCCCCAACAAACGAATTATCAACTACTTTTTAAAAATATTTTAAAATGAAACGAAAAAAAAACCCAACAACCAATTGCCAAATATCAAGCGCCTTTTAATAACGCGCATGCGCGTACATCACTTGAGACTTCCTGTTAAAAGTAATACGAAAAAAAAATGAAAATATCTCACCTGGTTTACTTTTTTTTTTCTATTTTCAAACCTTTTTTCTTGCTCGCCATCTTGCTTTTAATCCCCCTCTCTTTCTCCTCTTTCCCCCCCCCCTTTTGTTTTCTTTCTCTCTTTTCCAGCATTGATTCCTTGTTTCTTTTGTTATTTTCCCTTATTTTAAAAAAAACATTTCCACATATGTTTTTGGTTTTCTTATTTGTAGCTTGTATAAATCTACGTAACTTGTTTTCTAAAACACATAAGCGTCCCATTTGGGTTTCAAACATGGTTTTATGTATTGTTTGCTTTTTTTTTTTCCACCCCTCAGCAAGTGAGAAACTAAGGTTGTGCAAAATGTAACTGCTATGCTGAAGGCAAACTACTTAATCCTACTACTTCTGTAGTAAGTGCTATTTATATAAAGCAGATTCTCTGGTTTAATCTGTTGTGACATCATAGCAGCATTAAAATATCCACAGCTGTACTCAATTGACAATTGAAATTTGTTGATACTGTTTCATCCACTTTGGGGTGATAATGACCATGTTTCTGTTGTGCGTTAGCAGTTCCACTTGAATCAGAAGCCTCCATAAAAACTTTTGTCGAATAGTTAAGTAACTTGAGCTTGGGCTGGTAGGGGCTTGTGCTCATTGTGATTATTACAAAGTGAATATTTTATAATGAGCTCCTTCAGTGGCTCATGGTGCAGTACTGAGTAACACAGACTAGAGGTTCAAAAGCAAAATACTGCGGCTGCTGGAAATCTGAAATAAAAACAGAAAATGCTGGAGAAGCTCAGCAAGTCAGGCAGCATCTGTGGAGAAAGAAACAGAGTTAATGTTTCAGGTCGAAAACCTTTCGAACTGATGAAAGGACTTTGACCTGAAACGTTGACTCTTGTTTCTTTCTCCACAGATGCTGCCTGACTTGCTGAGCTTATCCAACATTTTCTGTTTTTATTACAGACTAGAGGTTCTGAGTTTGATTCCTAGTCTGTATTGAGTTAGCTGATCTTGGCTGTTGTACTGGGCTAGGAAGGGGGAAAAGCAGCTAGTGTTCCTGTTCTTGCTTGCAATCCAGTAATAATCTGCTGGAAAGTGTGATTGAGGACAGGAGTGGATTGTGCGGTGATGTCCTACACAGATAAACAGCTTGTCAACCACAGTGGCTAGGCTCACACATGAAGAATGGCAGCTTGGATGAGGTACTAGAAGCTGCTGACACTTGTGGTACTTTACTGAACTAAACATTAGAAAAGTCTGAGGTACACACGTTGGATGTAAGAATAGTAGATGGGAATATATTAAAAGTGGGAAAGCACTTTGATGGTGAGGCACACGTGAACAGGGGTTTACGGGTCCAGTTATGTGACATGAAAAGCTAGCTCACCATTGCAAAAAACCATCAAAAATGCTATGGGATGATGGGCTTCATCACAGGAGGTTGAGAATCTAAAAGCAAGGAAGTACTGCTGCAATTATGCAGGGCACTGATCAAACCTCATTTCAAATAAAAACAGAAAATGCTGGAAATACTCAGCTCTGTCAACATCTATAATCAGAAAAAAGAGGTTATGATGTTTCTGGCGTACTCTTCATCAGAAACATCATGATCTGTCTTTTCTCTTTACAGATATGGACTGAGATATTGTGTAGTTCTGTTTTTTTATTTCAGATTAGCAGATTTCCTTTTATTTTTTTCATTTGGAGTATTGTGTTCAGTTTTGACAGCCCAACTAAGGAGTTGTATACTTTCCTGGAAGAAAGTCTAGTGACAATTTCACCAGGATGATCCCTGGGATGAAGGGGCTAAATTATGAGGAGAGACTGGGTGTTACTCCCTAGAGACCAGGAGCTTAAGAATTGGTTTGATTGAGGTGTTTAAAATAATGAACGCAATTGGTAGATGAGGAACAACGTCCCTCTTGTCGGGGAATCCAGATCAATTTAATTTGAAATTTAACTAAATCAGTTAATAGCGATTGTAAGAAAATTTTCTTCACTTCAAGGATTGTAAGAAAGTGAAATGCATTATCTCAGGGCCATAGATCCAAAATCAATTGACAGGCTTAAAAGGGAGACAGATACTTACTTGGGAAGCAAGGGTAATAAAGGATGTGGAGAAAAGATAGAAAATAGGAATTAAATACATAAAGCTGCCACGACAGAGCAAGTTTAACGGGACATGTATCCCAACAAGAGTCAGTGCCTTAAACAACAATAACTTGTATTTATATACTCCTTTAACATAGTAAAATGTCCCAAGGCACTCAAATAAAGGAGGAAAAAAGTTTGATATCTGGAGCCAGCACATGGTGACATTTTATCACATGCGTTTGTGCAGCCCACCTTTAATAGAACTGCTTTGTCTGCAACCTCTCATCCCTGCACCATTGGTCATGCTGTTTTTGAAGCTCTAAAACATTATTGTAGACTGTCAGTTTCATGAATTCTATAGTTGCATCAAAGATACTTTTCAACCAGTCAGATTTAATTACGCAAAAGAGGTGTGATCAAGTCACTTTGCAGCTACTGTAACACATAGCTGTCATGTGAATGAAAAATGCCGGAACTGTACTGCTGTTTTCATCACTCTGATCTGAGCACAGGTTTCAAACCTGGTCCAAAGGAGTGGAATTACGTTTTTATTAATACATTAAAAAATAGTAAGGTTATATTTGCTCATGTGAATGCCTTATACTTTTTTTAAAAAATGTATATAATTTGTTGTTACTGCAAGTTTCTTACTCAGCTGGTCTCAACTTGCTCCAGATGATCTGGAGAAAAGGCGGGTAAATTGAAATACAGATCAGCCATGATCTAATACAATGGTGGAACAGACTTGAGGGGCTGAATGGTCTACTCCTATTCCTATGAGTGACAGACATGATGGTGAGCTTCGTTCACCCCCCCTTGCAATTATCTCCACTCTTGTATGTCCGGAATCATGTTGGGGTAAGGTTTTGAGGGTACCTCACAATTTGCTATTCGATCTTTGGGGTGGGGGAGGGCAGGCATCACAGCTCAATCATCTCCTCACGTGATGCCCAAATAGATGCACTTTCCAGCAGGGGTCACTGGATTGTGAACAGCAGGAAAAATCCCCCCACTCACTAGCCCAGAGGTACTGTCGCCAAATGGTGGTGTGCTTACTGCAGCTAACTCAAGATAGTCTGGGAATCATTTCTGACCTGTATCACTCAGTTACACCCCAGCTTTACCAGCTGAGCTGTAGGGAAGCTATGCAATGAGCTTTGTTATATATGTCATGGTCCTCTGGGCAACCTGTAGGAATGAATGCGAAGCTTTGGTCTGCTCATGTTGAAAGTTTTCTGGCTAGATAGAGAGAGTGCATCTCTGCTGAAAATTAATGGTGAAACATTTTTAGGATTAGATACTTTTAATTAGGTGTTTGGTCATAGAGTGCTAATGTTTTGCTGCCATTTCATTCATTAAGCTTTAAAGTTTGACGTGGCCAGTTAACCCATTGAAATATTTGGGACTCTTAATCTAAAATTCATATGGTATCCCAGTTGTTTAGGAATCCAATATATTTAAAGAGCTTGAGAAGCAGCAAAAATAGGCATTGTGCCACTGAATCGATCTGACATGCTTTAAAATTGTAGTACTTGTAATGTGGCCTACTTGCCCCTCACCTGTGATGCTTGGCAGTTCTCAGTTTCAGAACCTCCATTCAGATTTTAGCAACCCTGGAGTGTTGCTGGAGCCAAGACTGGTGAGGTGGCGAGGGAGGAAAGAGAGGCTAAAAAAGACTTTATAAAGAAAATGTCTTTGGTTGCGATTATGGCCCTCAAAGCAACATTACTTAGTGCCCCTGCTTTCAATTATTCTACCTAAGCGATGAAGTTTATTTCTTATTACTGAGGATTCACATGCTTGTGTAAACTTTCACTCCTCTTCCCCTCCCCAGTAACATGTTCTTCATTCAAATGAAAGAGGTAGTGTGTCCCAGTGATAGGATTTTTGCCTAGAATTCACAAAGATTTCACAGTAACCCCATAAGGCCTAAATAAACACCCTAAGTAATCCACTGCAGAGTGTTAGGACAATGGGCACAATAAATGGAAGAGGTACTGTGCAATATGATGAAGTATGATCAAAAAGTGAATATCTTGGCTTTTTTTTAGTAGGCTGTGTTGACTGTATACAGGCTGTACAGATGTAAGCTGATGTCGTTTGCATCAAATGATTTAGTTCTTGGCCGAGCTCTATTTAAATATCCAAAAGTTTAACATAGAATTCCTATGCCTGTAGCTCAGGTGAACAGAAGCTCTTGTATTGATAAAGTATTCCAGATATCTTGTGGTTCTGCACACATTTTTGTATTTTCTAAATCACAGAAATAAATCAAATGTCTAGTGCCCTTTTTGCAGGGACTGATTGTGATTTTGCTTCGATTTAACGCCAACTTAATTGCATGCATGTGTTGATTTTATTTATTCCTGTTTGACATTTACAAAATACAGAAGGGATGGTATACTCCCAATGTCCAAAGATTACACCAGTGTTTGGAGATTTTTTTTCTTCTCCTTAGTCTTCAGTCCTAAGATGATAAATGGATACCATTTCATTGGCCCATTAAAATTCCATGTTATCTGAATCAGGTCAAACATTGATGGACTATAGGTTTGATGAATTGTGTGATTGTGTTTAGTCTAAAGTGAGTGGGACTCTAGAAAAGTTGCAAGTGCTCCGTTGTTTGCAGTGAGTGTTTAAGTTTAAAAAAACAAAACTCCCCTCCTCCTGGAGGCAGTGATTAATGTGCCATTCTGTCAGAGCGTAAGTTTGAGCTCTGTCACTCTTGAGGAGCCCTTGTTTATATGAAGGACATTGTGTGAAGATGAGAGAAATTCCTTCAGGTCAAATTTAACCTAAGGAGAAATCTTTTATGGTCTTTCAAAACTATCTGTTGCAAACAATACATTAAATAACCACAAAAGTGTGTATTTCTGTAGTGCACTGAATTCAATAACCTAGCACTTAAGGCTTTGAGACCTACCTTTGTTGTAAAAATAAATTGTCCTTTTTGTTTACATTATGATGTACACATAATATTGTGTTATATTTCTCTTCCTCTGAAAGTTTTATCTCTTTGGGATCCATGAGGAGGCACATTGTATTGTCAGAAGGTGCAGGGTTCAAACCTGAGAAGTAGCTTCCTGATGCTCACTGTCTCAGCTCACATACGAAGAATGAGATACTGGAAGGCTGATGGCAAACATAGAACATAATCCCAGTATGAATCAACACCTTCTAAGGAAGAGGCAAAAAGTCTAATCCTCATTGAAAGTGAGGACAGAGGTTAGAAGAGTTGTTAAAGCATGAGATGGGAATAGAAGGGTATCATGATAGGGTTGGATGAAGGAGAGAGGAGGCTTGTGTGGAGCATAAACGCCGGCGTAGATTAGTTGGGCTGAATGGCGTGTTTCTATGCTGTAGGTTCAATGTAATGCTTTGCCATAGGGAATAGTTGAAGCACAGACCATTGCTTCTTTTATGGGAAGAGTGGACAGACATTTAAAGCAGAGGAAAATACAGGGCTGTAAGCGAGGAAGATACAGGATTTTGAGAGAGGGCAGTAGGATCTTGGAACATAAGTTTGAGCTGTGTCACTCATAAGGAGCCCTTGTTTATATGAAGGACATTGTTCGAAGATGAGAGAAATTCCTTCAGGTCAAATTTCACCTAAAGAGAAGTAGGATCTTGGGTTTGGAACGCTGCAGCAAAAAGCCAGTACAGACATGATGGGCCAAATAGCCTCCTGTGCAGTAAACCTCTTATGATTCTGTAGTTTCCAAGGCATTTATTGGAAAACTATGCAATTCTCAAACCATTGTACCAGTGAAAAATATCCTTGTATCTCTGCTTTACACTATATACTAGTGAGCATGTTTTCTAGTTCGTACCATTGGCTTCTTGATTCTATAATCCACTGTATGACTGCAAAAAATTGTTTGAGAACCAAAAGAATGTCCATACTCTAGAATCATAGAAATTACAGCACAGAAAGAGGCCATCAGGTTTGTGCCTGTACTAGCTCTTCAACTGGAGCTATCTATTCTAATTATATTTCCCTGCTCTTTCCAAGTATCCTTTTGTATTCTTCCTTTTCAAATACTTATCCACTTCCCTTTCAATTGATGTTATAGTCTCTGCCACAGTAGCCACTTGTCGTGAGGGATTCCATCTACTAATAACCATCTGTGAGAAAATGCAAGTGTCAGCTTGGCTCAGTGGTAGCATTCTTGCCTCTTAAGTCAAAAGGGCCATGGCTTCAAGGCCCTGTACAGGACTGGGTGCATAATCTAGGCGGCCACTCCAATACAGTACTGAAGGAATACCGCTTTATCACAAGTACCTTATGTTGGCTGAGACATTACTATTCCTCTCAAAACCAAGCTCCAGATTTCAATCATGCCACTGTGAGTACTTCTCAAATGGAGGTCATGCACTTCCACTTAGGATGCGAAGGAGTGAAATTGTAGGTCCAATACTTTGAACTTTCAGGGTCCTTTCGGTTGCTGCATGGAAACTAGGATAACTCCTCTCATAGCATTCCCTGGCCTAAAGAGCCAGAAAAAGAGAGGGAACACCATTCAACCCCATCTTGGTCAGCGTCTCACAGCTAGGCCGATCATGAATGAAAGTCCAGAGGTGTTTGGAGCAGCAAATTGACCAAGGGCTACAGGCGAAAGGGAAATGAGTTATGTCATATCACTAATCTGCACTGCTTCAGCTTAACGTGGTAGGATTGTTCTGTTTTTCAATCATTTTTGTATGTATGTGTGTGTGTGCTGGTGGTGGCTGTTAGTATAGATGCTAGTTGTTTGTAGGCTGTAGAATCTTGCTGCACAATGGTAAGTCATACAGGAGGATTAATAATCGTAGCATTGTGACTGCAAGTTTCTAGAGAAAATCAGTTGACTACCAATAAATTCCAGGTCTGGTCTATACTTTAGGGTGGTAAAGTGCAATACAGGATCATGATTCGTAGCTGAAAAGCTCTGTCTTATAAGAACATAAGAAATTGGAGCAGGAGTAGGCCAATCGGCCCCTTGAGCCTGCTCCGCCATTCAATAAGATCATGGCTGATCTGATCCCAACCACAAATCTAAAGAACACAAGAAGTCGGAGCAGGACCCGGCCACATAGCCCCCGGGCCCTCTCCGCCACCCACAGGGCATTGACCGATCCGAACTCAGCTTCATGTCCAATTTCCTGCCCGCTCCCCATAACCCCTAATTCCCTTTACTTCTAGGAAACTGTCTATTTCTGTTTTAAATTTATCTAATGATGTAGCTTCCACAGCTTCCTGGGGCAGCAAATTCCACAGACCTACCACCCTCTGAGTGAAGAAGTTTCTCCTCATCTCAGTTTTGAAAGAGCAGCCCCTTATTCTAAGATTATGCCTCCTAGTTCTAGTTTCACCCATCTTTGGGAACATCCTTACTGCATCCACCCGATCAAGACCCTTCACAATCTTATATGTTTCAATAAGATCGCCTCTCATTCTTCTGAACTCCAATGAGTAGAGTCCCAATCTACTCAACCTCTCCTCATATGTCCGCCCCCTCATCCCCGGGATTAACCGAGTGAACCTTCTTTGTACTGCCTCGAGAGCAAGTATGTCTTTTCTTAAGTATGGAGACCAAAACTGTATGCAGTATTCCAGGTGCGGTCTCACCAATACCTTATATAACTGCAGCAATACCTCCTTGTTTTTATATTCTATCCCCCTAGCAATAAAAGCCAACATTCCGTTGGCTTTCTTGATCACCTGCTGCACCTGCATACCAACTTTTTGATTTTCTTGCACTAGGACCCCCAGATCCCTTTGTACTGCAATACTTTCCAGTCTCTCGCCATTAAGAAAATAACTTGCTCTCTGATTTTTCCTGCCAAAGTGCATAACCTCACATTTTCCAATATTATATTGCATCTGCCAAATCTCCGCCCACTCACCCAGCCTGTCTATATCCCCTTGCAGGTTTTTTATGTCCTCCTCACTCTCTACTTTCCCTCCCA
This sequence comes from Heptranchias perlo, assembly GCF_035084215.1. Lineage (NCBI taxonomy): Eukaryota > Metazoa > Chordata > Chondrichthyes > Hexanchiformes > Hexanchidae > Heptranchias > Heptranchias perlo. Next base: position 4,032,423 of record NC_090330.1, read on the forward strand.
TCTTTGTATCATCTGCAAATTTTGATATGTTGCACTCGGTCCCCTCCTCCAAATCGTTAATATAGATTGTAAAGAGTTGGGGACCCAGCACCGACCCCTGTGGAACACCACTGGTTACTGGTTGCCAGTCCGAAAATGAACCATTTATCCCAACTCTCTGCTTCCTGTTCGATAACCAATCCTCCACCCATGCCAGAATATTACCCCCAATCCCGTGATTTTTTATCTTAAGTAATAATCTTTTATGTGGCACCTTGTCGAATGCCTTCTGGAAGTCTAAATACACTATGTCCACTGGTTCCCCTTTATCCACCCTATACGTTATATCCTCGAAGAACTCAAGCAAATTTGTCAGACATGACTTCCCCTTCATAAAGCCATGCTGACTTTGTCCTATTAAATTATGCTTATGCTGTTGGAATGTGTATTTATTGCTAATCTTAGTGCTACTGTACAGCATAAAGCTTTTTTTCCATGCATGCATATCGGTTGTATTATCAGTCTTCAAAATCTTCCCCAATAGTTCAGTGAGTTTTTCAGATCAGCTAGCACTGCCAATTTAATTCTTGGTCAGTGCTGAATTGGCAGATCTTAAGCCAGTCAGCACAATTGGCCTCTATATCCACTGACTAGATTTTTGGGGTGGGGGGAAGAATCTAACTGGTTCTCACTTTTCTGATCACTGTCTAGTGAATTCACTTCCCACGCTGCAGTGTGCACGCACACACACGCATCAGGTTTGGTTATGAAGCCTTCTGTAGTTGAATAATTTTGACACTTGCCTTGTAAGCTTACATGTGATGAATGGCCGCTGGAAAGCTGTTGGTGCACGTGGAGCTGTACCCCGACATGACTCACCATCATTAGGGGTGGTGAGACATTTGTATAGCCATAGGGGGTCTGAGTGAGAAGGTCTGATGATTGTAGGAGGAAGGGAAGACTGAGGTGAGGGATTCCACGGTTTTGAGAGCCTGAGAAAGAAGGTAACTTCTATCAGCCAAGTGTATAAGAAAGACTTGCATTTACACAATGCCTTTCACGACCTCAGGATGTCCCAAAACGCTTTACAACCAATGAGGTGCTTTTTTTAAAAAAAAAGGTGTAGTCACTATTGTAATGTAGGAAACGTGGCCAATTTGTGCACAGCAAGCTCCCACAAACAGCATTGTAACAATGACTGGATAATTTTACTGGATAATTTTTTTTATGATGTTGGTTGAGGGATAAATATTGGGAACTCCCTGCTCCTCTTCTTCGAAATAGTGCCATGGGGCCTCAGTTTAACGTCTCATCCGAAAGATGGCACCTCTGACAGTGCAGCACTCCCTCAGTGATGCACTGGAGTGTCAGCATAGATTTTGTGCTCAAGTCTCTGGAGTGGGTCTTGAACCCACAACCTTCTGACTCAGAAGCAAGAGTGCTACCCACTGAGCCACCTAACAAAATTTAGAAAGAGAATTATGGAAATGCAGTTTTATTACTGGAACAGTGTTGTAACAATACATAATAATCCTGGATCAGTATGACTGGCCAGCGAACTATTTTTTAAACCAGCGATTGCAGTTTTTCAAAATGGGAATTCTCAGCAAAAAATTTAAATATAGTAATTCAGAGAATAACCTGTTTGTTGTATGGCATTCACTTATCAAGAATTTAGAATCATGTGAAAGAAACTTTTTTTTTACTGTGCAATATTTTACACCCTTAATTGTATTCTCATACATTCCAAAATTGACATAGCTTTGTGTCGTCACATTGAATCGAGCTGTTGTATGGTTGATTGTAGAAACAGTAGGTTATGCTGTTTGTACAGGAGGTGACTATGATTTGGGCTGTAAACCTGATGAAAGTGTGATCTGGAGCAAAAAAAAATTGCTGGGAATTTACAATAATTATTTGCATATCAGATTTTGATGTATAAAAGAAAGACCTGCATTTGTATAGCGCCTTTCATGACCTCAAGATGTCCCAAAGTGCTTTACACCGAATGAAGTACTTTTGAAGTGTAGTCACTGTTGTAAATGTAGAAAATAATTTTGGAGTTTTGTTTTGATAACTTATCGGAAATATTTTTTGTAAACCCCATTTGGGAGGGGTTAGGTTGAAAATACTCGATGCATTTAAAATTGATGCTGCATAAACTATACAAAGTTGTACAATTGAAGCAGCTAGCTATCTTTGTGCTTTTCTTTCTCTCTTCAACACCCTCTCCCCCTTCCCCTCCCCCCATAGTTCATGCAGTTCTAATGATTAATGTGCTAGGAGTTCTTGCAAACATGTCATCTACTTCTGTGTGTAATTTGTTACATTTGCACACGTGATTTTATCACTTTAAATAAAATAATGGTCAGCATGTTGATAGTTTATGTTTTGATATTTTTGCTACTTTTCTTCCCAACTTTCCTGAAGGCATATCAACATAGAAACAGAAGCAGGCTATTTAGCACCTCAAGCCTCTTCTGCCATTCAATGAGATCATGGCCGATCTGTGACCTAACTCTTGTATTAACTCTTGCTGGTGCCAGTCACCCTCCAGTACCTCACCCAAGCGGCCATTCTTCATACATGAGCCTGGGTACTGAGCATAAACATGCTATTCAACCTGGTTAGCATCACAGCCAAATCTTATCCAGATCTTGCCAGTCTATTATGGAGTGCTGGCAAGCAATCAGGAGTGGGGACATTAGTTGACGCACCCGTCCTAGCCCAGTGCACGGTGCCCGATTGTGCTACCTCTGTCGCCAAGCTGGCTGAGATCATCTAACTCAGTACAGACTAGGGATCAAGCCTATGTCTTTCCTGATCTGTGTGGCTCAGTGACACACTGCCTCTACCAAGCAAGCCGTTGGAAGATTCTAAAAATATGAAACTTAACTAGTGCCTTAGTCTGTACAATCAGCGTGATGTAAAGTCGTACAGGCCAGGAACGTCCCAGTTTCGATTCTTGTCTGATCACAGCGTGGGCAGCAGTAAGGTTGCAGCAATTTGCCCCAGCAACTCTGGGTTAGGGCGTGGAAACTCAGTCAGGGTTCCTGCTTCTTTATCATGCTTCGTTGACTCTTGCTAGAAAGTGTCCATATGCAGATTACTGATGAGCACAGCTGTAGTCTCTTTGGAAGTCTAACCGATGGAAGTCTAACCGATGGAAGTCTAACCGATGGAAGTCTAACCGATGGAAGTCTAACCGATGGAAGTCTAACCGATGGAAGTCTAACCGATGGAAGTCTAACCGATGGAAGTCTAACCGATGGAAGTCTAACCGATGGAAGTCTAACCGATGGAAGTCTAACCCCAGTGGAACCATACCTAGCAAGAGTGACTGCACACAGCACGCAATGTGTGTGATGACATCACTAATCTCAGGGCTCAATTTTCAGCATTAGATTCAGCATGAAAACCATGGCGAATTGCAGCTTTATACGGACCTTAATCTGGAGAGGATCAGTTTTTATCAATTTAAAAAAAAATCTGTTCATTTATGGTGGAAATCAGACTTTGAGGATACACAGGGGGTAGCAATATTCTACCTGTGAATTGTTTGGTGCTCAAGTGCAACAGCTAGACTCCCCACCCCCATGAATGTTTCTTTTATACAAGGTGCAGTCTGTTTTAACAACATTTTTTAATGTTGGAACTCTGATTCAAGTAACCTGGGATTTTTCACGTGGTGAGTTTGTGATTCCAACTGTGTCGTGAGGGCAGGTCAGAGTGGTTCCCTGCAGGAAGGGAGTGGAAATCAAGGCGCTCCTAGTAAGATGGTTACAGAGGTCTGGAAATTGGCAAACTGCCTGTCCTTTCACTGGGGTGTGATGTGGGGGAGAGGTGAAGGGAGTGAACAGCATGTCGCATGGAACCAGCTAAACCAATTAAAGGGGAGAGTAACGTTCCATAGTATGTCCGGTGAGTTCAGTCCTGTCAATCTCCAGACTACACCCTGTCTCCAGTGTTGCCAAAGTAAGAATTCACTGGACATTTTAGCCCCAGCTTTCACCACCTCCTACAGTCTACCAGTGAACAAAGAACATTTAGCTTTGTAGCTCTGTTGTATAAAGACAGATTAAAATGTATTATAGTTTCATATTCATTATTGGCTTTTGTTCAGAAAAAAAAGCTACTCTTAACTCTTCAGTTGAATTTTGTACCGCAGTGTGTGTTGCTGTAAAGTAGTTGAACATGGTAGATTTACAGAAATGTTTGGGAAGGGGGGGGGGGAATTAGGGAGAAGTAGTACAAGTTAGAAATTCAAAAATGCTGATCTCAGCCAAGATGGTAGTATTCCTATGTTTGGCCTCAGGGCAAGGGAGTGAAAGAATTTGCCAGGATTGCCTGCTTTTGATTACTATCCAGTGGCTTCTGCTGGAAAGTATGCATGGATGTCAGGTAAGAACTGGATCAAGCTTGACTAATTCCTTCCATAGGCAAGTAGACTGTCAACACTTTGTGGAAAAGGTACCAGAGGTTTGCTGGACCTGTACCCAGCAAGGATCTGGAGAGGTGGGGAGAAAATTGGGAGAAAAAAAGTTTTCTAAGTTGATCATTCTTAAGTATGTGCATGGGTGTCCATGTGACGCAACCCTCTTCTCACCTCACCGCCATCATTTGTGTATAACTCACACTCTGAGTCAGCAGGTTGTGGGTTGAATCCCCATTATTGACTTGAGCACATAATCTAAGCTGACACTTCATTGCAGTACCGAGGGAGTGTCGCATTGTCAGAGGTTCTTTACTATTGCATGAGAATTTGAAATGAGGTCCCATCTGCCTGTTCAGGTAAACGATCCCATGGCAATATTGGAAGAGAAAAGGAGAATCGTCCTGCTGTCTCGGCCAACATTCCTCCCTCAGTCAAATATGAACAAAAACTTTAATCTATTGATCGTAAATCATTGGGATGTGCCGAAGACACAAAGTAATATATCAGTGAAAGTTAGTTCTTATCAAGATACTGAAATGGAAATTCACAGGAATCTAAAATGGTACCTGAAAATGAAGGCATCCAAAAAGTAAAGCATTTTATTTTTAAAAAGTAATTTCCCTCAATTTGTTTTCCTACCGTCTCCTTATAGAATGTGTTGACTTCTTGCTGTGGTATGGTTTCATTATCACTGACCTACCAGTATCTCGCCTAAGTTGCCATTCTTCATATGTGAGCTGAGATAGTGAGCGCTGGCAAACTATTCAATTATGGGGGATATCAGAGCCTGATCCTGTGCTCACCTGACATCTCTCACGTACAAGCATACTTCCAACAGATAATTGCTGGCTAAACCCTGGCTGACATACTTCTTCCTTGGCACGATTCAATGAAGAGCAGGGGAGTTCGCCCTGGTGTCTCTGGCCAATATTTATTCCTCAACTAACATCACTAAAACAGATGATCTGGTCATTATCACATTGCTGTTTGTGGGAGCTTGATGTGTGGAAATTGGCTGCTGGGTTTCCTATATTACAATGGTGACTACACTTCAAAAGTAATTCATTGGCTGTAAAGTGCTTTGGGATGTTCTGAGGTTATGAAAGGTGCTATGTAAATACAAGTCTTATTATTTAATGCTGGATCTAGTTGTAGCACTCCTACCAATGCTCCAGCTGAGATGAGACAGCTCATTTCAGACCTGGCCCCTTTCTGCTCCGCATGGTCCAGCTTATGACTGGATGTTATAACTGAGCCGTTGTGGAGAGCCTCACTAAGATTTTTTTGAAGAAAGCTGGAGAGGAACTCTTATCAATAAGTACTGGACTGGAGACCCAAAAGTTGTGAGTTCAAATTCCATCATGGCAAATTATGAAATTGAATTCAATAAATCTGGTAATTTGTGGGCTGGCACCAGAAAAAAACCCACTAAAGCTGCCAGGTTTATGTAAAAATCCAACTGGTTCACTAATGCCCTTCAGAGAAGGGAAACATAGAAAATAGGAACAGGAGTAGGCCATTTGGCCCTTCAAGCCTGCTCCGCCATTCAATATGATCATGGCTGATCCTCTATCTCAATACCATATTCCTGCTCTCTCCCCATACCCCTTGATGCCTTTTGTGTCTAGAAATCTATCTAGCTCCTTAAATATATTCAGTGACTTGGGTTCCACAGCCTTCTGTGGTAGAGAATTCCACAAGTTCACCACCCTCTGAGTGAAGACATTTCTCCTAGTCTCAGTCCTAAATGTCCTACCCCGTATCCTGAGACTGTGACCCCTCGTTCTGGACCCCCCAGCCAGGGGAAACATCCTCCCTGCATCCAGTCTGTCTGGCCCTGTCAGAATTTGAGACGTTTCAATGAGATCCCCTCTCATTCTTCTAAACTCGAGTGAATACAGGCCGAGTCGACCCAATCTCTCCTCATATGACAGTCCTGCCATCCCAGGGATCAGTCTGGTGAACCTTCGCTGCACTCCCTTTATGGCAAGTATATCCTTTCTTAGGTAAGGAGACCAAAACTGCGCACAATACTCCAGGTGTGGTCTCACCAAGGCCCTGTATAACCGCAGTGAGACATCCTTGCTCCTATACTCAAATCCTCTTGCAATGAAGGCCAACATACCATTTGTCTTCCTAACTGCTTTCTGCACTTGCATGTTTGCTTTCACTGACTGGTGTACAAGGACACCCAGGTCCCTTTGTACATCAACATTCACCAATCTATCACCACCTACACCTTTACCTGGTCTAGACTGCAGGAACACATGACGTGATTGATTCTTAATATTCTCTGAAGTGCATGAGTAAGCCACTCAGTTGTAGAAACAATCCTTGCGATAGGTCACCGTCTTGGGGGAAACCAACACCATCATGGGAGCGCCGTCACAAGGTCTGCACAAGTTCATGAAAGCAACCTTCTCAGAGCAACAAGAGATGGGCAATAAATGTAGCCTTGGTAGTATGGCCCACATCCCAAGGCCATTTTTAAAAGAAGAGGAGTCTATATTGGTGGAGGTGCTTTAACCTGATGCTCCAATGATACTGCAAATTCAGCAATAGTGTCACATACTCCGCAGTAGTAAAACCATCTGATAAAAGGGGTTCTCGCATTGGCAGCAGTTGGCTTGCTAATGTTTAAATTTTAAAAAGAACCTACTTTACAAATGGTAACGTTCGACAACGGCTGCTGTGAGCAATGTAGAGCAGTAGCCTTAGGTTCCTTCCTTAGTTTGTGATGAGTTACGGGTGGGAAATTGGAGTTGAGGAAGAAGATCAGCCATTATCTTATTGAATGGCAGAGCAGGCTCGAAGGGCTGAATGGCCTCGTCCTGTCCTACTTTTTTATGTTTACTGATCTCAGTAGGTGTGCTACAATGGCTTGGCACCCATGGGAAGGGGAAACCTGCCTGGTTCCTGCTGCTGTTCGCTATCCAGTAACCTCCCCCCACGCTGGAAACTACTTGCGTGAACGTAGGGTGAGACCCACGTCGGGCTCGGTAGTGATGCCTTCCATAACCAAATGACCTCCTGGTGCTCAAGCTAAATGACCAGCACCAATGGGACCGAGTCCCACCAAACTTTGCCTTTGGGAGGAGGGGAAAAAATTGAGGTGATAGTGTAATGCGTTGGCTGTCCAAACTGTTGCCTCTTATATGTCCTTGGAGGTTTCTTCGGTAGACAGGTTAGGGCACAATGCCTGCAATTGAGCACTGCTTTCATCCATTTGGTGTGAGTAGCCAGTTTTTGGAAATCATCGAATCATACAGTGCAAGAGGCCATTTGGCCCATCCTGTCTGTGCTTTGAAAGAGCTATCCAATTTGGTCCCACTCTCCCGTTCTTTCCCCAAAGCCCTGTAATTTTTTCCTTTTCAAGTATATATACAATTCCCCTTTTATTGCACTCTATGGGGTATTGACTTTGCCCTAATTCTTTCAAATCCATGCATTGCTTTCAAATCTCAAAGGGTAATTGCATTGATGTACCTGTGGTGTCCGGACTACACTCTGGGTTTGGAGTTATGATTGGCCAACGTAACGACGTTTTTTCCAATATGACTTTTGAACAAAACTGTAAAACGTTTATTGTTGAGAAACTGTAACAAAAGCCTTTATTACTTGGCATATTTTTGTGATTAAGTGCTTTTATTAACAGGTCGCAGGTGCGTCCTGGTTATTTTATATATAGTTGGTAAATTTGGTCCTTTTATGGCATTGTGAGTTTTCTCTGGATGTTTCTTTTTAAACATCATTTAAAAATAATGAATTACATAGAATTTACAGCGCAGAATTGATCAACTCACGCGAGTACAAATGAATAAACTGCTGAGTTTTTCGTTGTTGACACTTGTTTAGTTTTGAAAAATGTGTATTATGTTAAGTGTTTGGGAACCTTTTCAGATTAGCAGACGCCCGATTTTCAGTCCACCCGGCGTGTTGCGCACATTTATGTTCAATGTATGGGCTCTCATTCATACTTTTAATGTGCTTTGGTGGCGAAGTTGCTTTCCGTCTTTTTCTTTTGGAGGGGAGGGAGGGAGATGGGCTTTGGCGCAAATCCAATTCTTTGGTGTTGTGTGTATTTTTTTAAAAGCAGACGAAGCGGAATGTGGCTTTTTTTAAAACAAAACGATTGGGGTGCAGATTTGAAAATTCTGTTTGACTCGACTTGACTCTCTTCAATATATCTCAAGTCCTTTTTAAAATATAATCGTACACGCCCACCAGCCTTTTCAACCGCCTGTCCTCACCATTTTGGATTGGCGTAGTTTTTTAAAAAAAAATCTCCTTTTTGCTCTGCATTTTGGTGATTGCACGTCGCACAACACCGAGGCGACTCAAAATCACGAAAACCATGTACTTAATAAATGTTTGGCGGTCTTTGATTTGTCTCAAATTAATCTGAATCCAAACCGGATACGTCGATGGTTGCTTGCTAACAGCTGCTAAACGTCTTTTTCGGCTAAACAACTGATATTTCATTAATTTGCGTGCTATGTAATCTTTAAAAAAATCATATATTGCAGCGATATATACGGGTTATGACCACCGCCTGTTTCACACCCATTCCTTAATTTAAAACCCGGCGCAAAGATATCCAATCTCCTTCCGTTTTGTTGATTTATTTATTTATTTTTTTTGTCCGTGATTAATCCCGTGTTTATTTTGCTCCATCTAGGCGTAAGCTTGCTTGGGTGCCAAGAAAGGTTTCATTCATTATTTTAATTATATTATACGTGAAACATATTGTTACTACAATGTTTACAATGGAAGCACGTGGGCGACGTGACTTAACAACCCGCCAGGGACTTCCAGGGACACGTAATCGACGAGTGCTTTCTAGGATATTTAGGCTAATTATTTAGAAAGCAGATGGTAGGTAATCTGTTACTGCAGCAGTGGTTTAAAAAAAATGTTGGAATTGTGGTAAAACTGTGACGTGGACACATCTAATAGTTAAAATAAACTGACTAGTACAGGCTTACAAATTGCAATATATACAGCAAACGTCGAGGTAGGACTTGGTATTTTTAGTGGTAAATACTGGATATCCAGTTTAGAAACCCAATTTTAATTCAGGAGGATTTTGCCAATCTTCAACAACATAATTACATAATTTTTTCATAATAATTTTCAATCAAAAAGCAGAAAAATTGCAAGGGTTGGGGGGGGGGGAGAGAGAAAGAATGCATCTATAATTCTGTAGGGTCCTGTTCATAAGCCTTACTTCTTGTTGCTGCAATTGTTGGTCATGCTTTTCTGTCCACCCGTACCATTGTAAATTGCTATGTCAACATATCCCATTCAGCTTTGCTATGCCAGCTTTTGTGTAGTTGCAGGCTCTGGCCACAAGGTGGCTCTGTGGAGTGATTTAAAAAAAAAAGTCTCCAAACTCTGTCACTAACTTGTATAGTTTTTAAAAACTTCAAATTCAACTCACCACGGGAAAGGCCATAAGCAACTTATTAGTATCTTATTAAAACTTTTACACAGGATACGTACTCCATTGAAACCTGCTATGTAAACATTTCCAATAGGCAATCCTTTCTTAAAATTAAGCTACAACACAGCACTACCTACGTGGTGAACAGCGAAAGCAACATGCTATAGACAGCGGTAATTGATCCCACAACCAAAGGAACAGGTCAAAGTTCTGCAACCCTGTCACTCCATTAACATCCCCATCCTCGATGATGGCAGAGCCCAGCACGTGAGTGCAAAAGACAAGGCTGAAGTAAGAATAGAAGACTTAAGAAATAGGAGTAGGCCATATGGCCCCTCAAGCCTGCTCCGCCATTTAATAAGATCATGGCTGATCTTCGCCCTCAACTCCGCTGTCCCGCCCAATCCCCAGATTTCCCATAGAATCCAAAAATCTATCGATTGAGCATCCACAGCCCTCTGGGGTAGAGAATTCCAAAGATTCACAACCCTCTGAGTGAAGAAATTCCTACTCATCTCTGTCCTAAATTGCCTACCCCTTATCCTGAGACTATGCCCCCATTCCTAGAGGGCATAGTGTTTGCAACCATCTTCAGCCATAAGTGCCAAGCAGATGATCCTTGTCTGCCTCCTCCTGAGGTCCCCACTGTCAAAGATGCCAGTCTTCAGCCAATACGATTCACTCCATGTGCCATCAAGAAACAGCTGAGTGCATTGGACACAGCAAAGTCTGCAGGTTCTGACAACATCCTGGCTGTAGTCCTGAACTCCTGTGCTCCAGAACCAGTTGCGGCTCTACCCAAGCTGTTCCAGTACAGCCATAACACTTGCATCTACCTGACGATGTGGAAAATTGCCCCGGTATCTCCTGTCCACAAAAAGCAGGACAAATCCAACCCGGCCAATTACTGTCCTATCAGTCTACTCCCAATCATCAGCAAAGTGATGGAAGAAGTCGTCAACAGTGCTATCAAGCGGCACTTACTCACCAATAACTTGCTCATCGATGCTCTGTTTGGGTTCCACCAGGTCCACTCGGGTCCAGACCTCATTACTTCCTTAGTCCAAACTTGGACATGAGCTGAATTCCAGTGATGAGAGTGACTGCCCTTGAAATCTAGGCACCATTTAACCAAGTGTGGCACCAAGGAACCCTAATAAAACCGAAGTCAATGAGGATCAGAGGTAAAACTCTCCACGGGCTGGCACGAAGGAAGATGGCTGTTGGAGGCCAATTATAGCTGCAGGACATTGCTGTAGGTGTTCCTCAGGACACCTACAGCAACTATCTTCAGCTGCTTCATAAATGACCTTCCTTCCATCATAAGGTCAGAATTGGGGCTGTTCACCGATTGCACAGCGTTCAGCTCCATTTGCAATTCCTCAGATAATGAAGCAGTCCACACCCTGCAGCAAGACCTGGACAATATCCAGGCTTGGGCTGCTAAGTTGCAAGTAACATTTCATAGAATGATACAGCACAGAAAGAGGCCATTCGGTGTATCGTGCCTGTGCCGGCTCTTTGAAAGAGCTATCCAATTAGTTTCACTCCCCTGCTCTTTCCCCAATAGCTCTGCAAATTTTTCCTTTTCAAGTATTTATCCAATTCCCTTTTTGAAAGTCACTATTGAACCTGCTTCCACCGCCCTTTCAGGCAGTGCATTCCAGTACATAACAGCTCGTTGCATAAAAAATGTCTCCATCTCCCCTCTGGTTCTTTTGCCAATTATCTTAAATCTTTGTCCTCTGGTTACCGACCCACCTTATTTACTCTATCAAAACCTCGCATAACCTTCTCTGCTCTAAGGAGAACAATCTCAACTTCTCTAGTTTCTTCACATAACTGAAGTCCCTCATCCCTGGTAGTAGTCTGATAAATCTCCTATGCACCTTCTCGAAGGTCTTGACATTCTTCCTAAACTGTGGTGCCTGGAATTGGACACAATACTCAAGCTGGGGCCTAACCAGTGATTTATAAAAGTTTAGCATAACTTCCTAGCTTTTGTACTGTATGCCTCTATTTATATCGCCAAGGATCTTGTACGCTTTTTAACAGCTTTATCAACTTGTCCTGCCACCTTTATGCCACACAAGTGCCAGGCAGTGACCATCTCCAACAAGATAGAGACTAATAACCTCCCCTTGACATTGAATGGCATTATCATCGCAAAATCCTCCAGCATTAACCTTCTTGGGGTCACCATTGACCAGAAACTCAACTGGACCAGCCATATAAATGCCGTGAATACTAGAGCAGGTCAGAGGCTGGGTATTCTGCGGCGAGTGACTCACCTCCTGACTCCCCAAAGCCTTTCTGCCACCTACAAGGCACAAGTCAGGAGTGTGATGGAATACTCTCCACTTGCCTGGATGGGTGCAGCTGCAATATCACTAAAGAAGCTCGACACCTTCCAGTACAAAGCAGCCCGCTTGTTCGCCATGTTTCATCCACTAGCCTAAACATCCACCCCCTTCATTACCAGTGTACCGTGGTGCAGTGTGCCCCATCTACAGGATAGACTGATCTCAGGAAACATCGCTCGGTGATCCCAGCTTCCAGCACTTGCCTCCATTACTAGAACTTCCTCTCCAATGTTTCATCAATCTTGAGACACCCCGCCCCCCCCAACCCAAAATACCACTGAACCCTGAGACCCAGCAGAATGGATAGCAAGTTGGCTACAAAACATGAAAACAGAGAGTAGGGGTTAAGGGTAGCTACTTAGACTGGCAAACGGTGGGAAGTGGTGTTCCACAGGGATCGGTGCTGGGACCATGGTTGTTCACCATTTACATTAACGATTTGGACTCTTAAAATCAGAAGTACAATTTCAAAATTTGCGGATGACTCCAAATTGGGGGGTACAGTTAATACTGAGGAAGAATGCCACAAAATTCAAGACATTAATAAACTTGCAGAATGGTGTGTAATTGGTAAATGAATTTCAATATAGATGTGTGAGGTGGTGCATTTTAGTAGGAAGAATAAGGAGGCCACATACTGCTTGGATAATAAGAGTCTAAATGGGGTAGAGGAGCAGAGGGATCTGGGGTACAGATACACAAATCACTAAAAGTAGTGATGCAGGTTAATAAGGCCATTTCTTAAAAAAAAAGCAAAGCAAGCACAAGTTCATTTCTGGAGGGATAGAATTGAATAGCAGAGAAGTTATGTTAAACTTGGTTAGACCACACTGCATAGTTCTGGTCTGCATATTATAAAAACGATAGAGGCACCGGAGAAGGTATAAAAAAGATTCACACTAATGATACCAGAACTGAGAGGATATACTTCTCAGGAAAAGCCGGCGATCTTTTCCCTAGAAAAGAGAAGCTGAGGGATGACCTGATAGAGGTCTTCAAAATTATGAAAGGGTTTGATAAGATAAAGGCAGAGAAAATGTTTCCACTTGTTGTGGGGTGGGGGGTCCAAAACTGGAGGTCATAAATATAAGAAAGTCACTAATAAGTTCAATATAGAATTCAGGAGAAACTTCTTTACCCAAAGAGTGGTAAGAATGTGGAACGCGCTACCACAAGGAGTAGTTGAGGCAAATAGCATAGATACATTTAAGGGGAAGCCAGATAAGCACATGAGGGAGAAAGGAATAGGAGGATATGCTGATATGGTTAGATGAAGAGGCTGGTGTGGAGCATAAACATCGGCATAGACCAGTTCGGTCGAATGACCTGTTTCTGTGCTGTAGACTCTATGCAAGACCCCACCTTAGTACTGCTAGGCTCTGGGCCCCCTTCCCATCACTCCCAGGTACTATGGCCATCCCAATGCTGATAAATCAGTGTTACTTGTAATAATTGGCATAGCCCTTATTGTTAAAATCTATGGCTCCGTGAGCAAAGCCACGGCAGATCTGTGCTAGTTGTATAAAAACAGAGAATCTCTTTTGAGCAGTCTCATTGGCCAATAGTAATTGTTACTGTCACTTTCCAACAATCTCATTGGTTCCAGCTAAATGCCTGAGTGGCTAAATTATTCTGTGCTCGAGAAAGCCAACTCTCTGCTGACTTTAAGAGCCCTACATGAAGTGGTTTTGGACTGTCACAACTCAGTTTTCAGTGAACATGGTAACAAAGCATCAAACTGTCATTAGTTTGTCATTAAGTTGGCAATCTTCAACGGGACATAAGGAATTACTAGCACAAGTGCTTTTTAAAAAAAAACAGTTTATACTAGCTATGTTGGAATACGACCAGGACTGCTCAGGGCAAAGCAGAGAATTTTTTAATTCATTTATTGGTACCTGGAAGTGGGATGTGGGGGTATAGTTGGAATTAAATTGGAGATTTGTGGCACTGACATGCTTATGTTTATACCATTGACTGTTTCCTTTTGTGGGTCAGTCTGCAATAAATTGTATTTTAAAAAAAAATATATGTACAATTTAATATTTGAATGTTTGGATGCCTCAAACATATTTTGTTTGATTCATGCAGCCTATTTCTGGAAATGGTAGCTGCATTCTCTGAATGTTGAGTTCCCAATCTTGACCATGATGTTACTGAGATCTAAGGAACAGAAACTAGGTGATTAACTACATGAGTGAGGTGAGTAGGAGAGACTTGGGGTGTTTGTGCACCTTCTAGAATCTGACTACCGAGTGCAATCGGCAGAGATCTACAAGTAGGTCATCTAGTCAGTCTCTGGGCCAGGTCAGGAAAGATTACATTCACAGAAGCTTAGTTGAGCAGTTGTCAGAAATTAAATTGCCCCAAGTTCGTAAGCAAATGTTACAGTAGATCGGTGTTACTCACTGGCTTTGTTGAGGGCTGCCACAGTCCTACTAACGACATAGATTCCTTCTCCACCAATATCCCAGACTTGATGGGATGGGGATGGAGACTCAGCAATACATGAATAACCAGGCCTGCTGAAGGTGGCCCCCGAGTACACAAATGCTCGGACTCTTTTATCAGCTAGAAAGTGGCTTTTATATTTTATTGACTGAAATGAGAAGGATCAGCATAGGTGCTAAGGGCCTTGGTCTGAGGTGCAGTGGTAATATGCTATTTATTTTGTACTTCATTAGCTGACAGGTGCTATATAAATGCATGTTCTTTTTTTTCTGTAACACTGCAGCAATACTGTAATTGTATCATGTAGTTTCTGGGGCTCAGCATTTCTAAACTTATATTTCTGTTTTAAGGTATTATACAAACGTAGTATAGAAGCACTAGGTGTATCCAGAGTGGTGGGATATATGAATATTAAACTCCTGATGCAAGAAAGCACATAACCCCATTTCTGATTATGCTGTAATTTTTGGCACTTCTGAAATGGGATTGTGTATACGACTTCTCTCCATAAGCAATCTTAGGCTGGAATATGGATATTAATTCATTTAATCTGGGCCTGTAAAATTAAGGGGTTCACTTTGAGTTTGGGTGAGTACTACTTCTGACTTTATGACCACTCTAGATTGAACCAATCTTTTAAGCAACGCAATGAGCATCCCAAGAGAGTTGGTCTTTAAAAGAGAGCACTAAGAATATATTGCAAGGTATGAGATCAAGTGACGGCAAACAACCCAAGAGTTTTTAAGTGGCATTTTTGGTGTGGCATTCCGCTGGTTCCTTGGAGCAGTTGTGTGTTTTGAGGATCCATTTCTTAAATCAGTGAAACGCTTGTAACTGAGAAGGAATGGGTGGGCAGTCTCGCTCCCAGGCTTTGGCTAATATAGTTGTAAACTGCCAGCAATGAATCATGCAAAGGGAGCAAGAAAAAGCTTTCTTACTGATTTTCCCCACCCCCCACCCCTGTCAAAGGTACCTGGCCTTTGCTTGGTGCCTCCCCACAGAAAGCAGCTTAGGTTGTGTTGTGTATTGGCATTCCAAGGGCTGCCACTGTGAATCTGTGGAACCAGTTGAGTGTGATGGCAATGCTTACTCGCCGGGTCAAGCTTAACTTTGATATGTATTCCTGGACAGGATGCAAGGAAAAAGCTTGCCTGATGAGTGATCCTTTCATCACCAGCCTCCTGCCCCTCTCCCTTTCTTGTTTCTCCCTATTTCGTTGATATTTCACATTGCTAGGGTTTATCTGAGCTTTCCTCTCATTTCTCCTAAGCTGTAAATATGCTGTCTTACACACCTCCCTGAATCCAAACTGATCGCACCATCTCCTACACTAGATCGTTCTTTCCCAGGATATCAAAATTGGAACTTCTTTCCTGCTTCAGTTATCCCTTCCTGATATATAAAAGCTTGGCATCATGTTCTTTAGTTTTACCTTTTCTTCTCTCTTACTTGGTTACCACTTACTTGTGGTGCTGTCCTGCACCGTGAGCCTACAGGCTTTGGATTTTTATGTTGAGTTTCTCAAAAAAACAGCATCCATACATATGACTGTACAATATACTAAAAATCTTGTGTCAGTGTGCATTTCCTGCCTGCACGATTTGGCTCTGTGTTGTCTTCATTTTTTGTCAATTTTTTTCCATTATAAATTCCTGTGTCCGCAGTTATAATGGGTTTTGCTTATGTAAACTTGTCACATTGTAATTACACAGTTTAGACACCTGGTGGCTAAGTACACAGTCTTTGAACTTTTTCAGAGACTGTTTTTGAAAATATTAAGAACCTCCGTCCGCCATCTTATTTTTCAGCCTGCAGCTAAGAACACTTCCAGGTAGGTCATTTTTAAAAAGTTTATGTAAGCTTTCAAGTGTTTTTTTTTTAAAGAAGTATATATATTTCTAAACTTTTAATTTCATCAAAATTGTCTTAATTTTAAATTTCCCTGTTTTGAGGGCCTGAAACCACTCTGCTCCCGTTCCCCATGGCTATCGCTTTTAAGTTATTATTTTATCCTTCGTTGCTGGACTTGTAATTTTTCTGCCCTCGGGCTGTCCTCCTCCCTCTCCCCGCAGGTGGTTCTTCAATTTTCCAGTTTAAAAATTTTTATTCTTAAAATGTTAATATCTCGGCACTTGGGCCATCCCACTCTGCTTCTGATGGGATCCGATCAGCGCTTGCCCGGGAGTCCGATTCTTGCTCCCAGCCCCGCTTTCTGACCTGCCCCCAGGACCCGAGTCATTTTTGGCGAGACACGAATATAGGCAGGTGACAAAGACCTCAGTGCAGGAGAGAGGGATGCACATATGGAAGGGGAGAGAGAGAGGGGAGAGAGAGAGGGGAGCTCATGGACCAAACTTCCCTCTTGCACAGCCGAGGTCCCCACACGCACCTCTCCAAAAAATAACTTATCATAACTCGATCTCAAGTCCTGCTCGCACCATTTACAGTTTCATGGACAAACCTACAGATTAATAGCACCACACATGGATTCATAAAAGGTATGTTCCTGCTTCTCAAGTAATTTATTCATTGGCTGGTGAGCGTGGGACCATTGATAATTTATTAATTTTGTGCTTCCTGCTGCTTTTTTATTAATTTATTGGTTCCTGCTACTCTTGTCAATTTAATTCAACTGGTATCCACTTCTGCTAGCTGCTGCTGTATGATTTATTCATTCATTGATGATTGTTTCTCTCTTAATGTATTAATTGACTGGTGGTGCCTCCTTAGCTACAATTTAATGGTCTTTGGTAAGTTTTCATCGTAGTGAGCGATTCACATTTGCAGTTTGCATTGGTTTGTCTACATTGACTTTACTTGCTGTGATTACACGGTGTCAAACAAAACCAATAACACATTTTGTTACTTCTCTAGCTTCTTATTATAGTGGCAGCGTCAGTTGCCCACTGTTTAAGGGTGTATTGTCATCACATTGTATTGGAACATCGAATTAAAACTTTTCCAGACTGTACAGCTCTCTGTTCAGCTTTTCCAGACTGTGCAACAGCACGGGAGATTGACGAGTGATCTATTTAAAAATCTTGTGTCTGCACTCGTTCCCTATCAGTTTTTTACATTATAAATTCTGTTGTTTATATTTATAATCTAAACCACCCTATGTAAACTTGTCAAACTGTAATTACACAATCCTGCCAGCGGAGATGCTCCAGTGCACCACTGGCAGGAGGATGTAATTAACAGCGTTACAAGTATTCTAGGGAATTTCCATTACTAATGTGGTCATGGGAGTTTATAATGGAAATATATAAAGGTAAGCACAGAATGTATGACTTCAAAATGGGGACGGAATTACGTCTGCGCACTCCAGTCCAATTATCTCCTGCCATCTAACCCTTCTCCACATGGAGCTTGCACTTGGTCTTGACTCTCCATGTGAAACACCACGGGAGACTAATTAGTAGGATATTAATAGCCCTGCTTTCTGGAGGGTACCACTACTCTTTTTGTTAGTAGAAATTGAAATTGCGTTTCTTTTATGTAAATTAAATCCTTAACCCAGCACCTTCTTGTTTCCTACAGTTCCCCAGCCATTGGTGGACCTTCACCTGAAGTTGATGAGGAAGATTGGGAAGTCTGTGAGCTTTGATAGATGGGAAAAGTACCTTCTCAGGGTAAACTACTTTACATTGCTCCTGCTATAGTCTTAAAACACTGTAATGTCATTCAGAGTTGGTCATGCGAGAGCTTATTTAACTAGTAAAACTAGTATTGGCCAGCTCATTTGCGACGGTATCCTAGATGAGAGCAGTTTTTTAAACAAAGGCTGTGAGCATGTGCAAAATGCAGATATGAAATGGCCCTGCTCACCTGTGTGTGCAGGATTTTTGTTCTGTAATGCAACAGTTGAAAACCAGACTTCTACTGCCTTGTTTGTAATCCCTACAATTAGTGGGCGACCATTCAGAACTGGGCATGGGGTCATCCTACATACAGCAATCGTGCTGCTTTTGTTGAAAGCTACCTTTTGGGTTAGCAAGTTAGAATTGCATCAGAGTGCTCATCCACTTATTATCACTTCTTTGTTGCTGGGTCAAAATCCTGGAACTCCCTACCTAACAACAGCACTGTGGGAGTACCTTCACCACACGGACTGCAGTGGTTCAGGAAGGAGGCTTACCACCACCTTCTTGAGGGCAACAAGGATGGGCAATAAATGCTGACCTTGCCAGTGACGTCCACACCCAGAGAATGAATTTTAAAAGAGCTTCTGGGATCTGGTGGCTTATTGTCAAATCAGAATCTGGCCTTTGTTAAAACTCAGTACCGAGTCCAGCATGGATATTAAGATAATGGCTTTCCTCTAAATTCACAGCGTATATTTCAAGTATGTTGTCCTGTTAGATAGTTGTATCTGCTAAAAGATTTTTTTTAACAACCTTTTTGTCCCTAAGCCTGCCTGAGCCAAGGGGCATTCTCTAGATGAGCAGGCACTCTGTTCTCATGGTCATACCATTGCTGCTAGTGTGATTCAGGGTAATTTGTCTGATCCTCTGTGTTTCCCACAACTTCCAGTCATTGACTCCTCCATTGTGCAATAAAACTCGAAACCTGCTGCGTAGTCATTGGCATAACTCCACATTCCACCACTTCTGTGGTTCAGCGTGGGAGCATCAAGATGGGCCACTTTAAGTCCCAGTGCTTACTACAATAGAAAGTAAAACCACAAAATTCAAATATTAGGCCATAGAATCATATGGATTAAAGTACGGAATGAGGCCATTTTGTCTGTGCTGGTGCCAATAATTTAACTGGACCTGTTTACTGTAATCCCATTTCCCTGCCCTTTCCCCATATCATCTTCAGTTCAGCTTTTTAGGTACTAATCCAATTCCTATTTATATGATTATATAATCTGTGCCCTAATAGCTATTTGTGGTAAAGCATTCCATGTTCTGAGAACATTTCAGCTTTCTCTTTTGTTCTTCTAGTGGTGACATTCAGTCTATGCCTCCTTGTCACTGATTCTCCAACCTTTCAGTATTTACCCTCCCAAAATTTTTCATAATTTTAAAAACTTTTGATTAGATTGCTAGTGAAAACCCCTGAATTTTTTAGCATCTTTCTTTGTTACTACGACTTCTCATTCCTGATATCATTCTGGTGAATCTTACTCTACCCATTTCATGACCCATAATATCTTTCCTTTAATGGGGTGCCCAGAACTGTGTGCAATGCTACAGCTTCATGTCACCTGTTACAGAGCAGGTGTAATGTAAGTCAACCGTGTGAATCTTTTTGAAGGGGCAATATTGGAGCATTGTTGGTGTGCATAAGTGCATCAGAAATCTCTTGCTATTAATTGATAGGGCTATTTTTCTAGGACTGTCTGGCTCATGCGTCTTGTTACGACAGTGTGGTAATTTTAAAAAAATTCATTCATGAAATGTGGGCGTTGCTGTCAAGGCCAGTATTTATTGCCCATACCTAATTGCCCTTGAGAAGGTGGTGGTGAGCCACCTTCTTGAACCGCTGCAGTCCATGTGGTGAAGGTACTACCACAATGCTGTTAGGTAGGGAGTCCCAGGATATTGACCAAGCGATGATGAAGGAACGGCGATATATTTCCGAGTCAGCATGGTGTGTGCGCAGGTGGTGGTGTTCCCATGCGCCTGCTGCCCTTGTCCTTCTAGGTGGTAGAGGTCGCGGGTTTGGGAGGTGCTGTCAAAGAAACCTTGGCGAGTTGCTGCAGTGCATCCTGGAAATGGTACACACTGCAGCCACAGTGCGCCGGTGGTGGAGGGAGTGAATGTTTAAGGTGGTGGATGGGGTGTCAATCAAGCGGGCTGCTTTGTCTTGGATGGTGTTGAGCTTCTTGAGTGTTGGAGCTGCACTTATCCAGGCAAGTGGAGAGTATTCCATCACACTCGTGACTTGTGCCTTTGTAGATGGTGGAAAGGCTTTGGGGAGTCAGGAGGTGAGTCACTTGCCATAGAATACCCAGCCTTTGACCTGCTCTTGTAGCCGCAGTATTTATGTGGCTGGTCCGGTTAAGTTCCGGGTCAATGGTGACCCCCAGGATGTTGATGGTGGGGGATTCGGCGATGGTAATGCCGTTGAATGTCAAGGGGAGGTGGTTAGACTCTCTCTTGTTGGAGATGGTCATTGCCTGGCACTTGTCTGGCGCGAATGTTACTAGCTAATTATCGGCCCAAGCCTGGATGTTGTCCAGGTCTTGCTGCATGCGGGCACAGACTGTTTCATTATCTGAGGGTTGCAAATGGAACTGAACACTGTGCAATCATCAGCAAACATCCCCACTTCTGACCTTATGAAGAAGGGAGGGTCATTGATGAAGCAGCTGAAGATGGTTGGGCCTAGGACACTGCCCTGAGGAACTCCTGCAGCAATGTCCTAGGGCTGAGGTGATTGGCCTCCAACAACCACTGCCATCTTCCTTTGTGCTAGGTATGACTCCAGCCACTGGAGAGTTTTCCCTCTGATTCCCATTGACTTCAGTTTTACTAGGGCTCCTTGATGCCACACTTGGTCAAATGCTGCCTTGATGTCAAGGGCAGTCACTCTCACCTCACCTCCTGGAATTCAGCTCTATTCTCCATGTTTGGACCAAGGCTGTAATGAGGTCTGGAGCCGAGTGGTTCTGGCGGAACCCAAACTGAGCTTTGGTGAGCAGGTTATTGGTGATGAAGTGTCACTAGATAGCACTGTCGACGACACCTTCCATCACTTTGCTGATGATTGAGAGTAGACTGATGGGGCGGTAATTGGCCAGATTGGATTTGTCCTGCTTTTTGTGGACAGGACATACCTGGGCAATTTTCCACTTTGTCGGGTAGATGCCAGTGTTGTAGCTGTACTGGAACAGTTTGGCTAGAGGCGTGGCTAGTTCTGGAGCACAAGTCTTCAGCGCTATAGCCGGGATGTTGTCGGGGCCCATAGCCTTTGCTGTATCCAGTGCACTCAGCCGTTTCTTGATTTCACTACTAGGCCACCGGACGAGATCTTTATTGTGAAATTTAAGATGGTTGCAGTGATTATATGCTGAGCAGTCCCAATGTGTTCAGTTTATATATTTTTAGTAATTACTGACTTGTCTTATTGTGGAATGTCTAAACTTGTGTCTCTGCTACTGAGCAGCCACGTTGCTTGCTGTGAGGCCGCTGTCAGTGTCTCCTTTTGCATGTCACTGGGGTACTGTCTGGGCAGGACATCCCAGTCTATTTTCCCTCCACCTGTGGGAAGATGCTGCAGCCTATACTCTGCCACTTCCTTCCTGGTCTAACTCAGATTGGGAACTGTGGAAAAATGGCCTACTCAAATGATTGGTGTGCATTGGTGCTCTGTCTGCAGTGCCACTGCTCATTTCTGGTTTTATTTTGTAAATCACTATCTGACACCCCTCCTATATATTAAAATAAATCTCCCCCTGCTCTCCCTCCCCTCCCCCCCCCTCCCACCCCAATTAAAGTTTTTCCTGAGCTCTCCCGAAAGAGCTGACTCATCCTGACGTACTGTTCCATGGAGGCTGGGTACCCTCCAGTAACTCAGCGGATTGGCAATTCTTCATATGCGTGAGCCCAGATAGTGAGTGTAACAGGCTGCTCAACTGTGCCATGCATCACAGCCATGCTCCGTCTTGCCCAATATGCACATTGCAGCCGGGGGGAGGGGGGCACTGGATAGCAATTGGAAGCTGACCCAGCCTGATTCTCTCAGGCTGTTTATTGAGGACAGTTGTGACTCCTCCTACTGCGTCCCCGTGTGACAGTACAGGTTGGAAATTAATGGTTTTTACGGCTCGTTTACACTTTGCCTTTACCAACTAAGCCATTGGGGGAAGCTTTTAAAATCAATCTTTTAATTATTCTGTGTTAATGGTTTTTGCTGTTTTATTTATTTTAGAAAAAAATTACAATTTATGACTTAAATGTAGACAGCACATTGTAAAATATTTTTTTTTAAAATAGATTTGCCTGGAGTACAACAATACTTGGGCCTGGGAGATGGAAAAAATTGGATACACTGAAATGGATGCAGAATGCAAACTTGGCCTCTTAAAGGTAATTTCTGAACAAGAAGCATTTGTTCTATAGGCGGGAAGATGGAGTTAAGATACAGATCTGCCATGATCTAATTGAATGGCAGAACAGGTTCGAGGGGCTGAATGGCCTACTCCTGTTCCTATTGTGTGCATAAGCATTCAGATGTTAATGCAAGATGCCAAACATAAAGGATGTCAGTGCTGGGAAAATGAATGTATTATCACCTGGAATTAGCATTGAGTACTTGAGTCTGGAATAGAATCCCTGCCAGAATTCCTTAACCCCAACCTCATAAGACTTCTCACCATCTTATTATTTCTCATTACCCCCAGTCTTCTGAAGTAAAGTTTTTGTTGATTATATTGTATATTTTCAGCTAGAGTGTATTCTTCTGTCTTTTCCCATCCAAGGCATCCTTGCTGGGGTATCGTTCAGCAGTGACAACAGTACCTGGTCATTATTCACGTCTGAACTAAACAGTGAGAGTCTTTAAGTTATTCAACAATGAACAGCACCACAGCTAAGCCCCCCTCTCTCTCTCTCTCTCCCTCTCTCTCTCTCCAAATACCAACACACGTGCACCGTCCAGGAATCACTGGCAATCAAACCTATGGTCTTTTGGTCTCGCTGGGCTTAGAATTCCACTGCTGTCCTTCCCCACTAGGCCATTGGAGGGAGCCACAAGCTGTTCTCAAATGTGCAGAGTATGTGTGTGTATACCTGTGCTTCCTATTGGAATGTTACTCTGCGGTTCCTTATACTAATTCAGTCAGTGCAATTCACAATTAACACGATTTACCAAACTCAGGAGTAGATTGAGCATAAAATGGCCAAAAATAAAACCTCTCCAATTAACTGCCTATAATAATCATCATGACCTTTAAATATCTGCAGGAAGACACTGCTTTATAATTTCTAACTCTCAGTTGCTATCTCGTAATTGCTCCTTCAGTTTAAATTGCTTTGTAATTCAAACAGTCTAAAATTTTAAGATTTGGGACTAGAGTGGTTGCATCACAGCTGCAATTTTGGCCTTTTTAAAAAAAAATCTTCTAATTCAGTACATTGCTATGCAAAAATGAAAATTGTGGAGGATTTCGGTTATAATGCAATCGTAAATACCTATGTAAAGAATGTGCTTATAATTGCTGTAGATAGTGGAAATCTCTCTTTCCTCCCCTCTCCTCCCTGTCACACAAGAGGAAGCAGAAATGTGGGGAATGTACCCTACTTCCCTTTTACCCCTTGCTTCCTTTCTTGAAGGCTCTTCTTAGCCAGCAGTAGCCCTCTGGTATCTTGCTGCAGTGTCCATTCTTCACAGCTGTCAGCTGTGTGGGGTGGGAGTGGGGGTAGGCATAGTAGCCGAGCTTGATCTTTTCCTCCCTGATGGTCACACAAGCCAGGTATTCTTTCTAACATCGCCTGTCTCCACCCCTGGCTCAGCTCATCTGCTGCTGAAACCCTCATCCATGCCTTTGTTACCTCCAGACTTGACTATTCCAATGCTCTTCTGGCCGGCCTCCCATCTTCCACCCTCCATAAACTTGAGCTCATCCAAAACTCTGCCGCCCGTATCCTAACTCGCACCAAGTCCCGTTCTCCCATCACCCCTTGTGCTCGCTGACCTACATTGGCTTCCGGTCCGGGAACGCCTCAATTTTAAAATTCTCATCCTTGTTTTCAAATCTCTCCACGGCTCCGCCCCTCCCAATCTCTGTAACCTCCTCCAGCTCTACAACCCTCTGAGATCTCCGTGCTCCTCCGATTCTGGCCTCTTGCGCATCCCCGATTTTCATGGCTCCACCGTTGGCGCCCGTGCCTTCAGCTGCCTAGGCCCTAAGCTCTGGAGTTCCCTCCCTAAACCTCTCCGCCTCTCTCTCCTCCTTTTAACACCTACCTCTTTGACCAAGCTATTGGTCATCTGTCTTAATACCTCCTTATGTGGCTCGGTGTCAAATTTTGTTTGATAATCGCTCCTGTAAAGTGCCTTGGGACGTTTTACTAAAGTTGTTGTTGCTACGCCCCTAGGAGCCATCACAGCTCAGCCTGCTGCTGTCCTCGCCCGATGTCCGTTCACGCATAGTTGATAATGATCATGGCAGGTGTGATCAAGTGGCCTTTTGTGTTCTCAACGTTTATTCAACTAAAGGCGGTTCAGCGCTCCTCTGCACACTTTTATTGTTAGGTTCATCAAGACCAAACATAGTTATCACAGGCTATGTCTCTTCTCTCCAGGTCTGCCCCTGATCTGAAACATTGGGTTTTATAACCCCCCTTGCTTGTTTTACTTAATATGGGATGCCGGTGATGACTTATTGGGAGTCTAGCTGGCTGCCGCCATCCACTCCCGATGGTCCTAGTGCCCCAAAATAACGGGAGTGGACGTACACTTCATCACTCAGGAAGCCATGTTGATTCCTCTCCCCGCCCCCCCCCCCCTCCCCCCACCAAAACAAGGGAAGCCAAAGCCTGTTAATGGCGTCTCAACAGCTGATATCAGGCTAATGACAGAGACTGGGGGGTGGAACCTTGTCTGTATGGCTGTTCCATATGAGGCCGTGATGTTACCAACTGAGCCATAGAAGCAGTTTAAGGATGAGGGGTGTCTGTTTCCTCCTTGCCAATTATCTCCCTCGACGCCTGAAATGTTAACTCCTTGTTTGCAGTACGGGCACTGATCACCTTGCTCAAGGGGCCACCTTCGTGCATGACCTTGGAGCTGTACAGCCCCTGGGAGGACTGTGTTACAGCTGAACCCCATTCTGCCTTTCCTGACACCGCATGCTAGGGTCACTGGATAACTAATCAGGATCAAAAGCAATGTGTAATTTGATTCCTCCCTTCCTGACGTACTAAGGAAAATTGTAACGCCATAACCATGGCCCTGGTTAAGATTAGACAGCTCAGCACAGACGCAGTGGCTTTCTAGGCCACTTCAGAGGATATTTGAAGCTAATACCTTTCTGGTCTGCATGGTTCACTAGGCAGTGGACTGAGTCATCAGGAGAATGTTCGCAGAGTATTTTATATGCATTGTTCTTTTGTCCCTTCTTCTTGTTTTAACAAAGAAGAACGCTAAAATTTCTACCCAGTAGGGGGAAATCTCACTGCTTCCCCTCTACTGAAAAATAAGGGTATGATAGTGTAGTGGTTATGTTATTGGACTAGTAATCCAGAAAACATGAGTTCAAATCCCACCATGGCAGTTTGAGAATTTGAATTGTTTTATATTTTTTTTAAAAAGCTGATATCAGTAAGAGTGACCATTAAGCTGTTAGATTGTTGTAAAAACCCAACTAGTTCATTTTCAGGGAAGGAAACCTGCCATCCTTACCCGGCCTGGCCTATATGTGACTCCAGTCCCACACCAGTGTGGTTGACTCTTAATTGCCTTCTGAAGTGGCCTAGCAACACACTCAGCTGTGGCCACTAGTGATGGGCAATAAATGCTGGCCTTGCCAGCGACGGCCACATCCTGAGAATAAATAGTAATAAAATAAAGAATATGTCTTGGACTGAAGATGGTTCAATGGGCACCATCAAACCTCCCACACCTCACTCTCTAATGTCGCATATCTTGTGTCTGAGCCTTTGGGAATGGAGGTGGGAGGCTCCATCACAGAGCCCACATGCGATCGATCTCTCTCTCTCTCTCTCCCTCTAGCAGGGGTCACTGGATAGGGATAAAAGTAGAAACCCTGGCTGATATTCTTTCTTTCCCCCTTTCTCCTCCCACCCCCCCCATTCATTTGCTGCGGCCAATTTTATCACCGCTACTGGTGCTCCGATTGGGATTGGGCCTTTTGTTTTATAGCGATACGGTAGTAACGCGGTCCTTTCTGTTTCAGTATCTCTGTGAATGTCAGTTTGATGACAATTTAAAATTCAAGAATGTGCTAAATGAAGAGGAGCCAGATGCTCTGCGTGTGCATCCAATTGGGTGCGATAAGGATGGCTTAATGTACTGGTACCAGCTGGACCAAGAGTTCAACGTCCGGTTGTATACAGAAGAACAAGATGATCAAGATGGTACTTCATGGAGGCTCATCGTAAGGTACGGTGGGACTGGGGTGGGAGGTGTGAATTTTCGGTTATGAGTTTCTTGTTGTAAATTTAGGCTTTTGGAGTAAAATATTAAAAAGGGAGGTTTCCTTGGTTAGGTGGGTGGGTGGATAGAGGTAAAAAGTAAAACTAAATGCTGTGAATCTGAACTACGAACAGAAACTGCTAAAAATGTGTATGAGGTTGTTCAGCGTGTCAAAGAAAAAGACAGGCAGGGCAACATCCATGGGATGTCGGCGTCGCTGGCAAGGCTGGCATTTATTGCCCATCCCTAGTTGCCCCCTGAGAAGGTGGTGATGGATCTGCTGCTGTCTGTGCAGTGAAGGTGCTCCCACAGTGCTGTTAGGTAGGGAGTTCCAGGATTTTGACCCAGCGACCATGAAGGAATGGCCGATATGTGTCCAAGTCAGGATGGTTTGTGACTTGGAGGTGATGGTATTCCTGTGCACCTGCTGCACTTGTCCTTCTAGGTGGTGAAAGTCGGGGGTTGGGGAGGTGCTGACAGAGAAGGGTTGGTTTGAGACGCCCCAAACTTACTTCCTGCAGCCAGCAGACATAGCAGGCTTTCGTTCCTATCTGTCTGGACTGGATTCCAATCCAGGTTCAAGAGGTGAAAGTCAGTGTCGCAACCCATTGCAGAAGGTGGTAGAGAATTTCTCTTAATTTCTTATGGAGAAATTGCAGGCTACTGTGGGTATTTATTGGCACACTGTTACTAAATTTGGCTTAAAATTGCTCATGGAGGCCCTCCCCCCCTCCCCCCTCTCCCTCCCATACAGTTCAGGGAAACATTCTTCTCCTTTCCCATCTTCCCAGTTCATGGAATCATTCTCCCTCCTCCCTGACTCCGCCCCATTTCATGCTGCCACTCTTTGTCGTTTCCCCCCCCCCCCCCCCCCCCAACAAGTTAATGGAGATATTCCCCAACACAACCATACCTGGTTCTTGCCTCCAAACTGATGCTGTTGCTTTGCCATGGGGATAGAACCATGCAGCACTCTGGAAGCAGGAATTCCTGATCCTGAAAACCTATTGCAAGGTCAGAAATTTCCAGGTGCAGCAGAGCTCTATCCCTGGAACAAAGCAGCATTGGTAAGCGGCATAATGGGGGTCGGGGTCGGGGAGGGGGAGGGAGGCTGTGGAGCATCATTTCCACAGATTGTGCAACCGAAATTGTGGAGTGTAAGCAACTTTGTACAAGATATTATCATTCAGTGCGGGAGAATGATGTTCTAACATTTTTGAAATACCAAAAATCTCAACACTTTAAAGCAGTTTTTCTTTATCTTTTTCTCCTCCCTTCTCCAGTTGCACAGGCACTGTCAGCTCTGGTACCTTGGCCCTGTGGCCATTCCTCTCTCAGGCTTGGACTTGGAGTGTTGCCAGGCTATTTGACAATTGTGGGCACCACAGCCAAGCCCGGCCAACATCCACTGCCTGATAATTGCAGCGCACCTCATAAAGCAGTCAGGAAC
Organism: Heptranchias perlo; assembly: GCF_035084215.1. Taxonomy (NCBI): domain Eukaryota; kingdom Metazoa; phylum Chordata; class Chondrichthyes; order Hexanchiformes; family Hexanchidae; genus Heptranchias; species Heptranchias perlo. The sequence goes on from NC_090330.1 coordinate 4,060,652, forward strand.
ACACTGCCTGAAAGGGCGGTGGAAGCAGATTCAATAGTAACTTTCAAAAGAGAATTGGATATATACATAAAAAGCATACATTTGCAGGGCTGTGGGGAGAAACAGGAGAGTGGGACTAATTGGATAGCTCTTTCAAAGAGTCGGCACAGGCACAATGGGCCAAATGGCCTCTTTCTGTGCTGTATGATACTATGAAATCTTATCAGCCCCAACCTGGATGTTGTTCAGATCTTGCTGCATGAAGGCATGGACTGCTTCATTGTCTGAGGATTTGCTAATGGAGCTGAACACTGCAATCATTAGCGAACAGCTCCGCTTCTGACTGAATGATGGAATCCACACTTGCGTTTTCCAGGAGGGATTACTAGAGAAAGATCAAGAGCAGGAATCCTAGCTAATTTTTTCCCCCTTTTAGTTTGTGATTGGCTTTTCACAGCAGAAACATTGAACCTACCTGAAGAGGGACACGAGCCTACGCTCAATTGACCAGAAAGCTTGGAAATGACTCAAGAAATGTTGTTATAGTAGACCTATGCTTTATGGAGTGCACCTGTTCTTCCACAGGCCTATTGCTCTTTGGAATGTTTCTGAATGATTAGAAGGCAGCTGAACCCACAGCAATATGGTCATAGCGTGAGTCCGTGAATCTTTTTTTTCCAGGGACCGTAATGAATTGGCTGAAACACTGCAACTGCTGAAAGCCCAAATAGATCCAGCATTATTGTTTACCCAGGAAGACGGGTCCTCTCGTACCAGCCCTACACCGGACGACGAAGAGACTAAGAAGGAACTTGAAGAGCATCTTGAAGGTAACTTTTCTATGATTGTTGACTCATGCCTGAGCTGTATCACCACTATCACCCTCAAATTGCCACTCTTCATGTGTGCAATGGTTGTCAATATCTACAGAAGTGTGAGGGGGCGGGCCGGGGTGGGTGCGGTGAAGAGCAATCACAGTTGAAACTCCTCGCCTAACATCCACATATGATCGCTATTGGAAAGTTTGTATTAGTGTACAGTTTTGGTGGTCTTACCTAAGGAAGGATATACTTGCCTTAGAGGGGGTGCAACGAAAGTTCACTAGATTGATTCCTGGGATGAGAGGGTTGTCCTGTGAGGAGAGATTCAGTAGAGTGGGCCTATATTCTCTGGAGTTTAAGAGAATGAGAGGTGATCTCATTGAAAAGTATAAGATTCTTAGAGGGCTTGACAGGGTAGACGCTGAGAGGCTGTTTCCCCTGGCTGGAGAGTCAAGCACTAGGGGGCATAGTCTCAGGATAAGGGGTCGGCCATTTAGGACTGAGATGAGGAGGAATTTCTTCACTCGGACGGTTGTGAATCTTTGGAATTCTCCACCCCAGAGGCTGTGGATGCTCAGTTGTTGAGTATATTCAATTGTAAACGATTTTACAACACCAAGTTATAGTCCAGCAATTTTATTTTAAATTCACAAGCTTTCGGAGGCTTCCTCCTTCCTCAGGTGAACGAGGCTTCCTTCGTTCACCTGAGGAAGGAGGAAGCCTCCGAAAGCTTGTGAATTTAAAATAAAATTGCTGGACTATAACTTGGTGTTGTAAAATTGTTTACAATTGTCAACCCCAGTCCATCACCGGCATCTCCACATCACGAGTATATTCAAGACTGAGATCGATGGATTTTTGGACACTAGGCGAATCAAGGGATATGGGGATTGGGCGGGAAAGTGGAGTTGAGGTAGAAGATCAGCCATGATCTTATTGAATGGTGGAGCAGGCTCGAGGGGTCGGATGGCCTACTCCTGCTCCTATTTCTTTTGTTGGGAGCAATTAGGAACAGGAATCTTGGCTTGTGTTTTTTTTTCTCTGTAGTCCATGGATATTGTGGTTGATTGTAGCATTCCCTCCCCTGGCTTGTCTGAGATCCACTAACTGGGGGGATTGAACCCGGACCGTTTTCTCCTGCATATCTCTCTCTACCCCACCAAACAATGCATTCTGTCAGGGGAGCTCCTGGAAGGTAATTTCTGAAACTGGCTGTATATTATAACAGTCAGTTAACTTCCTAATCTTATCAAAAGGCTGTCGTGAATGTTTGGATGCGAAAAACTGTGCACATCAATTAGCCTAGTGAACCGTAATTACTTTTTTAAGCATGTACCTTTCGCTCAAGTGCTGAAGGAGACACATACCTGTCTTGCATGTCTGAATGGATAATAAGTGCACTGTCAAGTTTTTTTTCCCAGTTAACTCCCAGGAATCCATTTTAGCCCCCGCTACAGAAATATCATGGGGCTATGGTGTACACAACCATTTGGCAAAGGAGTAGGAGGCAATAATTTGAATCCTGGGATTTAATTAATTGGGGACAAATGAGCCTCATTATTTTACCATCCTACCTGATTCCTGTCTTTGTTCCTCCAGTTCTTGATGATCTGACTCTAATTGTCCCTCATCACATTCCCACCCCCGCCCCCAATAAACTCTGATGTCCAGTGTGTCTTAAGTCTCATTTCCGTCCCTTTTGGCTACGTATTGTATGTCTATAGTTTGTCCATGATTGGTTGTCAGAGCCATTAGAGCCTTCCCTTAACTTTGAGGCCAGTCTGTTATGGTGCACAAGCTGGGTAACTGGTATGACCCAAACAGTAAACCGAGTGGCAAAGGTAGTGGAGGGGGGAATAACCAGGGAGCATAACCTTAAAATTAGAGCTAGACCAATCAGAGGTTAAGTCAGGAAGCACTTCTTCTCACAAAGGGTAGTGGAAATCTGGAACTTCCTCTCTTCCCCCCACCCCCCCGCCCCCCCCCCCCCAACAAAAAAAAAGCTGTTGAGGCTCGGGCCAATTGAAAATTTCAAAACTGAGATTGAGAGATTTTTGTTAGGCAAGGGTATTAAGAGATATGGAACCAAGGCAGGTACATGGAGTTAATATACAGATCAGACATAATCTAATTGAATGGGGGAACAGGCTCAAGGGGCTGAATGGCCTACTCCTGTTCCTATGAATGTCTGGAATCTTACAACACCAGGTTATAGTCCAACAGTTTTATTTGAAAATCACAAGCTATCGGAGCTTACCTCCTTCGTCACCTGATGAAGGAGAAAGCCTCCGAAAGCTTGTGATTTTCAAATAAAACTGTTGGACTATAACCTCGTGTTGTAAGATTCCTTACATTTGTCAACCCCAATCCATCACCGGCATCTCCACATTATGAATGTCTGATTATGGGGTGAGGGCAGTGGGGAAGTACATTCGTTCAGTGTACCCCCTCATTGTTTATTGGGAAAAATGTAAAGCCATGTCGGGTAAAATGCTTGACTTAATTTTTAAAAAAATGACTAGACTCTCGATCCCCTTTAAGATTGTATGTTAATATATTAATTTTTGGTTATCCACATGCCACAGCATAGGCTAGTCATCATATGGGAGGGGTGTGATCATGGGCGCTGTCCATTTCCAGTGATCTGAAGCCCAATTCACACATCTCTCTCCCTTTTTGGTTTGTACTTGAGCTCAGTCCCAGTGCTGGATCTCCCTGGGAAAAATTTCATGATTGTCTCCTTTTGTGCACATCAGAGCGTGTGGGTTTAAGCTCCGCTCAGGACTTGAGCACAAGATCTAGACTGACATTTCGGTGCAGTGCTAAGGGAGTGCTCATTGTTGGAGGTGCTGTCTTTCAGATGAGGTAGAAAATCGAGCCCTCGTCTAGTTCAAATAGGGTTAAAACATCCCATTGCTCATGGCATGCAAGATGCATGAATTGGGCTTCGGAACACTTGAAATGGACAGTGACCATACCTATTTGAAGAAGAGCAGGCTGTTCTGAATGTGTTATGGCCAACATTCCTCCCTCAACCAATATCAGAAAACAGATTAGTTGGTTCTTTATGTCATTGTTGTTTCTGTGAGCAAAATGGCTGCTACGTTTGAGCACTGCATTTCAAAAGTAATTTGTTGTACATGCAGCACTTTTTTTGAGACGTTTGAGAGATGTGATGGGTTGTATAGCTGCAACCTTTTTTTCTCTAATTAACATCTTGTATATTTTAAAAAAAATATTTGAACAGAAGAAATAAAAATGGACAAGGCAATAGAAGGGCAGCAGAAGGAATCTGTAGAAGGAACAGTCACCAAGTCAAAACCAGCATCTCCTCCCACATCTACCTCTCCAGAAGATGATGAAAAAGTACAGACAACCAAGAAAGAGCAAGACGAAGATTGCTTCAAGGTAGAGCAGACTGTTAAGATAGAGGCGCCATTGTCAGAAAATGCTGATGGGAAAGGTGATGGTACCAAACTAACCAAAGAAAACAATCTCGAGAAAATTAATAAACCAACTGAAGGTGAAAGCAGACCCAACAAAGTAGAACCTTTGAGTCTGAAAGGCACAGGTGATGACAAAAGTTGCACTGATAAGTTGACGGCTTTAGAGGGTGAAAAACTGGAAATTAGCATCAAAGTGGAACCGCCTGATGACGTCAAAGAGAAATCGTCGGAAGAGCTGGAAAGGGCCCTGAAAAACGTCAAGCAGGCGAAACTGCCAGTGAAAAAACGTGAAATTAAACTGACGGAGGATTACGACAGCTCAGTAAAGGGGCCGGTGAGCAAACCACTGACCCCCGTCAAAGAGCAGTTGAAAGAAGGAACCAAAGCAGAAGATGAGGCAGTAAAGCAAGCACCCGAGAAGGTGGAGGGAAAGCAGCTGGTGAACGGCGAGATAGCGGCAGGGCCCGAGACGAACAATCACAAAATCGAAGAGGTAAACGTGCCATCTTCTGCTCCAGAGAAGGCTGAGCAAAACAAGAAGAAACCAGAGTTTGAGACCACGTGCCCAATTAAAGAGGAGGCGAACGGCATTGATGGGTCAAACAAGAAGGATTCGGATTTGCCAGCCAGCATTAATCGGGAAAATCATGCAAGCGAAAAAAAAATTGAGGTAAACGAGAATTGCACGGCGAAGGAGAAAGTTGCAGACCAGGATCTCTCAGATCTTGAGAAGCCACCAGAGGAAATAACATTAAAATGTGAGGAGGAGGAAGGGGCATCTTTGAAGAGTTCTGTGGACACCAAGCTCTCTGACAAGGTGACGACTGACAAAACCCAGAAAAATTTCACCAAAGGAGAGGAGGAATGTACAGACAAGGTGCCATCGAGGAGAACGAGAGCATCCCTCAGGCAACAGGCGCTGGAGAAGACTTTGGAGGAAGGGGCTCCCCAGAAAGTTGAGCAGGTGGAAGAGAAGCAGGAGACTGAGCCCAGTGGAGTAAGGTGCTTAAGGAGGTCGCTGAGAATATCCAAACCCACGGTGAAAGTGACAGAGAACCAGGAGAAGAAAGCGAGCAGAAGGGAAGAAGAATCAGCACCTCAGAGTCCAGATAAGGATGAGAACCAGAGAAAGGTGGAGAAAGATTCCTCTGTGGCAAGAGCAACAAAGGTACAGTGATTTATTTCTCAAAAAAAAATCAAGAATCATTGTTTGTCATATAGAAGTGAACAAAGAGCAAACACTTGATATAAAATGCAAGTCTTGCTAAACAGAACTTGTGTATATTATTGTCAAACCAGATAAAATTGAGGTTCAGTCTAGTCTGTCCCCAAAAGAAAAATTTGAAGTAACAGCTGGGTTACAAAGAATTAGAAAGAATGTACAGTACAGAAACAGGCCATTTGGCCCAGTAGGTCCATGCCAGTGTTTATACTCCATGTGAGCCTCCTCCCTCCCTACTTCATCTAACCCTATCAACATATCCTTCTATTCCCTTCTCCTTCATGTGTTTATCTAGTTTCCCCTGATACCCATGCCTAATAAAAAAAAAAATCTCTCGACCTCAGTCTTGACATTTTTAATTGACACAGCATTCACATCCTTTTGGGTGAGAGAGTTCCTGATTTCCACTACCCTTTGATTTCGTTCCTAATTGGCCTAGCTCCAATTTTAAGATTATCCCTTGTTCTGGATTCCCCACCAAAGGAAATAATCTTTCTGTATTTACTAGTCTAGAAAAGTTGGAGCTCAATTGATCTGGAAAAGCGTATAGAAGTTTATAGCACATAAGGCCATTCGGCCTATCGAGTCTGTGCCAACTCTGTGTGGTAGAACTGTTCAAATCTAGGCCCATTGCCCTGCCACCTCACCACAGCCCTGTATCTTTCTCTGCTTCAAATATTCGTCCACTATTCCCTTAAGAGGCAGAGACGTTGCACCTTGGCAAAGCGTTCAATGCTCTCAACAGTTCTCTGCCTAAAGAAAGTCTTGATGGCTTACTGGGTAAACGGATTTCCTGGGGCAAAGCCCCGCACACCAGACAGTCTCTGCTTTGATGCTCGCTGAATTGGCTGATCTCAGCCAGCGCAGCAGTTATGCTACAACTGGACTTGATGCCTCTGAATTAGGGAGGAGGACATTCAACCAGAGTCCCCACTGCTCATTGCTGTTGTGATATTTGCTGGAAAAATGTGGGCAGGATTAGGCTTGGCTGCAATGTGATAGAGCAGCCTGCTGACTCATGAAAAGCTGGAAAGAAGTGAGAACTGGTGAATGATAACCAAAGATCATCTCAGCAAGGCAGTGAGATGAAATGGGAACAATAGACACAGACACAAAAAAAACCTGATCATAGTGGGTGGAGTGGGGGGGAGATAAAATGGAAAGTAGATCGAAAATAGCTAAGATTTGAAGTTGCTAAAAGCATTGTTCTGATCAGGAGGCTGCAAGGTGCTCAAGAGAAGGATGGGATGCATGAAGCTTGCATTGAGCTTGGTTCAAACAGTGTAGGAGGCCAAGGACATAGGAACCGGAGTAGACCATCCAGCCCTTGATCCTGTTCACCATTCAATTAGATCATGGCCGATCTGTACCTCAATGCCGTTGCTCCATATCCTCTGATACCCAAGCCTAATAAAAATCTATTGACCTCAGTCTTGACATTTTTAATTGACCCCAGCATCCACAGCCTTTTGGGGAGAGAGTTCCAGATTTCCACTACCCTTTATGCTTTCATTCCTAAATGGCCTAGCTCCAATTCTAGGATTATGTTCCCTTGTTCTGTATTCCCCATCAAAGGAAATAATGTTTCTGTATTTACCTATCACTTTAAAGACCTCTGATATATGTTAGTGGAATGCCCATTCCCTAACTGAAGATGGTGGGGCTGTCTGAAAGGACTTAATGACAGGTAATCGCACTTTAACAAGGTACGAGCAGCTCCTTGAACTGCCCAAAATAGTTGGCCCACTTAATATGGTTTAAGTGGCGCCTATTTAATTGACGCCTATGGTAATGGGAAATGGTTAGTGCCATTTGTCCGAAATAGGCGGCTGTCTGGGATAAGTAGGGACGGTGTAAGTGGTGTGGACTGTATTGGAAACTCCCTTTAGATTGCCAGTGACAGCCTCAAGTTTGACAGCAGGGGTGTCAAGTGATTAACGGCCACTGACTCCCGAAGAGCTGAGAGCCATCCCAAATTGATTTTCCAAGGCTAACCCAGAACTAGCAGTGGCTGAACATAAAACTACCACTGCTGGCTGTCATTTCTGGCTGCGGGTGAGAGCGACCGAGCTTAGCCTGCCTATATAGACCAGCAACGTGCAACCGTGCGTCAGGGAAGGTCCACATGCAGAATGTTGCGATTGTAAAGAACTTATTGAGACATTTTTTTAAAAAAAATTCATTCTCTGGATGTGGACGTCGCTGGTAAGACCGACATTTATTGCCCTTCCCCTAGTTGCCCTTGAGAAGGTGGTGGTGAGCCGCCGCCTTAAACCACTGCAGTCCGTGCGGTGAATTTGCTCCCACAGTGCTGTTAGGTAGGGAGTTCCTGGATTTTGACCTAGCGACGATGAAGGAACGGCAAGTCGGGATGGTGTGTAACTTGGAGGGGAATGTGCAGGTGGTGGTGTTCCCATGCACCTGCTGCCCTTGTCCTTCTAGGTGGTGGAGGTCACAGGTTTGGGACCTAAAATGATGCTTTCCTTTTTGTATATAATGTGCACAATTTTCAACTGGAAAATGGGTGCAAAAACCCAGATGTGTTTTGTGCAAGGAAAAAAACTAATCGCTACATTTCTAGGTGTACGAAAACTGCTTTAAATTCTTCATGTTCCTGTTGGACTGCACAGTGCTGATCCACATGGTAATATGTGGCCCAGCATATTGTAGAGAGATTTAGAAGGAGCCCTTTTGGTTTAAGACTTGCTTCTGACATTCAGCGTTAACATTACAGCGCAAGGGTAAAGCCAGCAGGAGGGCCAGATGGACCAAATCGAGGGGCAGGCGCAGACAGCAGGAATCGAGTGAAGAGAGCGAGAGCGACCAGGAAGTTGATGAAGATGATGAAGAGGAGGAAGGGCCTGCAGAAGATGACGAGCCCTGTAAGAAATGTGGCTTATCCAATCACCCTGAATTGGTAGGTCTGACTGGTTAGGAACAGGGTTGATTTTCTTGCTCGTTGTATACACTCTTCCCATCCCCTCCCCCATTTATTTTTACTTGTTTTAAGGAGTCACTGACATGCTGGATTGTACATCCATGGACATGTTCCCCAACACAACATGGTTCAGATTGGTAATTCAGTGAGGGGAGTAGAGCCAGCATTTTGGAGCTAATTTCTTTACTTTCAAACTTGTCAACTTAATAATCGTCCTGGAATATGAAAACTAAAATATACTACAAATGTCTCACATATTTATGTTTTTGAATTGTGAATGGATTGATACATTTGCTGCTACATCATGTCCACTGTGGTGTTGAGTGGGATGTAGCTGTGTATTTCTAACCTGCCTATCTGCAGCAGCATCATGTATTCTCCAGCCCAATAGTGACCATTTGTTTGGTCCTTTCCCAGTCCCAGTTCAAGGTATAACCTGTGTAGTTCCTATTCCGATTGACAAATATCTTATATATTGTTTTGTCTGGTGGAGTGAGTAGGTGGGTGGGAACAAAAAAGTCCCAAGTACTTGCCCAGGGCAGCAGCAGTGTTGGGCTAAGGAGGGGGGAGGGACAATGGGCTCCTTCTCTTGACTGCTATCCAATTGACCTCTGCTACAAGCCTATGTTTGGAGACATCAGGTGTGATCAGGGTCGGAGGCCATGACTACTATTAGTCAAATACCCTGCTAGCACTTGCCGTGAAGACTTGCACGAGTTATAGTGACTTGGGCGAGGTACAGTTTTCTGTGGGACCCCGCCCCAGTTAGGTGTCAATGCCCTTGGAGTAAAGAAAGGCAAATGTCCAAAAGGAAATTGGATACCTGGCCCGTGTTGCAGCTCATTAATTGCGTAAATCTTTTCCCTAGATTCTGTTGTGTGACTCCTGCGACAGTGGTTATCATACAGCTTGCCTACGACCTCCTTTGATGATGATCCCAGATGGAGAATGGTTCTGTCCACCCTGCCAACATGTAAGCAACTCCTTTTCATAAAAGGCGTTGCTACAGTAAGATTTAAAACTGGGCAATAACGTATCTTCTTGGTCTTTTCATTTGTTCCCGGGATGTGGGTGATTCTGGCAAGGCTGCATTTATTGCCCATCCTCCAGTTGCCCCAAGAAGGTGATGGTGATTGCCTTCAGCGCAATTACTTTACATCCGAGTGTCTCTCTGGGGCATTAAGAGTCACCCAGGCGTGGACCAGACTCACATGTAAGCCAGACCTTCGGGATGATAGGTTCCGTTCCCTAAAGGATATTAGTGAACCAGTTGGGTTTTTACGACACCCCGGTACCTTTCATGGTAATTTTTCTTGGGACTAGCCCAAAAATGGCCAGATTTATTGTGTTCAGTTTCAAAATTTGCCATGGTGGGATTTGAAAGGTGGTGTAGTGCTCAATATACTGGGCTAGTAATCCAGGGGCCAGGAGTAACAAGCCAGATAACATGGGCTCAATTTTAAAACCGAGCCGGGAAGGGGGCGGGGGGTCAAATTGAGGTCGGGAAACCATTAGTACGGGTTTCCCGGACGCCCTTACGACTTTGACATAAGGGTGTCTTTTATTTTTTTTGTCGGTTTCCCGTCCGACTGACTGGCCTGATTGACAGGCTGCTCTCAGTTGGACGGGAGACCAGCCAGGGAGAGGACGTGTTCAGGTAAGTCTTTGTTTCTATGGATGGGGGGGGTGGGGGGGGGGGGGCATGGGTTGGCACAGGGTTTGTGAATCATGGGGGATGGGATCAGGGGTCAGTCACCGGCGGGTGGGGTGGGTGTCGGGATCAGGGGTCATTGTGGGTGTCCGCGATCGTTGAGGGGGAGAATCTGAGGTCGGAGGATCGGAGTGGGAGGGAGGATCGGGGTTGGAAGGGGAGAATGGGGGTCGGGGGGGGGGGGGTGGTCAGTGCAGGTAGGCTTGTTGGACCTGGGGGAAGCACTCCTGCTCCTTCGGGGCCCACAAGCAGTACCTTTCTAGGCACCTACCTGTTAGTCTCAGACCTTCTCGCCTCCTTTCATGAAAAACAGAAAGCCTGGGAATCCCGGGCCCCCGGAGTTGAAATCGGGAATTCAAGGAAAATGGAGGCCTGGAGCATCGTTAATAGGTTTTAAGGCCAGCCCCTCTTCCCGCCCCGGTGAAAACTGGAAATGGGCGGGTTGGAGGCGGGTCTGAAATGGTGGCAAATTTTCAATGTTCTCCCGCTCCCAACCTACCTGTTTTTTACTTTGAAAATTGAGCCCCATGAGTTCAAATCCCACCATAGCTGTTCGAATTTGAATTTTTAGTTTTTAAAAAAATAAATAAATCTGGAAATACAAAGCTGTCGGATTGTCATAAAATCCCAACTTTTATACCCAGTCCTTACCTGGTCTGGCCTATATGTGACTCCAGTCGTGAGGCTAATCCCCAGTGTTAAGAGTACGAATTATAATAATAAAGACAGGAATAACTTCAGCCTTGAAAAGAGGAGATCTTATAGAGATATGACAGTAAATTCAAACACTGCTATAGGTTACATCATAAGAGTAGGTAAACTTGGCACAGGTGCAAACTGGTAAATAGCAAAATTAGCGCATATGCCAAGAAACTATTCTTCAGAGTTATGTACAAATGAGATGGAAATCTGACGATGGATAGTCATTTAAGAAACGGGTTGATGTGTTTTGGGGAGCACCATAGGTTTAGGGATGGATAAGCCAGGATGGGCTGAATGGCCTTTCACATTAAATAATGTAATGATCTTGTGAAAACTACAGTAAAGTTGGTTTGCGCATTAAGGGAAAAATGCTGCTGTTTATCAAAAGATGTGCTGCAATACTTTTCCTTCTGTCTGGCAATAACATAATTCTTAGCGTCATGAGGGAACATTTTTTTTACGCAGCGAGTTGTTATGATCTGGAATGTGCTGCCTGAAAGGGCGGTGGAAGCAGATTCATTAATAACTTTCAAAATGAAATTGGATAAATACTTGAAGGGGAAAGAGCAAGGAGTGGGACTAATTAGATAGCTCTTTCAAAGAGGCGGCATAGGCATGATGGGCCAAATGGCCTCCTTCTGTGCTGTATCATTCTATGAATCTATGGCTATTTTTTCTATATTGTGGGGGGGTGGGGGGTGAGGGGGAACATGTTACTGCACTAAAAGTTGTCCCTTTTATTTACATTTTTTTTTTTGGTCTGCAGAAACTTCTTTGTGAAAAATTAGAAGAACAATTGCAAAATATAGACGTGATGATAAAAAAGAAGGAAAGAGCTGAGAGAAGGTAAAATATCTGGACTGCATTAGCCCCTTCTCGAGACTTGGGTGAAATTCTGCTTCTGAAGTCAATGAAGAGGATAATTGGGCGGGGGGCATAACGGGTGGCCGATCCGCTATCGCCCATTTCGTGCCCTCAGTGTTGCTGCTCCAGTCTGCAGTCTCGCCTCCTTTCTTGGTCCAAGCCTGCCTTTTGTGTCTATTCTATTAAAACTACTGCGGCCATTGCTGCATTGAATTTTCCTTTCTTGTTCCTCTTCAGCTGCCACTAAGCTTTCCTACAACCCGCCTCCTCCTTCCTGTGTTGAAAAAGGAGACTCGGCTCTGCTTCTGTCATCCATTTGTTCGAAGGACCTCAAAACTGTGGGACTCCTCATCTCCCTCGCTCTTCCTTTCCCCCTACAGTCAATATGGTTGGCTTCCAAATGTATTTTTAAATTCTCCTGCCACAGTAAGGATCTGGAATGCACTGCCTGAAAGAGTGGAGGAAGCAAATTCAGTAATAACTTTCTGAAGGGAATTGGATATATACTTGATGGGGAAGAATTTGCAGGGCTGTGGGGAAAGAACAGTGGAGTAGTACTAATTGGATAGCTCTCTCAAAGAGCTGGCACAGGCACGATGGGTCGAATGGCCTCTTTCTAGGCTGTATCATTCCATAACTTGTTTATTAGTATCCGCTACATTATTGGCATCCTTGATCTGGATAAAATTAACAAGTTTTCTTCCAGAGTGCTTGTAAGTACGGTTGGGAAGGAGACGTGATGCTGAGCCCGAGAGTGGAACTAGTTTAAATGTTTGCATGTAAGCACCAGATTGCATAGATTCACGACTATGGATGAGGAGTTACAGTTACATAGAATTACACATTATGTACAGCACAGAAACAGGCCATTCGGCCCAACAGGTCTATGCCGATGTTTATGCTCCACACGAGCCTCCTCCCTCCCTACTTCTGCCACCCCTCTTCATCTAACCCTACCAACGTAACCTTCTAGTTAGACATTTGTGAGGTTCGGGTGGTTTACACTGGAACTAAGAAGATTGAAGGGTGACCCTATAGAGGCCTTTAAGGTTATGAAGTGTTATGATCAGTTAAGTAGTGATAGATTTTTTTTCTGGTGGTCAGTGAGACAGTAATGAGGGGGAATGTCCTAAGACAATCACAAAGAACTAAAAGGGAATCCGAAAGTGAAATTCCCTGCCAGAACATCTTGTTGAAGCAGAGTCCAGAAATTCTTCTAAAAGGGAAGTAGGTAGTTGCTTGAAAAGAGGAATATTAAAAGGGTATAAGGATCAAGTAGAAGAGTGGAATTTAACCTAGGGGGCTCAGAGAGTAAAATATTGACACCTTTTCTGTGACTCTACAGGCCTTTTCAACCCCAAACTTGACATCTCTGAATCCTCTTCCTGGTTTACCTCATCCGTTTTAGCCCCTTTCAATCTTGATGTCCTTCAGCGATTTCTCAGTTTTGTTTTTAAAATGTGTGGTGTGTGAATTATTTGTTAAAGTAGTGGTTTTCTGATTTGAAAAGATGTTGGTGAAAATGGTGCACTCTATCTCTTGCAGGAAAGAGAGGTTGGCGTTTGTGGGTATTAACGTTGAAAATATAATTACTCCAAAAGTAAGTATATTTTAAATACGAAAAGGGATTAGGTTGAAAAAAGACTAACTGGGGCTATTTTAAAAATGAAGAAATTGCGTTTATCTATGAAGAGATTGGGGGTTTTTGTGGGTGTTGTCACATTTGCTTTCAAAATCTTGAAATTTCAAAAAAAAACCCTCAAATGTCAGAAATCTGAAGTGAAACCTAAAAACTGCTGGAAATACACAGCACTTGAAAGAGAAAACGTAAGATCGTTTCAAGTGGGATTTACATCTGATCGGCTCTGATAGTGAATCACACCTGAACATTAAACTGATGCTTCTTTCAGGTGCTGACTGATCTGTCCGTGCATTTTCTGGGTTTATTCCAAAATCTTTAGCTCAGTATTACAGTGCTGCATTATTGTGGTTTTTTTTAACTTGCAAGCAGTTTCCAGAGGGTATGCAAATAAGAGGGGTCTCCTGCCAGAAGTGCGCATGTCTGGTGAGCACAACTTCAAGCTCGGCTGCAATTCTAATTAGCTCGCCGATGCTCACCGTCTAGACGGACACGAAGGACAACCACTTGGTGAGACAAGAGCAGCCACCTTGTGGAACCGTAGCTCAATGTGAGTCAGTGCTCTCCAAAGAGGGAGGGGAGAGAAATGGATTGGCTGGGAAGGTGAAGGAAGGAAAGGAGGAAGAAAAAGCTCCCAGGAAATTGTGACTGACTTTATATGCCCCACCAAGAGAGACATGAGGTGGAGAAATGGTGAAGCAGAACCCTCCCAAGTATAAAATGTGCAAAAATGTACATATCTGTGAACTGATATAATGAATTTCCATACTAGTCACGTTCTGTATTACTAACATAAAACTAACTACTGTTTTAATACTTTTGTTTCTCTCAGGATTCAGTGCCCGAAGAACCAGAAATAAAAGATTTAAAATCTTTGGAAAGGCGGTCGGGTAGGACAAGGAGGTCTATTAATTATAGGTAAGGAATACATTGCTTGTGTGTAAGCACCATTTACCGTCCAATGTTTGAAAGAGGAAATGTCAATCATAAATCCATCTCTCCCTCCTGCTTATTAGGTAAATGCACACTCTGGCGTGGTCCTGAGCCGTAGAGAGGAGGGTGATCCCAGATTCAGTTCCTGGTCTTTGTGAATGAGCCAGTTCATTTCTCCAGTCATACATTGGCAAAAGCTGCCTTATTTGGCTCCTGCCGAAAAAACCCATCCCCCCCTTACCCCCAACTCCATGGGCTCAATTTTAAAATCAAATTGTGTGTGCGTAAGTGGCGAAAATCCCGAGCGGGTCCGGAAGCCGGCTCCAACCCGGCAATTAAAGCCAACGGGATGATAGTTAAAGAACCAAATATAACTCATTGAGGTACTTAAGGTACTTTTATTTCTGACTTAGTAGATAGTTAAAACGATTTTAAACTTACCTGGGCGGCTTTCCCACGGCTTCCGATTCACGCTCGGTGAAACCAGGCATGAAGGGATCAGGCAAAAATAAACAAAATTAATTAAATAAAAATTAAAATCAACCTACCTTTCCACCCTGCTCCAATGTCTCCCTCTCCGATGTCCCTCTTAGCCCCCGATATCTTCCCCCCGATGTCCCTCTCCGATCTCCCCCCACCGATCTTCAGCGCCCTCCACTCTTTATATTCCAGTGTGGATGACGTCTCGCTCTCTTCTCTTCACCCTCCCCACCCCTCACCTCGGTGTTGCAGCTCCTGTCGGCAGCCAGCCTGTCAATCAGGCTGGCTGCCAGGCGCGAAACCCGGAAACAACTTTAATCACCACCATTTACATCGCGATCGCGTCGGTGAAGGTAAGTTTTATTTTTTATTTTTTATTCGGGTTTGCCATGCGCACCTTCCTCCCCGCTGCCAACCCGCCACCATTTCAAAATTGAGCCCCATGTCTCCGCCTGGCTGCCCACTCGAGTTGAACCCGAGGGAGTTTTATTTTTATTCATTCATGGGATGTGGGCGTCACTGGCAAGGCCAGCATTTATTGCCCATCCCTAATTGCCCTTAAGAAAGTGGTGAGCCGCCGCCTTGAACCGCTGCAGTCCATGTGGTGAAGGTTCTCCCAGTGCTGTTAGGCAGGGAGTTCCAGGATTTTGACCCAGCAATGATGAGCGAATGGCAATATATTTCCAAGTCGGGGCAGTGTGTGATTTGGAGGGGAATGTGCAGATGGTTGTGTTCCCATGTGCCTGCTGCCCTTGTCCTTCTAGGTGGTAGAGGTCGCGGGTTTGGGAGGTGCTGTCGAAGCAGCCTTGGCAGTGCATCTTGTAGATGGTACACACTGCAGCCACCGTGCGTCGGTGGTGAAGGGAGTTGGATGGGGTGCCAATCAAGCAGGCTGCTTTGTCCTGGATGGTGTTGAGCTTCTTGAGTGTTGTTGGAGCTGCACCCATCCAGGCAAATGGAAAGTATTCCATCACACTCCTGACTTGTGCCTTGTAGATGGTGGAAAGGCTTTGGGGAGTCAAGAGGTGAGTCACTCGCTGCAGAATACCCAGCCTCTGACCTGCTCTTGTAGCCACAGTATTTATGTGCAACCTTGGTGTCTGATTTGACTCACAGCGTCAACCCCTCCACATCCCATCCCTATTCCACAGTGGCTTCCTTGCACTCTCTGGCCCCACTATGAAAGTCAAAAAAAATAAAAAGACATAACTTTTTGGGTCTCTTCTGGCCCCGATTCCTCTTCCTGCTAGGTTGGGCTGGCCCTTTCCCCAGCAATATATCCCTGACTTTGATGAGCACAAAATTCACAAAAAGATGAAACCCGCAATTTACACAGGGGCTGTTTCTCATAGCCAACAGGATGGGAAAATGGTCACTGTTTCTGACCTCTCTCTGCTCTCTTACACAGTAGCTTCCTGCTACCTACTTTCACTTTTGCACAGACATTAAAAGATTTGCAGGGCTAAGGGGAAAGAATGGGGGAATGGGACTATCTGGCTTGCTGTTGCAAAGAGCCGGCACAGGCTCGATGGGCCGAATGGCCTCCTTCTGTGCTGTAACATCAAAAAAAAAAGTCAAATCCATCACTAAGGGCACATACTTCCACATCTACAATGTTTCCCATTTTACCCCTTCTCCATGCTTTTGTTAGCTCAAGCCCAACCTCTTAACTGCCCCTCCGTGCTCCTCCCCACACAAACTCCCAACTTGTCCAAAACGTTGCTGTTGATATTCTATCTCACGTGCCCATCACCAACCTCCACTGCCTGCCATTGCACCAAATTCAAAATCCCTGTCCTCATTTACAAATCTTCCAATATCTCATTTCCCCCCAACCCCAAATTCTGCAATCTCTCCCAGCCCACATGCTACAGCCCTCTGACTTTGGCCTCCTGCGCATCCCCCTTCCCAATAACCTGTCAGCCTTTTCTGGCTTATCCTTTGGAACTCCCTAAATCTCTGCATCTTGCTACTTACTCCAACCCATCCCTGCTTTAAAACCCATCTTTTTGACCGTGCCTTCAGTAAACTCTCCTAATTTTACTACCTGCTGGTTCGTTCATTCCTACATGACATTCCTTGGAATATTTTATCATATCAAGGCACCATACAAGTGCACTAACAGAAATAATGAAACGTACTAGAGCTGTTTTGTTCATAAATAGTTCTGCAATTGCAAAAAGCCCCTCTGTTGTCAAGATGAGAAGTTCTCGTTAAGGATGTCTGCCTTTTGGTTTGGGGAGGGAGGAGGTGTCTGTATTTAGAGTAATGATTGGATAATGTGGGATTAACCAAAGTTTGCTGACTTCAGGGTTTGTGGAACATGTGTTGGGTTAGAAATAAAGAATTTGCATTTATATAGCAACTTTTACATCCGAAAGACTACCCAAAGAGCTTTACAGCCTATTAATTGTTTTTGAAGTGTAGTCACTGTTGTTATGTAGGCAAATATGGCAGCTAATTTGCGCACAGCAAGGTCCCACAAACAGCAATTGAGATAATTGACCACCTAATTTGTTTTGGTGGTATTGGGAATCATAGAACCCTGGAATGATACAGCACAGAAGGAGACCATTCAGCCCACCGTGCCTGTGCTGTCTCTTTGGTAGAGTTATCCAATTAGTCCCATTCCCCTGCTCTTTCCCCATAGCCCTGCACATTTTTTCCCTTCAAGTATTTATCCAATTTCTTTTGAAAGTTATTGAATCTGCTTCCACCGCCCTTTCAGGCAGCGCGTTCCAGATCATAACAACTCGCTGCTTTAATTTTTTTTTCCTCATGACGCCTCTGGTTGCTTTTGCCGATCACCTTAAATCTACGTCCTCCAGTTACCGACCCTTCCACCACTATTCTACCACTGGGAACAGTTTCTCCTTATTTACTCTATCAAAACCGTTCATGATTTTGAACACCTCAATCAAATCTCCCCATAACCTTCTCTGCTGTAAGGAGAACAATCCCAGCTTCTCCAGTCTCTCCACATAACTGAAGCCCCTCATCCCCGGTACCATTCTAGTGAATGTCTTCTGTACTTTCTCCAAGGCCATGACATCCTTCCTAAAGTGTGATGCCCAGAATTGAATACAATACTCCAGATGAGGCCTAACTAGAGTCTTCTAAAGGTTTAGCATAACTTCCTTGCTTTTGTCCTCTATGCCTCTATCTCTAAAGCCAAGGATCCTATATGCTTTTTTTTTTAACAGCCTTCTCAACTTGTCTTGCCACCTTCAAAGATTTGTGTGCGTACACCCCCAGGTCTTTGTTCCTGCATCCCCTTTAAAGTTGTACCATTTAATTTATATTTCTCCTCGTTTCATCCTACCAAAATGTATCACTGTTTCCAGGTTAAGGGATAAGTGTTAGCCAGGACACCGAGAGTACTCTGTGCGCATCTTTGAATAGCACCATGGGATCTTTCACATCCAACTGCAAAACAGCACCTCCAACGATGCAGCAGCCTCTCAGTACTGCACTGAATTGTCGGCCTTGATTATGTGTTCAAATCCGGAGTGGGGTTTGAAACCATAACCGCTGAATCAGAGGTGAGGGTGATACCAATGAGCTGAGCGGACGGAATGGGAGCATTACTGACTTTCTCGAGGGGGCCTCAGGCTTCCTTGATGGTCACGGTCATGAATGTTCTGACATGGTGTGCCACAGGGCGATGGGAAGGTTTAGCGACCTTCGTTCTTGATGCTGCAATGGGGAGTTGCTCTGGAGTCTGGTTCTTGCCCCTGTTCCATTCCACGTGCTCTTGCTGGGCGGCAAAATGGAGAAGAGGGGAAAGGGCACTAAATCCCATTTCAGTCAGGTGGGCTATGGAGAGACCCCGGGGATGCATGAAGCATAAGTCTTCTGAGGACCAAGAGTGAGGATCGACAGGCCACAAGTGGCCTTCCTGGCCGTATTAGCGGGCTGTGGGAAATCTTTTGCCCCTGCTATGACACCTAAGTTTTTTCGTACTCCCATTACAACGGTCACATTCACGGAGTACATGTCTCTTGGCTGACACCATTAAATGCTTGGCGCTGAGAAGCTTGCTCCATGGAGCCACTATTAGTGGACTAAGCCAGGTAAGAACATAAAGGCTGGTTCAACAAAAGTACCACTTCAGCAATCAAGGCTGCTGTGCCTACAGACAAAGTACAGTCTTCCCCTTATGCTGAACATGGTCACTTTGTCTTGTGACTTGATTTGTGTCTTTTTTTTTAAGTGTTCTTGTGGGGCAGGAGGCACTTAGGCTGATGGCTCTTAGTTTTCCTGTTCTACAAACATTCAGGGGGCAATTTTAACCTAACCTGCCATTCGAGGAACTGACTGGATCAGGCGCAGCGTTGGTTTGGCATCCCGCCCGATTTTGCTCTCCATCGAAGTCAAAACTGGCGTTCCACCCGATCCCCTAGGTTTCCTGACTGGCTCGTTAGGTTAAAATTGACCCCTCAGTTTCGCAACCTGAAGCTTTTCTGTGTGAAGCTATAGATTCAGGAATGGTTCAGATATTAAACTTCAACGCTGTTCTTTTCTTCCCCGCAGGTTTGATGACTTTGATGATGCAATCGATGAAGCAATTCAGGAAGACGTTCAGGAGGCAGAGGGCAAAGGTCGGTCTGCTCACATGTTCACTGTCTCCTCTCCCACTACCTCCATTCATTATTTTGTGTCTGCAGTGTTTTGTCTGACATTCCCTGTTTTACCTTTCGCACATGAGTAATCAGTGCTGGTTTCTTTTGCACCAGATCAGCCCTGTTTATACAGCAGAGCAGGTTGGCAAGAATGGGGTGCTCAGTACACCCTAGTCTCCTACAGGCGCAGTTTCTCCAAAGTCACAACACGTCTTCGACTTGCTATACATGCCCAATTTCAGAGGCCACTCCTAAGGGGACAGTTGAGAACTCCGGAATCCAATGATGAATTAATTTTTGAGGAGCTTCTCTTTCTCCTCCATGCATCCTAATTGAGTTGAAATCAAGACTCGTCACGTCATCTCCTTCCCTAACTTATTCTACTCCAGGACCACAAAACTGTGGCACTCCTTACCTCCCTCAGTCTTCCCTTCCCCCTACGATCTTCAAACCTATGCGTAGTACCATCTCACCATGAATGTTTGAAATCTCATCGTCTCTCCTGCTCTTTTCAACCTTGGTGGGGCTTGGCTCTTCACCTGAGGTTTTCAATTTTTTTTTTAAAAGATCGCTGTATTCAAAGAGCTGGCACAGGCACGATGGACCGAATGGCCTCCTCCTGTGCTGTACCTACTATGATGATATTTCAATTTCCTTAATGGTAATTTGAATTTATTTTTTTTCTATGATCGTTCTTGTGATTTGTCGAAGCAAAATCTGTTGAAGCCACGTAGGAAAGAAAAGTCAATCCTTCACTCAGCCGTGTTATTTTTAACATTGTTGTTACACATACTATTCAAATAGGTGCTGGAAGAGGCAAAGACATGGCAAATATCACTGGACAATCCCTTGGAAAAGACATCTCCACTATACTCGCAGAGTCCAAAGAGAGCAAGCGGCCACCACGAGAAGCTGCCTGCAGACGCAAGAAAAGGCGAAGACTGAATGACCTTGACAGCGATAGCACACTTGAAGATGAAGAAAGCGAGGAGGAGTTCAAGATAAGTGAAAGGTGAAGAATCATTTCCTGCTCTTTTCTATTTCTCTTTTCAACCCCACCTCCCCGCCCCTTGCAGGTTTTGGTCCCCGTCCTCTCTTGATGGTAGTGATCTAGAGCTCCAATGTCCCCTGGTGTACACCCCGGGTGACCACTCTTCAGACACCCAACACCATTCACCATCACCATAAATGGACTGCAGCAGTTCAAGCAGAAAGGCCCACCCTTCTCAGTCTTGGGACAGCCTGGGCGGGCCACAAATGCAGCCTTGCCAGCGTCGCCCGCATCCCGAGAATGGAAAGGAAAAAAAATGAGGCTAGCCAGTGACTGACGCAGTTGCATTCTTGTTCTACACCCATGCACCTTCCAGCAGGAGTTGTTGGCAATCTAGAGCGGGAATCCTGTCAGCTTTTTAAACCATTTTTTTAAAATCAAGGGGGAAGTGTGGACAATTCCAGTAGCCCAGTGGTGGACCTAACGTGGTGACTTTGGAGAGGGTGCAGAGGAGAAGTTACAAGAACGATACCACAGGTCAGGGACTTCAGTTAATGTGGAGACACTGGAGAAGCTGGGATTGTTCTCCTTCGAACAGAGAAGGTTAAGGGGAGATTTAATAGAGGTGTTCAAAATTATGAAGGGTTTTGATAGAGTAATTAAGGAGAAACTGTTTCCACTGATGGGAGGGTTGGTAACCAGAGGACACCAACTTAAGATAATTGGCAAAAAAAAACAGAGGGGAGATGAGGAGAAATGTTGTTACGCAGCAAGTTATGATCTGGAATGCGCTGCCTGAAAGGGCGGTGGAAGTAGATTCAACAGTAACTTTCAAAAGGGAATTGGATAAATACTTGAAGAGCCGGCACAGGCACAGTGGGCCGAATGGCTTCCTTCTGTGCTCCATGGCTGTATGAACATATGAAAATGACGGGCAGGAGAAGAGCAGCTGGCCCATCAAGCCTGCCCCGCACCATGCTGGCTGGAGCATCGTGACTAGACACTTCCTACAGCACCACCCCCAATCCATGTAATCTCCTGAGAGAGGCAAAGAAAAGAGAAAAACCCAGGGCCAATAAGGGGAGAAAAATAATCTGAAAAATTCCTCTCTGGTCCCCTCAGGCAATCCAGCCCAGGAGATCACATGGACCATGTGTTGTCTGTAAAACCATTTACCCTCTTTATGATGCGATCTCTGTTCCAGTCAAGAACCTGTCCAGCTTCCTCTTGAAGGAGGAAGATTCACTGTGTAACTCAGCACAGCCAGGGATTTTCAAGTGTTTGGTTAACTGGGTACTAATCTGGGAATGTATTCGCATAGTCACAAATTTGATTGCTGGACTGCAATGAAGGCTGAGAATACACTACCAGCAAAAGGTAAACCTATCTGTTTAGATTTTTAAAAAAGAATAAAGCACCACATCGACAAGAAACTCCCAAATATAATTTATTTATTTTGTAGTTTTGTGCTGATCCGGTGAGGGAATGGGATTTGCCATTTCTGGTACCCATTCTTGAGTACTCCCGGGTTAAGTATGACCTGTTTCGGGTGCAGCGTAAAACTCTCTCCACTATACCTGAACAACGTGCTTCAGCCCCTACCTCAGGAGAGATTCGCCACTGTGACGTCTTTGCATTTTCCACACTAGCAGCATGGGGCCTTCCTGAGATGATTCCCCTCAGTACAGCAGATTGTGGGGTGATCTGATTGAGGTATTTAAAAATATTAAAAGGATTCGATAGGTTAGATACAGAGAAACTATTTCAACATAATCTTAAAATTAGAGCTAGGCCGTTTAGGAGGCAGATCAGGAAGCACTTTTTCACACACAAGGGAAGTCGAAATCTGGAATTCTCTTCCCCCAATTGTCCAAATTGCTGGGTCAATTGGAGCTTTCAAGACTGAGATTGCTAGATTTTTGTTAGGTAAAGAGTATCAAGGGACACGAAGCTAAGTTGGGTAAATGGAGTTGAGGTCCAGATCAGTCATGATCTAATTGAATGGGCTCGAGGAGCTGGATGGCCCACTTCTGCTCCAATGTGGGACTGCCAGTTTTGTGCTGTGGGCCCAGAAATTGGATTGAGGCTGCTGAAACTCATTTCACATAGGACCCCATCAGGTCTTTTAACCCATCAGTCTGGTTTTTGACCCAGATTACAGAGGTGACCGGCCAGTGTTTTTACTCAATGTACCACCCAGTCCCAAAGCAAGTATTATGCTTAATAAGTAAACCATAATAACAAAAATGAGCGTGTAAACCAAAGTTTTACATCCACGTCCCAATTTAACTTGCTTGTAATCACACTTCTTGAAACTTTTTAAGTCTTTTTTCCTGTTCACGTGTTTTGGCGTTATAATTTTGACTAATGCCTTTCAAGGGAACTGAACCGTGGTTAACGGAGGGTGCCCTTTTTTTAATATTCTCAATTCAGCAGCGAAGAAGAGTTTGAGATCTCTGAGCGAGATAGCGAGGCAGACCCTGCCTCGAATGACGACGAGGGTTTCGAAGTCCATCGGCGAGGAAGGCACCGGAAATATGTGGAACCAATGAGGCGGAGTCGGAGGTTAAGAGGAAGAGAAGTTAAGAAGAGATATTCGGATGAGGACGAGGAGGATGAAGGAGAACATGAAGGTACAAAGTGTTTCATTGCCCTTATCGATTTTTTTTTTTTTTCCCCCCCCCTCTCCTATCCTGAAGTTGCTGGATTTGTGTTCGACAGTCACCAACAGGTGTGAGGCTAGAAATAAAAGAAAGACTTGCGTTTATATAGTGCCTTGCACGATCCCAGGACGTCCCAAAGTTCTTTACAGCCAATGAAGTTCTTTTGAAGTATAGAGACTGTTGATAGTGAATGAAACCAGGCTATTACATCGAAACCACAGCACAGAAACAGGATATCCTTCTATTCCTTTCTCCCTCCATGTGCTTATCTGGCTTCCCCTTAAATGAATCTATGTTATTTGCCTCAACTACTCCTTGTGGTAGCACGTTCTGCATTCTTACCACTCTCTCTGAGTAAAGAAGTTTCTCCTGAATTCCCCATTATTAGCGACTCTTTTATATTTATGACCTCTTAGTTTTGGACTCCCCCACAGGTGGAAACATTTTCTTCACGTCTACCCTATCATTATCTTAAAGACCTCTATCAGGTCACCCCTCAGCCTCCACTTCTCAGAGTCTCTGTCTATTCCAGCCTTTTCTGATAAGGATATCCTTTCAGTTCTGGTATCATCCTTGTGAATCTTTTTTGCACCCTCTCCAATGCCCCTAATATCCATTTTTTTCTTAAAGGGTATCAGACCCAAACCCAATCTTTTCCTCATCCAATGTCCACACAAGTGCACTATCCAGCAGGATGATGGGGAATCCTGGCTGATTTCTGTTTTCATTCCCTAGCCCAGAGGTACCAAAGCCAACTGTAATGCTTCTGCTCCTACCTCAGACTGAGATCAGCCAACTCATTAGAGACTGGGGATCTAACCTTTGTATAACACTTTGTATAACACTTAGTACTCAACTCCAATACCATTTACACTTGTTTTCTAGTTGCTGGGTATGGTTTGTCCTGTGTTTCTTTTAACAGACTGCCCGAGGGACAAAGCTAGTGTTGGCATGGCTGAGTGGGTAAAATGTTTGCAGTTTAATTTCCCTCTCCTTACCTGAATAACACAAGACTGGATAAAAACTAAAGGAGATTAATGAATTCACAAGCATAAACTTTGGCAATAAATAATCCCCATTTGAAAACTAAGGAGATCCATGGACGGGAAATGTCAGGCAAAGTGTGTCTGGTTCAAAGGTGTCAGCTGTGGCTCAGTGGGTAGCACTCTCCCCTCTGAGTCAGAAGGCCTTTTGTTCAAGATCCACTCCAGAGACTTGAGCACAAAATCCAGGCTGACACTCCCAGTGCAGTACTGAGGGAGTGCTGCATTGTTGGAGGGAACATTAAACTGAGGCCTCGTATGCATAGAAGATGCATTATTTGAAGCACTGTTTGAAGAGCAGGGGAGTTCTACCCAGTGCCCTGGTCAGTATTTATCCCCCAACTAACACCTAAAAACAGATAATTTATCACATTGCTGTTTGTGGGAGCTTATTGTCCATAGATTGGCTGCTGTGTTTTCTACACTTCAAAAAGTACTTCATGGGCTGTAAAGCATGCTGGGATGGCCTGCGGTTGTGAAAGAACATGAACATAAGAAATAGGAGCAGGAGTAGGCCATACGGCCCCTCGAGCCTGCTTCGCCATTCAATAAGATTATGGCTGATCTTCGACCCCAACTCCACTTTCCCACCTGATCCCCATATCCAGTGATTCCCTTAGAATCCAAAAATCTATCTATCTCAGTCTTGAATATACTCAACGACTGAGCATCCACAGCCCTCTGGGGTAGAGAATTATAAAGATTCACAACGATCTGAGTGAAGAAGTTCCTCCTCATCTAAGTCCTAAATGGCCGACCCCTTATCCTGAAACTATAACCCCTAGTTCTGGACTCTCCAACCTGGGGAAACAGCCTCTCAGCATCTAGCCGGTTAAGCCCTCTGAGAATCTTATATGTTTCAATGAGATCACCTCTCATTCTTCTAAACTCCAGAGAATTATCGGCCCATTCTACTCAATCTCTCCTCATAGGACAACCCTCTCATTCTGGGAATCAATCTGGTGAACCTTTGTTGCACCATCTCTAAGGCAAGTATATCCTTCCTTAGGTAAGGAGACCAAAACTGTACATAGTACTCCAGGTGTGGTCTCACCAAAGCCCTGTACAATTGTAGCAAGACTGCCTTACTCATGTACTCCAAACCCCTTGCAATAAAGGCCAACATACCATTTGCCTTCCTAATTGCTTGCTGTACCTGCATGTTAACTTTCTGTGTTTCATGTACAAGGACACCCAAATCTCTCTGAACACCAACATTTAATATTTCTCACCATTTAAGAAATATTCTGTTTTTCTATTCTTCCTACCAAGTGAATAACCTCACATCTCCCCACATTATACTCCATCTGCCACCTTCTTGCCCACTCACTTAACCTGTCTATATCCTTTTACAGATTCTTTGTGTCCTCCTCACAGCTTACTTTCCCACCTAGCTTTGTATCGTCAGCAAACTTGGATACATTACATTTGGTCCTTTCATCTAAATCATTAATATAGATTGTAAATAGCTGAAGCCCAAGCACTGATCCTTGCAGCACCCCACTAGTTACAGCCTGCCTACCTGCCAAAATGACCCGTTTATTCCTACTGTGTTTTCTGTCCGTTTACCAATCCTCAGTCCATGCTAATATATTACCCCCAACCCCATGAGCCCTTATCTTGTGTAACAACCTTTTGTTTGGCATCTTATCAAATGCCTTTTGAAAATCCAAATATACTACGTCCACTTCTTCCCTTTTATATACCCTGCTAGTTACATCCTCAAAAAACTCCAGTAGATTTGTATAACACAATTTCCCTTTCATAAAGCCATGTTGACTCTGCCTAATCATATTTTGATTTTCTAAGTGCCCCATTACTATGTCCTTAATAATGGATTCCAGCATTTTCCCGGTTACTGATGTCAGGCTAACTGGCCTGTAGTTCCCTGTTTTCTCTCTCCCTCCCTCCTTTCTTGAATAATAGTGTTACATTTGCTACCTTCCAATCCACTGGGACCATTCTAGAATCTAGGGAATTTTGGAAGATCACAACCAATGCACCCACTATCCCTGCAGCCACCTCTTTTAGAACCCTAGGATGTAGGCCATCGGGTCCAGGGGATTTGTCAGCTTTTAGTCCCATTAATTTCTCCAGTACTTTTTCTTTACTAATATTAATTACTTTAAGTTCCTCACTCTCATTAGCCCCTTGGTTCCCCCTATTTCTGGTATGTTTTGAGAGTCTTCTACTGTGAAGATAGTTGTAAAATATTTGTCTAATGTCTCTGCCATTTCCTTATTCCCCATTATAATTTCTCCTCTCTCAGCCTCCAAGGGGCCCACGTTTACTTTCACTACTCTCTTCCTTTTTACATACTTGTAGAAGCTCTTACAATCTGTTTTTTAATTTCATGCTAGTTTACTCTCGTATTCTATTTTCTCCCTCATTACCAATTTTTTGGTCATCCCTTGCAGGTTTTAAAACTCTCCCATTCCTCAGGCTTTCTACTCTTCTTGGCAACATTATAAGCCTCTTCTTTTAATCTAATGCTATCCTTAACTTCTTTAACTAGCCACAGATGGATCACTTTTCCCACGGAGTTTTTATTCCTCAATGGAACGTATACTCGTTGAGAATTATGAAATATTTCTTTAAATGTTCGCCATTGCTTATCTGTAGATCTTATAATCTAATTTCCCAATCAACCTTAGCAAAGGCGTTATATAAATGCTAGCCTGTCTTTCTTCTTTCTTTCAACTGATCAAACTCCCAAGAACACTTAGAGGTAATTTCACACCACTTGGTACTTCACACCGGGTGTGATCCGATTCTATAGTCTGGTGTGAAACCCAAGTTTTAAAAACTTCTTGCGCTGTCTGATGGATCACTTGGGAATTTTTTAAAACTTCAATGCGTGTAAAGTTAGAACACAAACAGAAGCATGGGATCTTTTGCAACATTAAAATTTTACCTGCTGGCAAATGTTTGCGTGCTCTGTTCTATTTTGTTCTTGGGTGGGGTGCTGCGACCAGCAGTATAACTTTGGTCTGGTGACTGTGAATCACAGTGCTCTACACAGGACAAGGCCCGACCGATGTAACAGAACTGTAATTTCTGCATCAGAAACCATCCTTTCCTTTAATTAAAATTTCTCGATTAAATAATGTTTTTTTAATAAAAAAGGCGAGCTTGGAGCTAAGGACAGCTGGGCTAGTTTTTTAAGGCTGCTAGTTTACGAGTTATTTATAATAATGTAAAAAGCCTTCTGTGTCATGACTGAGGTACTCGTGGTTGTTGAGTACTAAGTTTACTAACAGACCTCTCTTATTCCGCAGAGAGTGAAGGGTCAAGTTGTTACAGTGACCTGCTGGACATGAGGAGGAGGCGATCAAAGCGGAATCAGGCTAAAAAAGTGAACTACAGAGAAGATTCTGAATCAGAGAAATCTATGAAAAGTGGTGCGAGTAGAAAGGAAAGACTTAGGGGACACAAACGTAGACTATACATTACAGCGAGCGATGGTAAGATAATCAATCTCCCTCTGCTGGATCTTGTAACTCATTTACCCAGGGGCTGCACGATGGTTATGATGCGGACGCACAGCACTGGAAAAGACTTTTGCAGCCATCTGACATACCGGTTTCAGAAAATCCCACGCATTATTCCAGGGGCGTCTAATCTGCGGCCACCCAGCCCTGAACATCCGGCCATTAAAGCAACTTACTTCTAACTTGTGTTTACGTTTTATTAATCTCCTGGTTTGTTCTGTTTGAATTTGTGGGCCTGGAAGTTTGGAAAGGGCTTGTTTTTTAATCGTGCTGCTTCGCTGGTGGATAAATCCAAACACCAAGATCTGCTGGGTAGCCGCAACTTGAGGAACGCGCAGATTGACGTGAAGATCGATGCAAACTTTGTGTCCTCCGATTTACTTGGTGGAAATCTGAAATAAAAACAGATAATGCTGGAAGTACTCCAAGTCAGGCAGCATCTGTGGAGAAAGAAACAGAGTTAACGTTCCAGGTCGAAGACCTTTCGTCAGAACTGGAATAAATTGAAGCCTAAACGGTTTTTAAGCAAGTTCAGAGCCAGGGAAAGGGGGGGGGGTGGGGAGAGGGGAGGGGGGAGGGGAGGGGAGAACAAAAGGGAAGGACTCTGATAGGGTGGAGGGCAGGAGTGATTAAATGACAAAAGGGATGATGGTGCAAGGCAAGGAGGGTGGTAATGGGACAAGTAAAGAAGCAAAAGATGGGTCTAGAGGAGCTGTAAATGGCAACATCAGAACCATTACCAGCACCTGCTATCTGAAAAAAAGGTGAGCAGTGGTTATGATCTGAAGTTATTGAAATCAATGTTGAGTCCATAAGGTTGTAACGTGCCTAATCAAAAGATGAGGTGCTGTTCCTCAAGTTTCTGTTGAGCTTCATTGGATCAATGTAAGAGGCCGAGGACACAGAGATCAGAGTGGGATGGGAAGGGGAATTAAAATGGCAAGAAACCGGCAGGTCAGGGTCACACTTGCGGACAGAGCGGAGGTGTTCAACAAATTGATCGCCCAGTCTGTGTTTGGTCTCCCCAATGTACGGGAGACCACATTGTGAGCAGGGATACAGTATACTAAATTGAAAGAAGTACAAGTTACACCAGGAAGGAGTGTTTGGGGTCCTGGACGGTGGGAAGGGAGGAGGTGAAGGGGCAGGTGTTGCATCTCCTGCGCTTGCACGGAAAGGTGCCGTGGGGAGGAGGCCCGGTGTTGGGGGTGATGGAAGAGTGGACCAGGGTGTCGCGGAGGGAACGGTCCCTTTGGAATGCTGAAAGGGGAGGGGGGGGGGGGGGGGGGAAGATGTGATTGGTAGTGGGATCGCGCTGGAGGTGGCGGAAATGGCGGAGGATGATACGTTGAATGTGGAGGCTGGTGGGGTGGAAGGTGAGGAAAAGGAGGACCCTATCATGGTTCTGGGGGCGAAGGGAGGGGGTGAGGGCAGAAGTGCGGGAAATAGGACGAACACGGCTGAGGGCGCTTTCAACTACATTGGAGGGGAATCCTCGGTTGAGGAAAAAGAATGACATATCGGAAGCACTGGTATGGAAGGTGGTATCATCAGAACAGATGCAATGGAGATGGAGAAACTGGGAGAAGGGAATAGAGTCCTTACTCTAAGGGGATATAGACAGGCTGGGTGAGTGGGCGGAGATTTGGCAGATGCAATACAATATTGGAAAATGTGAGGTTATGCACTTTGGCAGGAAAAATCAGAGAGCAAGTTATTATCTTGATGGCAAGAGACTGGAAAGTACTGCAGTACAAAGGGATCTGGGGGTCCTAGTGCAAGAAAATCAAAAAGTTAGTATGCAGGTGCAGCAGGTGATCAAGAAGGCCAACGGAATGTTGGCGTTTATTGCTAGGGGGATAGAATATAAAAACAGGGAGGTTTTGCTGCAGTTATATAAGGTATTGGTGAGACCGCACCTGGAATACTGCATACAGTTTTGGTCTCCATACTTAAGAAAAGACATACTTGCTCTCGAGGCAGTACAAAGAAGGTTCACTCGGTTAATCCCGGGGATGAGGGGGCGGACATATGAGGAGAGGTTGAGTAGATTGGGACTCTACTCATTGGAGTTCAGAAGAATGAGAGGCGATCTTATTGAAACATATAAGATTGTGAAGGGGCTTGATCGGGTGGATGCGGTGAGGATGTTCCCAAGGATGGGTGAAACTAGAACTAGGGGGCATAATCTTAGAATAAGGGGCTGCTCCTTCAAAACTGAGATGAGGGGAAACTTCTTCACTCAGAGGGTGGTAGGTCTGTGGAATTTGCTGCCCCAGGAAGCTGTGGAAGCTACATCATTGAATAAATTTAAAACAGAAATAGACAGTTTCCTAGAAGTAAAGGGAATTAGGGGTTACGGGGAGCGGGCAGGAAATTGGACATGAATTTAGATTTGAGGTTAGGATCAGATCAGCCATGATCTTATTAAATGGTGGAGCAGGCTCGAAGGGCCGATTGGCCTACTCCTGCTCCTATTTCTTATGTACAGGAAGTGGGATGTGAGGAAGTGTAATCAAGGTAGCTGTGGGAGTCGGTGGGCTTATAATAAATATTGGTTGACAGTCTATCCCAAGAAATGGAGATAGAGAAGTCGAGGAAGGGAAGAGTTGGAGATGGACCATGTGAAGGTGAGGGAAGGGTGGAAATTGGAAGCAAAGTTTTTGAAACTTTTCAGTTTGGGGTGAGAGCAGGCAGCATCAGTGCACCGGGAAAAGAGGTGAGGGAGGGGACCTGAGTAGAACTGGAACAAAGAATGTTCCATGTAACCCACAAAAAGGCAGGCATAGCTGGGACCCATATGGGTTCCCATAGCGACACCTTTTCTTTGGAGGAAGTGAATGGAGTCAAAGGAGAAGTTGTTCAACGTAAGAAAAAGTTCAGCCAGACGGAGGAGGGTGATGGTGGATAGGGACTGGTTGGGCCTCTGTTCAAGGAAGAAGCAGAGGGCCCGCAGGCTGTCCTCGTGGGGGATGGAGGTGTCGACGGACTAAAACTAAATGGTACAATTTTAAAGGGAGTGCAGGAACAGAGAGACCTGGGGTTTATGTACACAAATCTTTGAAGGTGGTGGGACAAGTTGAGAAGGCTGTTAAAAAAGCATATGGGATCCAGGGCTTTATTAATAGAGGCATAGAGTGCAAAAGCAAGGAAGTTGTACTAAACCTTTATAAAACACTGGTTAGGCCTCAGCTGGAGTATTGTATTCAATTCTGGGCACCACACTTTAGGAAGGATCTAGAGAGGGTGCAGAAGAGATTTACTGGAATGGTATCAGGGATGAGGTACTTCAGTTATGTGGGGGTACTGGAGAAGCTGGGATTGTTCTCCTTTAGAACAGAGATGGTTAAGAGGAGATTTAATAGAGGTGTTCAAAATCATGAAGGGTTTTGATACAGTAAATAAGGAGAAACTGTTTCCAGTGGCAGAAGGGTCGGTAACCAGAGGACACAGATTTAAGGCGATCGCTAAAAGAGCCAGAGACAACATGAGGAAACTTTTTTTTACGCAGCAAGTTGTAATGGTCTGGAATGCACTGCTTGAAAGGGCGGTGGAAACAGATTCAATTGTAACTTCCAAAAGGGAATTAGATAAATCCATGAAGGGAAAGAATTTACAGGGCTACGGGGAAAGAGCAGGAGAATGGGACTAATTGGATAGCTCTTTCAAAGAGCAGGTACGATGGGCCAAATGGCCTCCTCCTGTGCTGTACCCACTGTGATGCTCCTTAAGGAATTACTATGCCACCTGTTCCTGGCTGTGCATTGTTGAAGTCTTGGGAGTGGTTGCTCATTCAGTTAGCAGGAAAACAAAATTGGGGAACCTAAAGAGGAAAGGATTTGTCCTGTTCCTTCCTCTCCCCTCCCCTCCTAAAGTCACTGGCTCCCGGCAGTAAGCAGCCAATCTTCAAACAAGAGCATAGGCAGCGAGTGTCAGTAGGCCGTCCATGGTTGGGAGGTATCTCAGTCGAGACCGATTGTGCCCTCGGCTGACACTTGCATCTCCACTTTCCATCAGGGATCACTGGATTGGAAGAGGGAATCCCAGATGAATTTTATTGTTTTCCCCCCTCCCAACCTAGGGACATTGAATTACATAAAATTTTACAGCACAGAAACAGGCCATTCGGTCCATCCGGTTTATGCCGGTGTTTATGCTCCACTCGAGCCTCCTCCCACCTTACTTCATCTAACCCCATCAACATGTCGTACTCCTGCTTACCTCGCCTGAGATCAACGAATTCCAGGATCAAACCTGGACGCTGCTGTATATGGTTCCGTTCCAGTGAGTCATTGGGGTGCTGCAAATTTAAGATGTTATTTTTTTTTATCTGCTTTTTTCCGTTGCCTGTAATTTGCACGCGATGCAGAGTAGCTGCGATTCTTCCCGTTTCTGTGACTGCACCAGTGACATGAAAGTGAAAGGCTTCACTAATCTCCCTGGACAAGAAACTGCTTTTCCTTTCACAGTTACGCTTGCTGAGTGATAAATGAAAACCGTAGCATCATCTGCAATCTGAAAACTAAATAAGTGGGTTGGGATGGAATCGATTACTTGTAAGGAATCATAGAATCATACAGCACAGAAAGAGGCCCTTTGGCCCATCCTGCCTGTTCTGGCTTTTTGAAAGAGCTATCCAATTAGTCCCACTTCCCACCCCCCACCCCCCGGCTCATTCCCCATAGTCCTGCAGTTTTTTCCTTTTCAAGTATTTATCCAATTCCCATTGGAAAGTTACTATTGAATCTGTTTCCCACCACCCTTTCAGGCAGCGCATTCCAGATCATCACAACTCTCTGCATATTAAAAAAAAATTCTCCTCATTTCCCCTCTGCAATTAATTTAGTTTTTTGGTCCAGGCCAATTAATTGCTGTCGTTACCTGCTTATACCACTGTGTTGTGTTGTAACAGGTGCAGTGCTGAATTACTGCCGCCGCTGTTCATTGACTGGGAACTTGAACCTGCACAGAAAGGGTACTTTAAAGAAATATACCTCAAAATAGAATGAGGAAAGGGGTCTAATATATGACGAAAAACCATGGAAAAAGGAAAAGTCCATTTTTGTTCTACGGACTATGTAGAATTCTTTCTCACAGCCTCTACCCAACCTATTGCCTCCACCCCCACCCCCTAAACGCTCAAGTCAGTACCACAAGTTACCTTTAATAGCCGTGGTCTCTTTGTTTCTTCTTCTTTCGTCCCTCCTATGCTCAGGCCGCATGCCGTTTCTGCAGCCTGGAGGAAACGGTGTATCGGGCACATATCCAGAGTATGAGAGGTGGCAGCCCCCTATTCTGTTTTTAAAGGGGCTGCGCTGTTGGCTGCAAGGGTCTACTTGCAATTAGTTAATTAGTTCCAGTAGCTGCAGTCCAGTTGCATGTGGGCATGGAGCCACAGCATGAAATTGCCCCTAGTTCGGGAATGTCACTCACGAGAGGCCACAGGATGGCTGGTATGGGAAATGGCGAATACCACACAGGTGCAGTAGGTTCTTTTGGATTTGGGGAGGTTGGGGGGGCAGGGCAAGGCACTTTATTGGGGCAGAGCAGAGGGCGCTTTACTCTACATCTCTCCTGATGCAGGAGTTCCTCACAAACTAGCATTACTCACCTTGATCAGCAAAACTTTCTATTTATAGATCATTTTTTTTTTAAAAAGTCAAATTTATGTGAAGCAAAATGAATTTTATTTTTCCAGAGAGTTCCGGGAGCAGAAGTTCAGATGAAGAGCGGGATAAGGAGCGGCCACAGCGGAAGCGCCTGAACAGGATTGAGGATGAGGAGGAGGAGGGAGAGGATGGCGATGAGGATGATGATGATGATGCGCCGGCGCCGGCGAGCAGACTCCCCCCCAAGCCGTCCCGGGACTGCAGCAAGAAGCCGACATACCGGCTGATGAGCGACGACGAGGAGGAGCTGGAGGAGGCGGAGGAGGAGCTGGAGGAGGCGGAGAAGGAGGCCAGCTCTTTGGACTGCGGCCCGGTGGAACCGCCTTCCACCAACGGACAGAGCCCCGAAGAGGCGGCGGAAAGCGTAATCAGCAGAACCGGCGAGAAGAACCAAACGGCCAAGGACACTAACCCCTCTCCCAGCCCGGCGCTGAACGGAGCCTGCGAAGGGGTGGCCCCACAGGCAGGGCCGGCACCGGGAGCAGGAGGGGGAGCAGGAGGCGAAGGAGGCGAGGAGGATGAAGACGACCTCTTGGGAGTAACTGACCTTGTAGAATATGTTTGTAATAATGAACAAGTATAAGGACTCTTTTTACACTAGTTTAAATAATTTATTCCATAGTAGCTGTACATCAGGCCAGTTATTGTGTGTCTTATTTTTTTTTTCTGGTTGTTTTGCTCCCCCCCGCCCCCCCCCCCCCCCCTCACTACACCAGAGAGCAAGATTCTCCTGCACCCGCTTTCTCTCTTTTCCCGCTCACTCTTTGGCCCACTTTCCCGCTTCCCCCACACCCCATAAAATGACCAATTTTGAGGTAATTAATACTGTAGGTTTCCTTTTTCTTGTTTTTATTTTGCTGTAGTTGCGTTTTTTTGGTCCTGTATAATTTCAGTTGAGAAAAGGTCCATTGTGGGTTTTTTTTTTAAAAAGAAAAATTTTGACACTTAATTCAGGGCTCAAAATTTTCCCAACAGGCAGGTGAAGGGGGGAAAAAAAAAAGAAAATTCTTCCTCATTCCAGAATGATTGTTTTGACCCTCTAATCTCTTGTCTTTTTTAAAAAAAAAATATATATATATATATCTATACATAAAAAAAAAAGACTTTTTAAGTATGTTGTGTAGTGTCCTGACACCACTTAGTACGTCATGTACCTGCATCCAAAATGTTTCTGAAAGAACACCAAATTTTAGCTGTAGATGACGTTTAGCGCTTTGAGTTAAAGAGCGATTGTAGTCACGTGTGCAGGGGACTCCCATTAGGTGGTGATCATTTAGAAAATCTTCTGTTCCCGACCAACTATAGTGTGGTGTCCGTAGTGCGCAGCGGTACTGCGATTGACTGCCATGGTGTATTGACACTGTAATTGGCAGTCATGTTGCGGTAAAATCCCCCATGTGCTCAGATCATTACTTTTAGATTTTTTTTTTCTTTTATATAGATCATTTCTTCCCAGGTGCCTCTATATGAACTTTATGCTTAGCACTGGTGCATCTAACCTACTGGAGATTTGAAGTGGGATTGCAGTCCATTTTAAAGCTTAATTTAACATACCTGATGCTATGGTACTTTGAGGTGTCTTCTAAAGGAATGGAAACGGATGGTGGGGGGAGGTGTGTGTACAGGGTCTAACTGTACCAAGAAAGTGTGAACATGGGGTGGGGAAGGATCATCAAACAGGTAGTTTTATCTGTGTTTTATCAAACACTCCTCTTTATCTTGTACCAAAACTTCACTGATATATTTCCCTTCCCCCACCTACCCCAAACCCAGACAGTGAGTGGTAAATATCAACAGGCTATTCAACTGTGGACGTTATCACGGCCAAGTCTGACCCTAAAGTGGGTAAAGCAGAAGAATTATTTCTTTAAAGTTTGCTTTTGCTTGCTTGAAATATTCCCATTATCTGAATGAAAGTAAATATAATATATATTTTATATATATAATATATATATAAAATATGTAAAGTATCACTTTCAGATAGTGTCAAACTCACTGATACAGATCATCGTAACTCACAAACCTGTTAAAAGTAGTTTTTTGTCCCAGTACCTCAACTCGATGTGCTTCGAGAGAACATTTGTCAAATCAGGGGTACTGAACAAAAGCATAAGATGAATGTTAATTATACATGTTGTTAACAGTTGACTTTTTTAGTACAGTGGTAGTAAATCCGTTGTCCTGTATACAGGCTACTTTAATCCATCTTTGTATTCTTTAATGAAATGATTATATCCCTGCTTTTAAGAAAAAGTGCACGTTGATTTGTGGTGTCAGAACATGGAAGTTGCTTTCCCTGTAACTTAAGTGTCCCCCTTCCATTTTCCCATTAGCTGTAGCAATAACTGACTGACCATTTGCTCTTTGCTGGCTGTTTTACGTCCATTAGACAGTGCAACTTTGCGCAGCACAATGCTGGAATTACTGACTTCCAGGCAGAGGAAAAACCTGTGGACAATTTCAGGGAAAGCTCTGGGAAATTCCTTCCCCATTCCCTGAAACAAACGAGCAAGATTTGGTCACCAATGATGCATCAATAGGCAAACTTAATTACTAACTCTCACACGCCTGCAGATACGCCTCACAGTCTTCCTCCCTCGGTGAGAGAGTGCAGTGCCCCCGATTTCAAACTGTCACAACCACTTTTCTCTGTAGAAATGGGGATGAAAATGAAATCGTAGCTTATGTGTTTACATATGAATGATGGATTGGGAGTGGATGAATTACAGCTGTGCCTGGGCTCCGACCTAGCTACTTAAAGAGGCAGTAAACCTTTCTGAGTGTTATCACAGCTGCTTAATGTTGAGCTCCCCTGTGGTGCTGCTTATACAGTAATGGCAGAATGCAATTGAGCCGTGCAGATCAGAAGGTCCCAGATTTCATTCCTTGCCTATCCTGGTTCAGCTGATCTCAGCCGGGGAGATAGAAAAGGAGTTGCATGATTGGCCTCCCCCGCGTTTGGGGGCACGGGGGGAATCTAGACTAGTTTTCCGCTCCCAGTCGCTATCCAGTGACCTCTGCTGGAAAGTTCCCGTGTCTGGATACCGGGTGAAAGATGAGTTTGCGCTCCGCTGTGATGCCCCTCGCGATCGAGCAGCTGCCCAGTGCCACAGATGAAGACCGGCCACTTTGCCTCGGTAACAGGTGACCGGCACTTGCAGAACCTGTACCCCAGCAGGAGGGGAAGAAAATAGTGGATGGGGTGGGGAACGTGGAATATTATAGGGGGCTGGTGCTTATGCTTTGCTGGCCGCTCTCTCTGGTTGTTACTTGTAGGGAGCAGGCAGTTTGTATAGAAGTTCACCCTGATGACATTGTGATGTTCTCCTGCACGATGCTTACAAGCTCTAGATGAGCCGCTGAACGATTTAGACATTTGTAATTCAACCTTTATCGACCACTATTTCATATATTGAACATTAGACATCCATACTCTCCTACCAAAATCAGCCTCAACAACTGGTATGTAACCAGTATTAAACTGGAATCTTTTGGTTGGAGAAAATACTTGCAACGTAAAGTATTTGACCTTGTATACTGCCTTCCCCTCTCCACCCTCCAATGTACATACATATGCCTCTCTTTAATCGCAGGATCCTGAGACAAAAAAAAAATTACTGACCAGAGGTTGTGACAGACAGCCAATAAGCAGTGTTATCACTGGGAGTTTCAGTAAAGTATCTAACATTTTCGTATTCCAGTCTGCCTGAACTGTGGAAATCCCCCTGCCGTGCAATTATAGATTATAGAAATTCGGGCTGTGTCTGGAGGGAACGTTCTGAGCTGTTCAGCTGAGTGAAGTGCAGGTGATTACAGGTCCGGTGAGTTGAGAATCTTGCTCGATACTGAAACGTATGGGCTTAAGTGTGATTTCCACCCCCCTGCCGGCCCCCCTTTTTGTAAAGTACAGATATCAATTGCTAAATAAGCCTATTGACAACACTGCATACAGTACCATCTATAAGTATTAACTCTGTGTATCACTGTGCTGCATAGGCGGCTGTTTCACTTGGTATACACAGAAGGCACATCCAATCCTGCCTTATCCAGCTGATAAGTGCTCGTAGTATCTGAGGATGCCCCAGTGCGTAGTTTACCATGGCGAAAAAGTACTGCAGCAAATTCTGAGCCCTGCCTGGAGCCTTGCTTCTCCCCATCCCAATCCAAACATTACCATCTCTTTCTCTTTCTTTTTCTTTTTCTCTCTCATATGCTGCTGTTGTTGTCTTCAGTAACTATTTTGCAAAATCAGTGAGAGGAAGGGTCCCCCTTCTTTAACCCTTTGAGCACTTATTTATTTTCGTTCCAGCACAAAGTACCAAAATGAATTCTCTTGCGCCCAAAAGATACATTTGGGACGATTCTGAAAACTTCAATCGCTCTGTAACCTTTATAGTGGAGAGTAATGAAATTGTGTGCGTTCGCAGAGCAAAGTTTTTTTTAAAAAAAATAATGAACTAATCGGAAATCGAAAGAATGTGTTAGTCACAGAAAATTTTCCCCGCCAATTATATTTCTTGCTTTATTCGCACACAACATTGTCCCCGCAAATCTTAAACTTACTGCTCTTAAACTCTCTGTTTATACAAACTTGCTGCGTAGAGCCGGCACTCTGGAATTTCTGTTCAGCTATGTCCTGTTACAATCATTTTTAATCGCCCCCTACGGTACTCTGTATGAAAGTGTGAACTTAGCAGTTACTACAAAGGGTATGATTTTAACTTGACCTGCTGTCAGGGTGCTGTATCAGTTCAGAAATGTTGGATTCTGGCACCTGTTTTTTTGCTACTGCTTACGTAATATATCAAATGTCTCGGCCAAATTAAGTGCTGACAGTCTCTGGTTGTGCAAAAGAATCTTTATGCTAACGTCCCCCGATTTGCAGAGCATCGTTGAAGACCTGTCATGTACCGCTTGGGACCCTAGCATGTACTGGCATAAACTTCGCGGTCATGTGGTGACGTTATTCTCCCCATCTCTCCTGAAGATGCCGACTCTTGCTGGGGTACTGTGCCACGGAAAATACAGCCCCGCTGTGTCTTTATAATTGAAGACTAGGTCATCTTGTGTCAAGGCTAGGACAACAACAACTTGCATTTATAAAGCACCTTCAACGTAGTAGAACGCCCCACTGTAGGCTTGGCTGAGGCTCCAGTTCAAATAGCTTGCTCTGAGGCTCGGGCCTGTAGAATGGCCACTTGTTTGAAGTGCTGCAAAGAATGCCTATTCTTCACTGGCACTTCCAGTGACAGGCCTCAGCGCGTGTCAGTAAACTAGTTGAACTGTGGGGCCTCACTGAAGTCTGGTCTATCCTTGCTCTTGACTGCGTACACGCACTTTCCAGTGGGGAGTGAGAGCCCTGACTGATTTCATCTTTTTCTATCCACTTCACCGTACTCCCACGACCAAGGACTCGAGGCCACTTACAATGCCCCAACCATCGCCCTGGCTGAAATTAGCTGACCCAAATCGGACCAGTTGTCAAACTGGGACCTTCTGATTTGTGTGACTCAGTTCCATATGGGCAATGCCTTTTTTTGTTGTTGTTCGTTCACGGGATGTGGGCATCACTGGCGAGGCCAGCATTTATTGCCCATCCCTAATTGCCCTCGAGAAGGTGGTGGTGAGCCTATTTATGTAAGATATTGCAGGATGGTATAAATCCTGGGCAAGTGTACCAAGTTGAATGAGTTTGATTGAAATGTCACAGATATATATACTTAGAGGAAGCATGTTCTGTTGAACTAACTCAAACATATATGCTATAATGAGATCTATCTGTACTGTAAGCATTGTATCTTAACTCCTAATACCATATGGGTTATCTTGTAGCTTAACCCTGCCAATGCCGTTGATTGCAGTGCAGCTTCCTTGAATGGCAGTTTCTCTGGGTGCCTCTGAACATAGGAACAGGAGTAGGCCATTCAGGCCCTCGTGCCTGCTCAGCCATTTGATAAGATCATGGCTGATCTGTGATCTAACTCCATATACCTGCCTTTGGCCCATATCCCTTAATACCTTTGGTTGGCACAAAGCTATCTATCTTAGATTTAAAATTAGCAATTGAGCTAGTATCAATTGCCGTTTGCGGAAGAGAGTTCCAAACTTCTACCACCCTTTGTGTGTAGAAATGTTTTCTAATCTCACTCCTGAAAGGTCTGGCTCTAATTTTTAGACTGTGCCCCCTACTCCTAAAATCCCCAACCAGCGGAAATAGTTTCTCTCTATCCACCCTATCCGTTCCACTTAATATCTTATAAACTTCGATCAGGTCACCCCTTAACCTTCTGAGCTCTAGAGAATACAACCCCAATTTGTGTAATCTCTCCTCGTAACTTAACCCTTGAAGTCCGGGTATCATTCTAGTAAACTTACACTGCACTTCTTCCAAGGCCAATATGTCCTTCTGAAGGTGCGGTGCCCAAAACTGCTCATAGTACTCTGTTGACTAAACGAGCCACCACTGGTGTCTGCCGTTTTGCTGCAGCTTGCTGGTGCGCTGTACTCGTGGTCCTCCCAGACAGGTCAGCCAGCAATGCGCTTTTGCCAATGTACGGAGTGCCGTCAGGGGAAACTCCCTACAAAAAGAAATCAGAAAGCTGACGTGTTAATAACTGCACCCACGCAAGTTTCAATTTGATTTAATCTTTATTTTGTCTCCTGAAGGTCGTGACTCTTGCTTGGGTGCAGTTCCCCAGGCATTGCTGTACCTTGCCCAATTGGCCATCCTTGTGCGAGCTTAGAAAGTAGGTGTCAATACTTGACCGTTGCAGGCCAACTCAAGCCTGTCTGCATTTGCCCGTGTGCAGAAATGTAGGAGTTACTAGATAGCGATCAGGAGAGAGACCTAGCCCTTTTTTTTTCTCCTGCTCCCTCCCAGCCCATTGGTACCGAGGACAGATGTAGTGCCCTCTTCAGTTGCCCTGCTGAGACCAGCTAGCTCAGCAACGACCATTCGTGGAACATGGGACCTGCCTGGTCTCTCTGGCTCAGTTCCACACTGGGCAGTGAATTTGCCACCGAGGATGTATCCTAGCCAGCAGTGCGACCAGATTAAATATTTTCACAAGTTGGTGGAACTCGTGTGTGAGACTTGCAGCAGATTATACATCTCCGTACCTGCAGTATGTTAAAGGGGCAGAATTTGAGAGGGGGCGAGAAGGCAATGGGATCAGAGGGGGGTAAGTGACTGCCCTTGTTTTAACCGCCCGCTTGGTTTCTGTGTGGGGGGGGGGGTTTAAAATCTGGGCCACTGTTTCAGTAGGCTGCACCGATTTCTGCAAAACCAGCAAATTGAGACAATGTTTTGGCAGCTTGGCTGCCCTGCCCACTGCTACTGAGTTCCTCAATGAGCGAAGTACTGGTTGAAGCAAACCTGACAAGAGGCAGCTCTGCCTGTGTTCATTCTTAAATATACAGAGCTTTCTCTAATTAGAGCTTCAAGTAAGCAGTGCTGAGCACCATCCGATTGGGGAAAAAAAAACTAGCAGCAGAGCTGCCACCTGTTGTGTTAGATGGCGGGGTCCCTGCAATTCTTCTGTGCTGTGAGATTACTACCTCTACGATACGGGGAATTTATTTAACAGGATGTTGCGGGGTTGGTCGGGGGTGGGGGGAGGGAGTCGGGGGAAGTGAGAGCCTGGAGAATACCTATAGATACGTTCTCATTAGGGAAAGTGATTTGTTACAGCTTAGATCCTCTCAGAAAACCAGTATTTTCGCTGCCTCTGGGACTTTTATGTGCAAAATAGTGATGCTCGACCAGCAAATATTATGCTACGCATGGTGAGTGTAGAAATCTGCAGGATTGGTTGTGGCAAATCACTTGCTTCTAAAGGTAGTTGTTACGAGCAAGTTTCAATGTACTCACATTTAATGAGTTTTTTTGATGCTAATACCCTTAAAGTCTGTGTGTTTCTGTGTTGCTGGTTAAAAGGTTCATTATTCAAGTTTTAGTTTCTTCTGAATATATTGAGGCGTCCACTTGCAGCCATCTGTTAACTTAGAAAAGTTGATAGCATGAAAGAGTTGTTAATAAGTTGGACTGCCGCTGTGATAAGGTCTGAAAACTGCTGCCCTTAACATACATCACGTTTGTAAGGCAAGAGAACCAAGGGTGAGTATTGGGTGAAAAAGCAGTTTATCTGCTGAGAGGAGAAACCAGACTTCATCCAGGCTAAGTACTGGAGGTGGGGGGGGTGGTGGTTATTGAGCTGAGTGAGGAGCGACCTTTCAGGTACTGTGCGTTTTTTCCATGGAAATTTACAAGTTTGGTAATGACAAAAACCCATCACATATCTGAGTTGTGCTTGTTCACTAGGGCAGGTATCTACAAGTGGCTAAGGATGATGATGCATGCCTCCCTCAGCCAGCCAGTGATAGATCCACTGGATATGTCCTTCAGTTGAGTGATTGCTTTTACATTCACCAAACAGAGATGTTTTGAATGTTCACCCCCCCTCTCCCCCCTCCCTCCCTCCCTTTCCAGTGTTTCTGAAACCACACCACCCACCCAATAGAGTACTGTTCTTTTCAAGCTTCATCCACATTATGTCACTGATTTAGAAATAATTCACAGAGATAACAATACATCATCTACTTGTGTGCTTCATTGCTGCTGTTTGGTGTGCACAGAGGGGCTTCTGCAGTTTCAAGTCTTTTCAAGCTTCTCAAAAAGTCCATTGTTCTGACTTAAGATTTCAGTAAAGCATATCCGAGACAGTGTGCAATTTTCATACTGTTCCCACTTTTACTGATAAGACACCAGGCAGAAACAATTATAGGTTTGTCCTCCCTAACATGATTGTATCTGTGGCATTTTTAAGCTGTATAACACTAGGGTGATGCACTGGTGACTACAGGCCTGCCACTGGTGGAGATAAGTGTGAGGGATGTTCGGTTGCAGGTGATGAATTAAAAGCATCACAAGAGAAATGTATCACACAGTGCTAGAATGTATTGGCTAAAGTGTGATTTGTTTCTGCACCAACACACTAAAGGTTAGCGACAAGACCAATTTAGTTTTATTAAAAGATGTTACATAATCATATTCAAAGAATTTAAGGGTTTTATGTGTATGGGGGGGGGATGACTTGTTCAAACCCAAAGCTAATTTTTAAGCTTGATGTTTGTTAATGTTTCATTCAATGGCAATATCTAAGTACACTGCTCCCTACTTACACCAGTTTTATTTTTCAAACCAGGGAAATCCTTTGATAAGTTCAGCATGACTTCTTTGGTATATTGGAGTTTGTTTTGAAAATGTAAGAAGACTGCGTTTATGTGTGGCAGTTTCATCCATCAAGATAGCTGTATCACCAGAGGACATTGTTTGATTTATATAAGCAGACTTTCCAGCTCGCTTGTTTATTGTAGACAATGGAGCTTGGTTGGAACACACCAGCAATGAATGTGGTGTAATAAAGAATTTGCCTTTTATATTGGGCCTTTCGTGTCCACAGGACATCCCAAAAACCTATTGTAAGTCTCCTTATAATGTAACTGAGTACCAGGATCCTTTCAGGAAGGGTAAATGGGAGCTCATTCCAGTTGATTTGAGCAAGCAAAATATTTTATTCCCAAAGTTGGTGTTTCAGATGTGGAATTCAATAATAGACTATGCCTTCCATTGGACAGTGACTGTCTTTTTAGAAGAACCACTTTGCACTCTATTTTTGAAGATGCAAAATGGAGCACCCCTTTCTGAAAACTGCAACACTTTCACAAACATCAAATGAGATAAATGACCAGTTAATCTGTTTTGGTGATGTTGGTTGAGGGATGAAAGTTGGCCAGGACACCGGGAGAGCTCCCTGCTCTTCTTCAAATGGTGCCATGGGGTCTTTTACATCCACCTAAACAGGCAGATCGGACCTCAGTTGAACATCTTGTTCAAAAGACGGCAATTCTAATAATGTAACACTGCCTCGGTACTGCACTGGAGTGTCAGCCTAGAGCTCTCGTGTCTTGAACCCACAACCTTCCGAATGCCAAGCGAGTGGTACCGACTGAGGCAAACTAACACTTTCAGTGGTGTTAAAAGCAACATATTAACTCCACCCTCTGGCAAAGAGCTCGGGAGCAGTCGGTTTTCTCCCGCCTCTGCTGAAAGTGCAGACTCTTACTAGGATATGGTTCTGTGGGTTCCCATACCTCACCGAAGTGGCTATTTTTTTTATGACTAGACAGTGAGGGGGCCAGGTGGGGGAGAGGAGAATCATAGCCAAGTCCAATCCTGTCCTTGTCCAGTGTCCACTTGCAAGCACTTTCCAGCAGGAATTGCTACATAGAAGTCGGGAGTAGGATCCCTGGCTATATATTTTTTTTCATTCCCTCTCCCTGTCTAGCTCATTGGCATTAATACAATAACAACAACTTGCATTTATATAGCGCCTTTAAGGTAGTAAAACATCCCAAGGCGCTTCACAGGAGCAATTATCAAACAAAATGTGATGATTAGTGTCCCAACTGTTACCTCTATTGAGCACAAGTCTGGAATCAAACCTGGCCACCTTTTGGTCTGTTTGAATTG
The DNA here is from genome assembly GCF_035084215.1 of Heptranchias perlo. NCBI lineage: Eukaryota > Metazoa > Chordata > Chondrichthyes > Hexanchiformes > Hexanchidae > Heptranchias > Heptranchias perlo. The sequence goes on from NC_090330.1 coordinate 4,104,397, forward strand.
GTAAATAATCACCCGAATACTCAGTCTGATGAGGGTAAAGAGTGGGAGAGAGTACAAGGTTTTGAAAACCCACATATGGAAAGTATATATTTACAGCACAGAAACAGACCATTCGGCCCAACTGGTCCATGCTGGCGTTTGTGCTCCACACAAGCTTTCTCCCACCTTACTTCATCTCACCCTATCAGCATATCCTTCTACTCCTTTCTCCCTCATGTACTTATCTAGCCTCCCCTTAAATGCACCTATGCTATTCGCCTCAACTACTCCATGTGGTAGTAACGCTAACTATCCATAATTCAGCAGGCTCTACTGCAATTTATGCTGGGATTAATTTGCCACACTACCTCTGAGAGCAGTATTGACCTGAGTAGCAAAAACTGGACGAGGTTCGTCTAAGCAGCAACACCCATCCTGGCTGTACAGTCACTGGCAGCACAGACAACCATGCCCTCTGGCTAATGTTTGCAGGCGCTTTCCCAATCATCAGGCGGCTGAAACGAAGTTGCGAGTTACCATTGAATAATTATCCTGGCCTGCTGTGAAATCCACCTCCCTGATATAAACAGGGCAGTTTCCCCAGCGCTGGGAGTTTGAACAAATATAGGCAGAACAGCCATTTAAACTATGTCTGCAGAGTAAAGTGTGGTGCTGGGGCAGGGAGGTCATAGAATAACACAGTGCAGAAGGAGGCCATTCAGCCCATCGTGCCTATGCCAGCTCTCTGAAAGAACTATCCAATTACTCCCACTCCCGTGCTCTTTCCCCATAGCCCTGCAAATTTTTCCAAAGATACTCTGTCCACCATTCCAACCTAAAAATCTATTTTTAAGATTCCTTATAATCCAACTGAATAATAGTACTGCATCATTTTGGGAAGGGTGCACGGGAGTTGATTGCAGTCATGCGTTTGCTTTGGACAAGCAAAGCTTTTTATTCTGCTGACACCGATGTTTCAGAGCTAGAATTTAATAATGGAACGTGCCTTCCATTGGATAGTGATTTTTCTTTCTAGAAGAACCACTTTCGAGTCAATTTTGTTTTATTAAAAAGGTACAAAATGGAGCACCCTGATCTCAAAACCAATTACTGTTGGTGAAGCACAATTTTTTGATTGATTGGCTTTGAGTGGACACATGCAGCTTTCATTTTGGGGAGGGGGCAAAGACACTTTGCCTCCTGTTAGGTTTAGCGCAGAAGGAAGTGTCCTCCATTTGTGCTCGTCACCTGTGACGTAAGGAAACCAAAGTCAGTTTATTGGTTGTTGTTTCTCTGCCCTGACCCCAGTGGTTCTGGTCAAAGCACTTTTCATTCACTGCTGAAGAGGACAGATAAATGACTTGCACCGAACATTAGTGCTTATTGACTTTTATTTTTAATAAGTGCGGGGGGGTGGGGTTTAATAAAATGGGTACATTCTTGTCCCTATTCCTCTCTCTTTCTCTTGAGTAATGCCTTTCATCCTAAATGGCCTGGCTAAAGAACATAGAAACAGGAGTAGGCCATTCAGCCCCTCGAGCCTGTTCCACCATTCAATTAGATCATAGCTACTCTGTATTTTAACTGAGATGGCAAAACCAGTTCTGCCATCGTGCTGCATGACACAATGCACTGTACCTATCTTCATCCTCCTCCCCTTCCCCCCCCACACACAATCCCCAACCAATTACCCACCCTTAAAAGCAATTAATTTATGGCAAGGGCAGTAATAGCTCATTTCAGTGGTTATAATTGTTTCTTGAACATGAGGCGCTGGAACTTTTGAGGCTGAAATGTGGGAAAAAAATGACATTCTTGTATTTGAGAGTAAAGGCAGGAAAACAGAGGTCAAGGCCATGCAGAGGTCCGTGACGTCCAAGCACTGTTTACCCTGAAGTTGCTTTTATTATTGATGCAGTGCTGGTGCAGCTGTTGATGAAGCCTGTTTCCAACTGAGCTGCACCGGCACCTAGACATGGCGAATCTGGCAAATTTGCCCCGGTGGCTGTGGAAACCCGCACGTCCAGAACATGTCGGGGTCACCCAACAAGGCACTATCGCAATGTTAAGGGTCAGAAGGGCAACGGGAAGGAGGGCTGCATTTCTGTTGCCCCCCTCCCCCCCCCCCCCCCAAAAAAAGCCACTTTTGGAATCCTGAAGACCGTTGGAGGCACAGCGATTGCCCCCATTACATCGGTGGAGGGACTATACCACGTGCCTGTCTCTGACTGCATGTAATGCCCTTAAAATGGGTGCCACGCAGTAAGATACAGATTAGCTATGATCTAATTGAATGGCGGAACAGGCTCGAGGTGCTGAGGATTTTAAATGGGTCACGCTGGCAGTGTGCATTGTGCAGTTTGTGGTCCGACTTGAGATTCGAGGCAAATATCCTGCCCTCTGATCAGTCCATTCCTGTCTTATGTTATTCTTGTCCAAGTTACAAAAATTGTACACAAAAACAACGAGACGCAAATGAAATTACCTGCCATTAAGATCCAAAAATGTGACTTCTAAAAATATGTATTTTTTAAAACTCGCATTTATATCAAGCCCCCTTGTCACGTGATCTTGGAGCATCTCACTTACAGTGGTCTACTTCGAAGTGCCGTGACTGTTTTATAGGCAAATGCAGCAGCCGCAGATCAGATCCCACACAAAGCAACAAGACAAATGACCAGTTTATTGCATTTGTAAACTTGTTTCAAGAATGTTCCATACATTTTGAAAGTTCCTACAAAAATGCAGTTAAACTTCTGGTAACTGTATGTAAATTGTTCCTTAATTTTTTTTTTAAAGAGAGGGACCTTCAGTTTATTTTGAAGAGGTATCAAATATTTTTTTTCCAAAAGCTGGACAATTAAATAAAATTAGTAGCAGTGCTCAAAGGGTTAACTCCGCCTTGCTATATTGAGAAACCTTGTCGGTATTGATTAAATAATTGAAGACATTCTTTGTATATGAAGTTTTTTTTTAAAAAAATGCTCAAAATGGTGCCAATTTTATTATTTTTTTCTGATGATTATTGTTTTGTGATCTTGCTACAATCTGGTCCGATCCATTGTGATAAGCTGGGCTTTCCTGCCCCTTTAGCTGAAAGCTTTACCTGTAATGATTTTTATCATTCTTTTTTGATGTTTTGTTACCTGCCGTATTTTTTTTTCTTTCGTATAAATACAACTGTAAATTTGTCATAAAAATGCTGAAACCTAATGCTTTCATTTTAGCAAGAATTTTTTTTGTTGAGAAAGTCCTTTTCGAAATGAAGACCAAGTTGATTTGGTTTTGTATGGGTGTTTATTCCTCCACATAGAAGATGGAAATATACTTTCAAAATGAAAGGTAATTTTCTTTTATTTTAACAATTTAAAAAGATGCACCGGACAAGAATTTTAATTGTAAGATTTGGAGAAATTTTACCGTAAGTCCAACGACTATATAAAACAGATAAGGAGAAGCTGGATCAGTACGTGAAGGAGGAAGGAACAGAAGGTTATACTGATAGCGATAGATGAAGTAGGGTGGGAGGAGTCTCGTGTGGACCATAAACACCGGCAAAGACCAGTTGAGCCGAATGGCCTGTTTCTGTGCTGTAATTTCTATGTAAACTTTTAAAGAAAGTGGAAGTAATCGTAGAATCATGTATAACATTGGAGCTAACTAATCCCTTCTACCTGTTCTTACCCTGCATTTAATATTTCTCCAAGTGTTCAATTCCCTCTTAAGTGTCATAGTTGACTGGGTTTAAATAGCAATTTATGGTTAACCATTCCGTCTCCTAATAAGTCTGCCGAAAAATATTTCTTCTAACCACCCGGATTATGCCACCTTAACTCGGTTCACCAAACTGAGGAATCGTCAATATTTGAGACTGTTTCTGTTCTTACTTAAAGAGAAACCAATTTGAATTTTAAATTTGTAATTAGCCAAAGGGATGTGTATGTGTGTGTGTATATATTGATATTAATTTAACACTGGTGAGATGTAGCAAAAAGAAAGAATGGATGAGCCAGAAGCACTACAGGCTATGGTTTTCCAAGTATTCTCTGGATAGGGTAGACGCAGAGAAGATATTTCCACTTGTGGGGGAAACCAAAACTAGGGGTCATATAGATATAAGATAGTCACTAATAAACCCAATAGGGAATTCAGGAGAAACTTCTTTATTCAAAAAGTTGTTAGAATGTGGAACTCGTTACCACAAGGAGTAGTTGAGGCAAATAGCATTTAAGGGGAAGTTAGATAAACACATGAGGGAGAAAGGAATAGAAGGATATGCTGATAGAGTGGTGGGGACGAGGCTCGTGTGGAGCATAAACACCGGTAGGGACCAGTTGGGCTGAATAGCCTGTTTCTGTGCTGTACGTTCTACGTAATTCTGTGGATGTAACAGTGCAGCTGGTGGCACCTGATGTAAACAGCTGGCACTGCTGGCACTAGGCTGCCATTCTTTTTCCAATTGTAAACAATTTTACAACACCAAGTTATAGTCCAGCAATTTTATTTTAAATTCACAAGCTTTCGGAGGCTTCCCCCTTCGTCAGGTGATCAGGCTGCAGACAATCTGGGGTCAGCCTACGAGTACAGGACAACAGAGTGTTTCTTTTTTAACATCGCAGGCCTATTGACACCATCACTTGACAGGGATTTTGTGATTGGATTTCTTAGTTGCCACTGATTTACTCAAAGGGTAAAGATAGAAAGACTCAAATTTATATAGTGCCTTTCATGACTTCAGGACGTCCCAAAGCGCTTTACAGCCAATCAGTTACTTTTTGAAGTGTAGTTACTGTTGTAGGAAATACATAGGGTAGTTGAAATCTGGAATTCTCTTCCCCCAAAAGGCTGTGGATGTCAGGACAATTGGAGCTTTCAAGACTTGGATTTTTGATAGATTTTTGTTGGGTAAGCGATTTGGAGCTAAGGTGGGTAAATGGAGTTGAGGTTCTGATCAGCCGTGATCTAATTGAATGGTTGAGGGGCTGAAAGGCCTACTCCTGTGATTCCCTATTCCTTCAATGCAAATGGGATGAATGACACAGAATGCACCTCCAACCCCAGCCATCCACTCACCTATAAAAGCAATTGATTTATGGCAATGGAAGTAATAGCTAACTTCAGTGGTTATAATTCTTCAACGTGAGGCGCTGGAACTTTTGAGGCTGAGATGTGAAAATATGGCATTCCTATATTGAGTTAAGGCAAGAAAACAGCACTGTTCAAGCAGAGTTTCGTGATATCCAAGCACTGTTTTCCCCAAAGTTGCTTTTATTATTGCTGTAGTGCAGTGCTGGTGCAATTGTTGATGACGCCTGTTTCCAACTGGGCAATGCTGGCTGCCAGACTTGGTGAATCCAATGCATACTGCAGAACCGTAAAAGTGGTTCTGAAATATACAGTTGTAACCTACCTCTCTCTCCTTTTAAGACGCTCCTTAAAACCTACCTCTGACCAAACTTTTGGTCACGTCCTAATACCTCCTTATGTGACTCAGTGTCCATCTTTATCTGATAACACTCCGGTGAAACGCCTTGGGATGTTTTACTATGTTAAAGGCGCTATATAAATGCAAGTTGTTGGTGTTTGGGTCGAGCTTTCTCAAAATTGAATGAGGATTCCATTACCTAGAGAGCTGACAAAATACCACACTGTAGTTCTCCAGTACTTCTGATTCAACTAATGCTTGGAAATGGACAAGAGCATTATCGTCCTGTTCCTCAGTAGGAAAGCAAGAACCTGATGAGGTGGACCACAGATATATGCACCAATCTAAGACAAACGAAGAGAAGATAGACATTCCTTCATGGGTGATATAGTGTTACCGTAACTATAAGGGATGATCCATCATCAGGTTCCAGGAGATTGATGACATCTGATGGAGAAAGCAAACAAATGGATTTACAAGACCCTTTATCCACACTCCAAAATCTTCCCAATGGGAATTTGGAAGGCTGTTTTACATTCATCAATCTCCAAGAGAGAAATACACATCTGTATGAATCCTGGTTTAGGTGCAGAATATTTTTGCAGGACATCTGGATGCATGCACATGGCATCCCTTTCTGGTACCTCTTGGTCTGTCACACAGGGCAACATAGAGGACAAGGACAATCACTTCTGTCTGGTGCTCCAGAAGAATGTGGATTTGGAACACTGGACTGAACATGATGGAGTTTAAATCCATTGAGATCCCATCACTTTCATTATCTTTATACTTCAAGCCCAATACAATTGGACTTTTGAACGTGGCTAGAAATTGCAGAGGTGTTCACTGACTCTCCAACATACACCACATGCTAACAGATTTCAACGGTGACACTTCTGGGTGTGATCTTCAATAATAGATAGTCCATCGACTAGGATAGTTACTGCGAGCTTTAGCTTACCAAAAATGCTGACTTCCCATGTTGGAGCGACATCCTAAAGTATCGCTCAGTGCATATCGAACATTCTGGCTGGACAGCTCAGGATCAGGATGAATTATGCATCAACAGAAACATGCTATTCTACTACAGTGATGATTTAGAGTAAGGGACGTCAGCCTCTTTGGCATTTAACTGGTCCCAGGAGATTTTCCTGACCTGCTCCATCCAATCAGCCATTGATTGCAACCAATGTATCACCACCAAGTGAAGACAAACTCGTAGAGCAAATTGCAAGACTAGGAAAGCAGCCTTCACCCTGTCTTGTAAGGTTGGTAAGAAACTCTGTATCCCCTTTTCTCTGTGTCCAGTTTGATGCAGTACAGTAAGTCAGAGACAGATGGAGAAGGCTTCCAGGGGCCAAATTTCACCACAGTATCCTTGCCAGTGCCTAGATCATTGATGGCCTCCAGATATTTCGCCTCATCCTCTTTGTTTTTGATGATGCAGACCATCACCGTGGATTGGCCGGACGCCACACCGTCGGCCCCGGCTAGATGGATAATCACTTCTACGTTCTCTCCGTAATCCGGCACCTCTGCTAGAAACTGCTGCCTACCGACATGTTCACCGTACATTTCAGGCGAATCCTCGAGCAGCTTCACCAGCGGTTCGATTTCATAGAACAGTGCCTCCTTGTAGGTTTCCTGTACAAACTGGGTTGGCGGCTGCTGACTCCGCAGAAATTCCAGGATGTATTTGAAGTAGGTTCCATCTCTGTCGATGAAGTATCTCCCTTTGGAGTCTACGGTTACTTTGGTACAACTGCAGAACATTTCGGCCAGTTTGGATCCCGGGTATCTCCTCAGGGTGCTCAGTGTTGTGCTGTAGATCTGACCCCCGACATTAAGATTCATGACCAGTGAAACCTATTGCATGGGTAGGGGCGGGGAGCAAGAGAGAGAGAGAAGTTTAATTTAGTTAGCATCATTAAAATTTGCCTCAAGTTACTGTGCTCCGTTTGGAGCGATAGATTATGGCTTTGGAGCAAGGAGTTATACATAGAAGTTACAACACGGCAATAGGCCAATCCAGTCCATGTCAGTGTTTACCCTGCACATGAGCAAATAGTTCTAATCACGTTTACCTGCCCTGTTCCCATGTCCCTTCATCCCCTTTTCCTTCATCCACCTATCCAATCTAATCTTGAATGTTGACCTAATTTCTGCCTCAACCACTAACCCTGGAAGTGAGTTCCCACAGCCTCACCGCTCTCAGTGTGAAGAAGTTTCTCCTGCCCTCTGTTCTAAATCTCTTGCATTTAACCTTGTATCCTTGACATCTCGTTCTTAACCCCTCAACTACTAGAAAATGACTGCGTCCATCCTTTTATTATTTTAAACACTTCTATCATACTGCACTATAACCTGAGTTGTTTGAACGAAAAGACCCAATTTTTCAAGTAGTTGTCTTTTGTATTTCCCCATATGGGCAGCATCCCCATACTAGGTTGGCAGCATCCTAGTGAATCTGCGATGTAACCTTTCAATATCCTTCATATAGGGTGGAGCCCAATACTGTACACAGTATTCTATGGCCTTTGTAAGGGTTTATATGGTTTCATTATTGCCTCTTTACTTTTATATTCTATACCCCTTGAGATAAAATCTAGAATTCCATTAGCTTCTTTTTTACAGCCTTGCCAACCTCAGGTGCTGCCTTTAATGTCCTGTGAATCTGTACCCCCAACCCCTAATTTCTATACCCTAATCCCTCTGCTCTTCCACAGCACCGAGCCTAGAGTATAATTACTGCTGTTACTTTTTTTTTTTCACACTTACTGACATGGAATTCCATCTGCCACTTTTTAGCCCATTCCCCATTTTATCAATTAGAAAGTGGGGCTTGGAAGTAGGTGGGAGGATGTAGGTGATGAGGGATACAAAGAAATGGTCGGAGAGGGCTTTGACTGAGATGGCAAAGTAGAGAAGGTGGTTGTGAGTAATGGGTAGAGGGGTAAACATAGAGCAAGAGTTCCAGGGAGGGCAGTAAATTCAGAGGAGAGAGGGCAAAGGGAGTAGAGATGGAGATTGAAATCACTGAGGGTGAGGACTCACTCAGTGCAGAGGCGAAGGGGAGGGGAAAGGAGGGAAAATAACTGAGAAGCCCAGGGTGGGGATTGGGGCAGCCGATAAGTCAACAGGTATTTTAAAGGAGCGATGAGAGGGGTGGAACAAGGCTGGGTGCTCGAAGGAAATATGGAGAGGGACCAAGGGAGAAGAACATAAGAAATAGGAGCAGGAGTAGGCCAATCGGCCCCTCGAGCCTGCTCCGCCATTCAATAAGATCATGGCTGATCTGATTAAACCTAACCTCAAATCTAAATTCATGTCCAATTTCCTGCCCGCTCCCCGTAACCCCTAATTCCCTTTACTTCTAGGAAACTGTCTATTTCTGTTTTAAATTTATTCAATGATGTAGCTTCCACAGCTTCCTGAGGCAGCAAATTCCACAGACCTACCACCCTCTGAGTGAAGAAGTTTCTCCTCATCTCAGTTTTGAAAGAGCAGCCCCTTATTCTAAGATTATGCCCCCTAGTTCTAGTTTCACCCATCCTTGGGAACATCCTTACCGCATCCACCCGATCGAGCCCCTTCACAATCTTAAATGTTTCAATAAGATCGCCTCTCATTCTTCTGAACTCCAATGAGTAGAGTCCCAATCTACTCAACCTCTCCTCATATGTCTTGATGAGGGCCACACCCCCATCGAGGGGACAGTATGGGTGGGGGGGAAGACTTCGGTACGGAACAAGGTGTCACCACCCATGGGCCAAGTTTCAGTCAAAGCCAGGATGTCAATGCAATCATCCACAAATAGTTCAAGGACTTTGTTCACAAGTGAACGGACATTCTGGAGGGAAATGCAGATGGGCCATGATTAATCCACTGGTATGAGTCCCAGGGGGTAGTGGGTGAGTGGGATGGGAAGAAGATTGGCGAGGTTAACCTCTGCTCCTCCCGAGCGCTGAGCCCAGTTAATAAATTTTCACACGCTGCAAAATATATTAAACCCATATGGCGTACTGGGATAAAAACCAGAAAATGCTGTAAATGCATAGCAGGTCCATCACCATCTGATAGGTGAGAAAAGCAGATAATGTTTGTCAGGCTGGAAGAGAAAGGTAGGGACATGTCTTGCTATGCAGCTCAGAAGCTATTTCAAACATAGAGAGAAATCTTTGAAAGGGAACAGAGAATTCCATCTTGGACACCATTGCTATTGAAAATGTATTATCAAGGGTAAATTACCTATGACGATTCAAAACTCATAGGCAAGAGATAATTATCAGAGAATGGGAGGGGGCTATAAATTTGAGGAACTGGGTCCCACTAATGGCTGACTCAGTGTACTACTGAGCCATTTGACCAGAAGTTCCAGATTGAATCCTTGTCTGTGCTGTAAGTTTTTCCCTTTTGGGCGGGATTCGGTTTCTGGAGAACTTAAGCGTCAAAAGTTTAAATATCACGTGATGTGCATACGGTAAGTTCTACTCAAACTTATACCGTATGGTTTTATATCAGTCTCATTTCCTCTCTTTCCTCACCAGCACCCCCCACCCCCGCCTTAATTTTCTTCCTTTTTCTGTCCTCCTCTCTTGACTGCTTGCCTCATGTTGCGGTGGACTTCTGATTATTTCACCTGCAGCCACTCTTTGGTTTGTTTTTACAAAGAAAGAAAGAAAGAACTTGCTTTTATATAGCGCCTTTCACGACCTCAGGATGTCCCAAAGTGCTTTACAGCCAACTAGATACTTCTGAAATGTAATCACTGTTGTAATGTAGGGAAACGCGGCAGCCAATTTGCGCACAGCAAGATCCCACAAACAGCAATGAGATAAATGACCAGGTAATCTGTTTTAGTGATATTGATGGAGGAGTCCCCTGCTCCTCTTTGAATAGTGCCTTGGGATCTCTTACATCCACCTGAGAGGGCAGATGGGGGCCTCGGTTTAGCGTCTCATCCGAAAGACGGCACCTCCGACAGTGCAGCGCTCCCTCGGCACTGCACTGGAGTGTCAGCTGAGATTTTGTGGCACTGCTTCTGATGCATTGGGTCTTGAGCAGTTGGTGGCAACACCAAACTCATATTTGCTGTCGGTGGCTACCATGGGCTGTGCACAAGCTGGCCTCTGATCCCTTGTTTTTCTCCCTCTCTGTGCCACGGATCTCACCATCACTAATCCTTCCCTCTGGCTGTACAGCGTCACAAGTGTTCCTTTACCAGATTAGGTCGTTTCACCCGGGTTCGGCAGGATATCCCGGTTATTTGTAAATGACAATTCTGACGAAAGGTCTTGGACCTGAAACATTAACTCTGTTTCTCTCTCCACAGACGCTGCCTGACTTGCTGAGCTTCTCCAGCATTTTCTGTTCTTATTTCAGATTTCCAGCAGCCGCAGTATTTTGCCTTTGATGTGTAACTGACATGTAAGTGAGAGTTAAATAAAGAGAGAGAATTCTCTAAGTGTGTGGTAGACCGATCAGCACCTGAAACAAACGTTTTTTTGGGTACTTCCAGCTTTTTCTGTTTTTACTTCCTAGCGAGACACATGATAACCAGGAGTCGCTTTCTCTTTTTCTCCGCACCCCTCGCTGATTAAAGTTTTTTCTCGCGTGCGCTTGCCAGCCTGTGCTTCCTCCCTCCCACATCCCCGCCCCGTTCGTTCTAGATGTCAGCTTGGTTCATTGGTCGCACTCTCACCTCTCGAGCCGAAAGGTCACGGGTTCAAGCCCCACTTTGAGCAAACAACCTAAGATGGCATTTGTGGGAGTGCTGCGTTGTCGGCAAATCATACGGCATTTACACAGCGCTATTCACGACCTCAGGATGTCCCAAAGCGCTTTACAGCCAATGAAGTATTTTTTAAAGTGTAGTCACTGTTGTAATGTAGGAAACGCAGCAGCCAATTTGCACACAGCAAGATCCCACAAACAGCAATGAGATAATGATCAGATAATCTGTTTCAGTGATGTTGGTTGAGGGATAGATATTGGCCAGGACACCGGGGATAACTCCCCTGCTCTTCATCGAAATAGTGGCCGTGGGATCTTCTACATCCACCTCAGAGGGCAGACTCCAGCGCAGTACTGAGGGAGTGCAGCACTGTCAGAGGTGCCGTCTTTCAGATGAGACGTTAAACGAAGGTCCTGTCTGCTCTCTTGGGTGGATGTAAAAGATCCCATGGCACTATTTTGAAGAAGAGCAGGGGAGTTCTCCCCGGTGTCCTGGCCAATATTTATCCCTCAAACAACATCACTTGAAAAAAAAACAGATTACCTGGTCATTATCTCATTGTTGTTTGCGGGATCTTGCTGTGTGCAAATTGGCTGCCGAGCTTCCTACAATACAACAGTGACTACACTTCGAAAAAAAAAAGTATTTTGTTGGCTGTGAAGGTCTTTGGGACGTCCTGAAGTCATGAAAGGCGCTATATAAATGCAAGTCTTTCTTTTATATGGGGTCTGCCATCCCAATTCACAGTGTGAGCCCACTGAGCTTTCTGCCTGCCCCCGTTAAGGTCCAGCTTTTGCCAGGGAGGTGTGTGAAACAGGTTCGTACTCATCTTCCAAATCCCTCCGCGCCCTCACTCCACTCTACCTCTGGAGCCTCCTTCAGCCTTCTGTCACCCTGCGTGCTCTGGCTCCGGGCTTCTGTGCATCCCTTTTCACTTTGCTACCCCCCTCCCCACCAAAGCCTCCTTGTACCCCAATCTCTGAAACTTCCTCCCCAAACTCCTCCCCTTCGCTCTTCACCTTTTCAAATAAGTTTTCAGACACCTCTAGCTCGCCCATGGCTTGTGTCCATTCCTTTCACCTATTTATCACCCCTCTATAAATGCATTTACCTAGTAGACGTGGGTACGTATAATTTGGTTCTTGGCAAATCCTCAAACACTGAGTCAAGATGAGTTTAGTTTTACATTTCGTAAACCTGTTTTCGAGCGAGGCTTGCTCCAAGACCTGTCCACGGTGAAGCATTGTAAATGATCAAAACCACAATCTCTCTTGCCACCCCCCTCCTGAGTCCTGCATTTTGTTTGAATGTCAAAATTTGCCATTTTTTTATGCACAAATACGCAAAACAAAATGCTAATTTGTGACAGTAGGTCCGCCTGTTGCCCAGCGACCCCCTGTTGACACAGAGTTACCTGTTAAACATCCCATACGGAGTTTGAACAATGGCGGTAATGATACGCCACATGGCGGCTTCCTGTAACCAGGCATTTTCCAATTCCTGCAGCGCCAAAACAGAGGAACTGGCGTATTTTCCTGCCGCCGCACGTTTGTCAAATTTACGGTCAAGCCCTCTGCTCGCCTCCCCGGCGATTTGATACTCGCCTTGTGTGAGAAGCTCATGGTGTGTCTGACGGGTGGGAGCCTCCGATCTCTGAAGCTCATGTTTGCTTTCCTCGCCCGTTCTGTTCAGAGCCGTCAGCCAGACGGGGCAGCTGGGAGTTCCTGTTGGTCAGGATCCTGTCAGCTCACAGCCAGCTTCAACACCTTGCCACAAACACAGGAACTGCAAACAAGGGAACAGCTCCTCATTCAAATATCTGCAGAACTGACTTTCAACGTCACTCTTCCATGTGGAAAACTGCCTGTCAATCCAATCCTGTTGTTTTTTTTTTACAAATACACAATAGGGCAAATTCTCCAAAAAAAAAACCCAGCAAGGGTGATGAGAACTTTTTTTTAACGCAGCGAGTTGTTAAGGTCTGGAATGCGCTGCCTGAAAGGGCGGTGGAAGCAGATTCAATGGTAACTTTTAAAAGGGAATTGCGTGTATATAATACTTGAAAAGGAATCAATTTGCAGGGGAAAGAGCGGGGGGGTGGTGGGACTAATTAGATAGCTCTTTCAAAGAGTGGGCACAGGCACGATGGGCCGAATGGCTGTGTGATTCTATGATTCTTTTTGCACTTAAAGCATGGAAGCATACATCAGGAAATCGTGTGCATGCAGCCTGGCAAATGCTATCAATGGGCAATGCTCCACACTGGAGAAATTTACACTGATGCTCCTTTCCTCTGAAGGCCTAGCGGGTACAGGCATAGCCTGGTGTAGCAGTAAACAATAAGGATCGAAAAGGTGTTTGACTTAATCCAGGGTCTGTGTTGATGGTCAAACACAAAGCAAAATAGCTTTTATCAGCACATAAGTAAAAGGATAACAAAAGAAGGGGAGGGTCACTTATAGCAAGAGGTGGCCATCTTATACATGAGAGTGAGGAAACGACAGAAATATTAAATAAAAACTTGCATTTATACAGTGCCTTTCACAACCTCCCAAAGCACTTTACAGCCAATTAAGTACTTTTGAAGTGTAGTCACTATTGGGAAATGTGGCAGCCAATTTGCCCACAGCAAGGTCCCGCAAACAGCAATGTGATTATGACCAGATAATCTGTTTTTAGTGATGTTGGTTGAAGGGATAAATATTGGGGAGAACTCCCCTGCTCTTCTTCGAAACAGCACCATGGGATCTTTTACATCCACCTGCGAGGGCAGACAGGGCCTCGATTTAACAGAACCTCCGATAGTGCAGCACTCCCTCAGTGCTGCGGCACCTCTGACAATGCAGTACGTTGCTGAGGAGCGTCAGCTTAGATTATTGTGCTCAAGTGGGACTTGAACCCATGACTTTCTGACTCAGACGTCAGGAGTGCTACCCACTGAGCCATGGCTGACACCTAACTGATCTTCCTATCCATCCTGATTTGTTTTTTTTTAAATGAGTTGATCGCCAAGCTATTTACTGCTTTAGCTGACAGACTATTCCATGGTTCGGGAATCCGATCTGCGTCATGGAAATGAAGCTGAGGAGGTAAAATCTCTCGGAATCATAGAAAGGCTTCAGCACGGAAGGAGGCCATTCGAGTCCGTGCCGGCTCTACCCAAGAGCAAGTCCAGCTAGTCCCACTCCCCCGTCCTTTCCCCGTCGCCCTGCTACTGGGCACAGGCATAGCATCAGGTGACGCCGATGTACGAGCTCGCCTCTCGCCCTGACCTCCTCCCCCTTTGACCCCCCAACCCTCTCTCCCAAGCATAGATCCCACTTCCCATCACTTTAATTCGGTAAAATCGTCCCCTCACTGTCTACAACAACTTGCAATTATACAGGGCCTGTGACGTAGCAAAACGTCCCAAGGCGAATCACAGGAGCAATTATTAGACAAAAATTGACACCGTGTCACATAAAGAGATAATAGGACAAGGTGATCAAAAGCTTGGTTAAAGAGGTAGGTTTTAAAGAACGACTTAAAGGAAGAGAGAGAAGTCGAGAGGTTTAGGGAGGGAATTCCAGAGCTTAGGGCCGAGGCTGAAGCATTTAGATGAAGCACTTGAGTGATCTGCAGTAGTCAGTGTCTTCAGGTCAGTAAGAGACAAAATTGGAAAACATCAAAACTGAAGTGGATATATTGTAGAATCATAGAATGGTTACAGCATGGAAAGAGGCCATTCGGCGCGTTGAGTCCGTGCCAACTCTCTGCATGAGCAATCCAGCTTGCCCCACTCCCCCGCCCTTTCCCCGTGGCCCTGCAAATTTTTTCCCTTCAAGTACTTATCCAATTCCCTTTTGAAAGCCATGATTGAATCTGCCTCCACCACCCCCTCAGGCAGTGCATTCCAGATCCTAACCACTCAGTGTGTAAAAAAGTTTTCCTCATGTCACCTTTGGTTCTTTTGCCAATCACCTTAAATCTATGTCCTCTGGTTCTTGACCCTTCCGCCAATGGGAACAGTTTCTCTCTATCTACTCTGTCTAGACCCTTCATGATTTTGAATATCTCTATCAAATCTCCTCTCAACCTTCTCTGTTCCAAGGAGAACAACCCCAGTTTCTCCAGTCTATCCACGTAACTAAAGTCCCTCGTCCCTGGAATTATTCTAGTAAATCTCTTCTGCACCCTCTCCAAGGCCTTCACATCTTTCCTAATGTGCAGTGCCCAGACCTGGACTCAATACTCCAGTTGTGGCTGAACCAGTGTTTTATAAAGGTTCATCATAACTTCCTTGCTTTTGCACTCTATGCCTCTATTTATAAAGCCCAGGATCCCGTATGCTTTTTTAACCACTTTCTCAACCTGCCCTACCACCTTCAATGACTTGTGCACATATGCCCCCAGATCTCTCTGTTCCTGTACCCCTTTTAGTATTGTACCCTCTAGTTTATTCCTTGTTCTTCCTACCAAAATGTATCATTTCGCATTTTTCTGCGTTAAATTTCATCTGCCATGTGTCCGCCCATTTCACCAGCCTGTCTATATCCTCTTGAAGTCTTTCACTATCCTCCTCACTGTTCACTACACATCCAAGTTTTGTATCATCTGCAAGTTTTGAAATTGTGCCCTGTACGCCCAAGTCCAAGTCATTAATATATGTCAAGAATAGCAGTGGTTCTAGTACCGAACCCTGGGGAACACCACTGTACACCTCCCTCCAGTCCGAGAAACAAGGAAAAGGTAAAATTTGCAGGGCTATGGGGAAAGTGAGACTAATTGGATAGCTCTTTCAAAGAGCCGGCACAGGCACAATGGGCCAAATGGCCTCCTCCTGTGCTGTAAGATTCTATGATTCTATGTCGGTATTCTAGAAACCTGGTAATTAAAAGCACAGCTGCATTTCCATTGATTAATCAACAGGTGGGGCATTCCTTCTACAGGGATGGAACAGCACATTAAGCAGAATGATAGGCAGTTACGGGCTGGAATCTAATCAAACGGTTCTTGTGCTTTATATATAGACTAACGGAAAATTAGGAGTGAGTTACAGGCTGAAATACAATCAAGGAGTTTGGGCGGTTTATACCAGAATGATACCAGGGATGAGGGACTTCAATCATATGGAAAGACTGGAGCAGCTGCATTGTTTTCCTTAAAGCAGAGAAGGTTAAGGGGAGATTTAATAGAGGTGTTCAAAATTATCAGGACTATTGATGGAGGAAGTAAGGAGAAACCGTTTCCAATGGCACGAGAGTCAGTAACCAGAGGACACAGATTTCACAAAAAGTTAGAATGCAGGTACAGCAAGTGATAAGGAAGGCAAATGGAATGTTGTCATTTATTGCAAGGGGAATGGAAGATAAAAGTAGAGATGTTTTGCTACAGTTGTACAGGGCATTGGTGAGACCACATCTGGAACACTGTGTGCAGTTTTGGTCTCCTGATTTAAGAAAGGACATAATTCCTTTGGAGGCGGTTCAGAGAAGGTTCACTCGACTGATTCCTGGGATGAGGGGGTTATCTTACGAGGAAAGGTTGGACAAGTTGGGCCTGTATACACTGGAGTTTAGAAGAATGAGAGGTGATCTTATTGAAAAATATAAGATCCTGAGGGGGCTAGAAGGGGTAGACGCTGAGGTGACATTTCCCCTTGTGGGAGAGACTAGAACTGGGGGCCACAGTTTAAAAATAAGGGGTCTTCCATTTAAGACGGAGATGAGGAGAAATTTTTTCTCTGAGGGTCGTGAGTCTGTGGAACTCCCTTCCCCAGAGAGCGGTGAAGGCAGGGTCATTGAATATTTTTAAGATGTGGAGATGCCGGTGATGGACTGGGGTTGACAATTGTAAACAATTTTACAACACCAAGTTATAGTCCAACAATTTTATTTGAAATTCACAAGCTTTCGGAGGCTTCCTCCTTCCTCAGGTGAATGTGGAAATGAAATCCTCGAACCCTTCGCATTTATAAATCACAGAACAATACCTGGTGATTACAGATAGTCTTTCCAGCTGCCCGTTGCCAAGGCAATCACAGTGTGCAGACAGAGAGGTGTTACCTACAGGGCCACTGAATATACAAACAACCAAAAAAAAAACAGAGAAAGAGAGAGAGAGAGAGGCAGAAACATAGAAACATCCGGAAGGAAGAGAAAGACAGCAAATGACCCGTTATATTAAAAACATAACTTTTGTTCGCTGGTGGGGTTACGTGTAGCGTGACATGAACCCAAGATCCCGGTTGAGGCCGTCCTCATGGGTGCGGAACTTGGCTATCAATTTCTGCTCGATGATTTTGCGTTGTCGTGTGTCTCGAAGGCTGCCTTGGAGTACGCTTACCCGAAGGTCGGTGGCTGAATGTCCTTGACTGCTGAAGTGTTCCCCGACTGGGAGGGAATATTTTTAAGGCTGAGTTAGATAGATTCCTGATTAACAAGGGAGTCAAAGGTTATAGTAGGTAGACGGGAAAGTAGGGTTGAGGTCACAATCAGATCAGCCATGATCTTATTAAACGGCAGAGCAGGCTCGAGGGGCCGAATGGCCTACTCCTGCTCTTACTTCGTATGTATGTTCGTATGATCGTAAGGTAATTGGCGAAAGAACCGCAGGCGAGATGAGGAGAATTATTTTTGCGCAGCGAGTTGTTATGATCTGGAATGCGCTGCCTGAAAGGGCGGTGGACGCAGATTCAATAGTAGGGAATTGGATAAATACTTGAAAAGGATAAATTTGCAGGGCTATGGGGAAAGAGTGGGGGAGTGGGACTAATTGGATAGCTCTTTCAAAGAGCCGGCACAGTTTATGACACACTAATCGAGTCACCCATATTTGAATAAATAAATTTAAAACAGAAATAGACAGTTTCCTAGAAGTAAAGGGAATTAGGGGTTATGGGGAGCGGGCAGGAAATTGGACATGAAGCTGAGTTCGGATCGGTCAAGGCCCTGTGGGTGGCGGAGAGGGCCCAGGGGCTGAGTGGCCGGGTTCTGTTCCTACTTCATGTGTTCTTTAGATTTGAGGTTAGGATCAGATCAGCCATGATCTTATTGAATGGCGGAGCAGGCTCGAGGGGCCGATTGGCCTACTCCTGCTCCTATTTCTTATGTTCTTATGTTCATGATGTGGAGATGCCGGTGATGGACTGGGGTTGACAAATGTAAACAATCTTACAACACCAAGTTATAGTCCAACAATTTTATTTGAAAATCACAAGCTTTCGGAGGCTTCCTCCTTCGTCAGGTGAATCATATTAGCTTACAAAACAACAGTGACCACGTTTCAAAAGAGTCATTCATTGGCCGTGCAGCAGTGTGTCCCGAGGATGTGAAAGTTGCTATATAAATCTTTCCTTTCTTTAGTTTGTCCTTGGTGGGGTTTAGCAGGATGTCACCAATGGAAATCACGCTCGGTGTCAGGAGAAGAAGTTTATTAACAGCGCAATTGCCCAGTGGTGATCAGAACAATTTGACATGGGATTTTGTTGCTAGGCAGGTTGTCAAGGCTACAGCGGTGGTGGAGAGGTGCAAGGAATTCTTCTTGTACCGTTGTGACTGAGCTGTTCCTGTCAGTAAAGTTAGGGAGAACGTCAAAGTCAATAAATTTTCATCCGCTTCGGTCGTCTTGGAATGTGTGCTCAATGCAGCAGTGGCAAGCTGCCTAATCCTCCATTACTCGAGGACTTTACTTATCAAAACAGTAATGAGCATAAATAGAACATTTGTTTCTCTAATATAATCTTTTTTTGGCTTTTTAGTACGACTCGTGATGTTTAAAGTTATAGAATCACACAGCACATGAGGTCACTCGGCCCATCGTGCCTGTGCCGGCTCTTTGAAACAGCTGTCCAATTAGTCCCACTCCCCCTGCCCATTCCCCAAATTTTTCCCCTTCAAGTATGTATCCAATTCCCTTTTGAAGGTTACTATTGAATCTGCTTCCTATCAGGCGGTGCATTCCAGATCATAAAACTCCCTGCGTAAAAAACAATTCTCCTCATCTCACCCCTGGTTCTTTTGCCAATTACCTTCAATCTGTGTCCTCTGGTCACTGACCCTTCTGCCAGTGGGAACAATGGAAACAGTTTCTCCTTATTTACAGTTAGTTCCAAGAGATTTTTTTTGTTTGCTGTTGGCATAAAGTGTAATGTTTTATTTTCCCCCTGTTGTGTAAAGATACTCCAAGACTACCTCAGAATAGCGACCAAGAACCCAGTGGATTGTGAGACTGTTAACTCAGGGCTCTAGTTCAATCGTCTTCCCCTACCTTGCTAAGTTGTTGATCTTGGGCCTGCTGCAGTGATGAGGAGCTTAGCTGAGGTGAGGTTCCGCCTCACAGAAAGGAAAGTCATCTTCGGTTCTGTCTCCTATTGGGTTTGCTCAGAACAAGAGGCAACCTCCTTCCAGCCTCTACTAATGCTTCTCATAGTGCAGTACTGAGCCAGACAGACCTGGAAAGGCCCAAGGTCCAACACAAGGTCCATGTTGTTAGTCAATCTCAGCCAAGGCACAAACAGCAACGTGATAAGGACCAGATATCTTGGGGGGGTTTTTTAGGTGTTGGTTGAGGGATAAATATTAGCCAGGACCAAAGAGAGAACTCCCCTGTTTTTCTTTGAAATAGTGGAATGGAATCTTTTTGGGATCCATTTAGAAAATTATCTTTCTTGGGTCCAAAGAGGATGACCCCACATTAAATTGCATTTGCCCACTCACTTAGTCTGCCTGTGTCCCTTTGCAACGGCCTGCTCCCATCTGCACTACTTACTGTCCCTCCTAACTTAGTATCATCTGCAAACTTGGATGTATGAATGAATGAATGAATGAGTGAACTTGCATTTATATAGCACCTTTCACAACCTCAGGATGTCCGAAAGTGCCTCACAGCCAATGAAATACTTTTTTGAAGTGTAGTCACCATTGCAATGTAATATACAACTTTCTGTTCCTTCCTCCAATCAATAAATATGGTGAAAAATTGAGCCCAGAACAGATCCCTGGGGAACACCAGTTGTCACATCCCGCTATTCAGAGTACGGACCCTTTATCCCCACTCCAGCACTTGTGTCTATGCCTTCTGAGAAGCGCAAAAACAATAGGGCAGTAATAGTTGAGGATTTCAACTGCTCTAATATTAACTGGGATACAATCAGTGCAAAAGGTATAGAGGGCTTGCGTAAGAATTCGTAAATTGCATTCAGGAGAACTTTTTTAGCCAGTACGTCGCAAGCCCAACAGGAGGAGGGGCAGTTCTGGATTTAGTTTCAGGGAATGAAGCTGGGCAGGTGGAAGGGATTATCAGGGGGAGAACATTTTGGTGGTAGTGATCATAATTCAGTTAGATTTATCATAGTTATGGAAAAGGACAAAGATAGAACAGGAGTAAAAGTTCTAAATTGGGGAAAGGCCAATTTTACTAAGCTGAGCAGTGATTTAGCAAAAGTGGACTGGAAACTTTTGCAACTTGAAGGTAAATCAGTGTCAGAGCAGTGGGAGGCATTCAAGGGGAAGATTCAAGGGGTTCAGAGTAAACATGTTCCCACAAAGAAAAAGGGTGGGATGGACAAATCTAGAGTCCCCTGGATGACAAGGAGCATAAAGGGTAAGATACGGCAAAAAAGGGAAGCTTATGTCAGATACCGAGAGCTCAATATTGCAGAAAGCCTAGAGGAGTATAGAAAGTGCAGGGGTGAAATTAAAAAGGAAACTAGGAAAGCAAAGAGAGGGCATGAAAAAATACTGGCAAGTAAAATCAAGGAAAACCCAAAAATGTTTGGGTTTGAGGCTCTGACCATCATTTTCTGATCCTCCCTGGCCAGAGGCGTAGTGCTGGAGGATTGGAGGACTGCTAACATTGTACCGTTGTTTAAAAAGGGAGAAAGCAATAGACCGAGTAATTATAGGCCAGTCAGTCTAACCTCGGTGGTGGGCAAATTATTGGAATTAATTCTGAGGGACAGCATAAATCGTCATTTAGAAAGGCACGGGTTAATCAAGGCCAGTCAGCATAGATTTGTTAAGGGAAGGTCGTGTCTGACTAACTTGATTGAATTTTTTGAGGAGGTAACGAGGAGGGTCGAAGAGGGTAATGCGTTTGATGTAGTCTACATGGATTTTAGCAAGGTTTTTGACAAGGTCCCACATGGCAGATTGGTCAAAAAAATAAAAGCCCATGGGATCCAAGGGAAAGTGGCAAGTTGGATCCAAAATTGGCTCAGTGGCAGGAAGCAAAGGCTAATGGTTGACGGGTGTTTTTGTGACTGGAAGGCTGTTTCCAGTGGGGTTCCGCAGGGCTCAGACTAGGTTCCTTGCTTTTTGTGTTATTGGTCTACGGACCGGATGCTGGAAGGTGGGATTAGAATGGGTACCTGGTTGTTCTTCGAGCCGGTGTGGACACGATAGGCCGAATGGCCCCCTTCTATGCTGTATCTTTTCTATGGTTCTATATTAATGATTTGGACTTGAATGTGGGGAGCTCGATCAAGAAGTTTGCAGATGATACAAAAATTGGCCCTGTGGTTGATAGTGAGGAGGAAAGCTGTAGACTGCAGGACGATATCAATGGACTGATCAGGTGGGCAGAAAAGTGGCAAATGGAATTCAATCCAGAGAAGTGTGAGGTAATGGATTTGGGGAGGGCAAACAAGGCAAGGGAATACACAATAAATGGGAGGATACTGAGAGGAACAAAGGGACCTTGGAGTGCATGTCCACAGATCCCTGAAGGTAGCAGGACAGGTAGATAAGGTGGTTCAAAAGGCATATGGGATACTTTCTTTTAATAGCCGAGGCATAGAATATAAGAGTAGGGAGGTTGTGCTAGAACTGTATAAAACATTGGTTAGGCCTCAGCTTGAGTACTGCGCACAGTTCTGGTCACCACATTACAGGAAAGATGTGATTGCACTAGAGAGGGTGCAGAGGAGATTTACGAGGATGTTGCCAGGGCTGGAGAATTTTAGCTATGAGAAAAGATCGGATAGGCTGGGGTTGTTTTCTTTGGAACAATGGAGGCTGAGGGGAGATTTAATTAAGGTATTTAAAATTATGACGGGACTAGATAGAGTGGATAGGGAGGACCTATTTCCCTTAGCAGAGGGGTCAGTGACCAGGGGGCATAGATTTAAAGTAATTAGTAGAAGGATTAGAGGGGAGCTGAGGAGAAATGTTTTCACCCAGAGGGTGGTGGGGGTCTGGAACTCACTGCCTGAAAGGGTGGTAGAGGCAGAAACCCTCAACTCATTTTAAAAAGTACCTGGATGTACACTTGAAGCGAAGCAACCTACAGGGCTACGGACCAAGTGCTGGAAAGTGGGATTAAGCTGGATAACTCTTTCTCGGCCAGCACGGACACGATGGGCCGAATTGCCTCCTTCTGTGCTGTAACTTTCTATGATTCTAGGTAATACAATAAAAATATCATGTACAAATTAAGTAAATGCAAGTGGTAATTGAGCTCGGTGCTTACAAAATCCAATGCTCTGAGCTAAGGAGTGTGAAACCAAATGATTCGACTGAACAGAATATTTGTCTGTTTCATTTTTAACCAGACTGGGCCTTGAGGAGCTTTTAATAGATACGGTGGGTAATATGGTTGCTCCTTCCTTGGTCCGTGGAAACATGGCTACAGGCCAGCAAGCCCATCAATTGGTAGATAATAGTGAACTGAAAGCAGCTATGTAAGCAGGTGTTCATTTTTCAAATTTGCGCAGCACAAAAACAATTTAGGAAAAACCACTTCCCCTTTTTATCAAGGCGACAGACAGAAGTGGTTCTAATCCCTCTCACTCCCTCGAGACAGAGGAAGACTATTGCTGCTGTTTGCAGACTCGCCTCAAGTTAGGCGGGTGAAGGTTAGGAGAAATTCCTTTCCACGTGGAATGGAATTTTAGCTATGAGAAAAGATTGGACGGGCCAGGGTTGTTTTCTTTGGAACATTGGTGGCTGAGGGGAGATTTAATTGAGGTGTATAAAATTATGACGGGACTAGCTAGAGTGGATAGGGAGGACCAATTTCCCTGAGCAGAGGGGTCAGTGACCAGGGAGGCATAGATTCAAAGTATTCAGTAGAAGGATTAGAGGGGAGCTGAGGAGGAATTTTTTCACCCAGAGGGTGGTGGGGGAATTTTTTCATCCAGAGTGTGGAATGCTTTGTCACAGGAAGTGGTTGAGGCAGAGACCATTGTATCTATCAAAGGGGAGAAAAATGGATAAATATTTGAAGCAGAGGGAGATGCAGGGCTATGGGGAGTGTGCGGGACAGTGCGATTAGTTTTGGATTGCTATGGCAAAAAGACGCCACAGATGTGATGGGCCGAATGGCAATCCTCCTGTACTATAAACTTCTATGGTTCCAACTTTTTGGTTTGGGAAGGAATGGGAAATACAGAGCTATATGGCAAGAGGTAAGGGAAAGAAAGAACTTGCATTTATATAGCGCCTTTCACGACCTCAGGACATCCCAAAGCGCTTTGGAGCCAATGAAGTCCTTTTGAAGTGTTGTCACTGTTGTAATATAGGTAGCTGGCCAATTTCATAACGTAGGAACAGGAGGAGGCCATTCAGCCCCTCGAGCCATTCAGTTAGATCATGGCCAATCTGTACCTCAACTCCATTTATCAGCCCCTGTTCCAAATCCCTTTATACACTGAGCTAACAAAAGTCTATCGATCCCAGTCATGAAAAGCTCAAATAGACCCCCAGCATCCACAGCCTTTAGGAGGAGAGAATTCCAGATTTCTACTCCCCTTAGTGTGTGAAAAAGTGCTTCCTTATTTCCCTCCTATATGGTCCGGTTCTAATTTTAAGATTATGTCCCCTCGTTCTCGTTATAAGGAAGAACTAAGACAAACCCAGAAATATTATTGAAGTACCAGGGGGAGCAAGTTAAAACTAAAAATGTGGGAGTATGAACGGAAACCAAGTGGAGTTTTTTTCACCCACAGAGCAATAGGTTTGTGGAATAAGTTACTGTGAAAGGCACTATATAAATGCAAGTCTTTCTTTCTATTCTGTCTTTCTGCTCCCTAGCCCACGGACGCTGAAGTTAACTGTGTTGCCATTAGCATGAACCTAATGAATTCCAGTCCTCTCCTGGCCGGCCTCCCATCTTCCACCCTTCGTAAACTTGAGCTCATCCAAAACGCTGCTGCCCTGTATCCTGACTCACACCAAGTCTCGTTCACCCATCACCCCCTGTGATCGCTGACCTACACTGACTCCCTGTCCGGCAACGCCTCGATTTAAAAATTCTCATCCTCGTGTTCAAATCCCTCCATCGCGTCGCCCTTCCCCCTCCCATCTATGTAACCTCCTCCAGCCCTACGACCCTCCGAGATCTCTGCACTCCTCCAACTCTGGCCTCTTCCACATCCCTGATTGTAATCGCTCCACCATTGGCGGCCGTGCCTTCAGCTGTCTAGGCCCTAAGCTCTGGAATTCCCTCCCTAAACCTCTCCGTCTCTCTCTCCTCCTTTAAGACGCTCCTTAAAACCTACCTCTTTGACCAAACTTTTGATCACCAGTCCTAATATCTCCTTATGTGGTTCGGTGTCAAATTTTGTCTGCTAACGCTCCTGTGAAGCACCTTGGGACGTTTTACTATGTTAAAGGTGCTATATAAATGCAAGTTTTTGTCATTGTTGTTGAAGTCAGCTAATTCAGCTTCCAGTGGAAATTAAACTGCTTAATCTCCACAACCTGTGATTGTCAATCAATCACAAAACCATTTAGACAAACCATGGAGTCTGGAGTGTTGACCTCTATTGGCACAATTCAGTAGTTATTTGTGCAAGAAGAAAATCCCTAAGGAAATAAAAACCATCCATCCACAATTCTCTATTTATCACAACATTTCTTGTCTCTCCAGTTTATCAAACCTAAGAGGAATCATAGAGTTTCCCAAAGTGCTTTACAGCCAATTAATTACTTTTGAAGTGTAGCCACCGTTGTAATGTAGGGAAACGCAGCATCCAATTTGTGCACAGCAAGGTGCAACTACCAGCATTGACCAATTAAATGGCGTTAGCTGACAGATAAAATTTGGCCAGGACACCAAGAGAACTCCCCTACTCTTCTTTGAACAGCATCATGGGATCTTTTACATCCACCTGAGAGGGCAGATGGTGCCTCGGTTTAACGTCTCATCCAAAAGACAGAATCTCTGACGGTGCAGCACTCCCTCAGTACCGCACTGGAGTGTTGGCCTAGATCATGGGCTCAAGTCCTGGAGGTCGGCTTGAACCCATGACCTTCTGACTCAGAGGTAAGAGAGCTCCCCACTGAGCCAAGGTTGATGCTTTTGAGTGTCAATGGCCAGTCCCTCCCTCCCTCCAAAGCCCTTTAGCTGCTGCACTGGGTACGGTAGCATGGTGGTTATGTTACTTGCCTAGTAATCCAGAGGCTCGGACTAATAATGTCATGAGTTCAAATCCTGCCACGGCAGCTGGGGAATTTAAATTTCAATTAATTAAATAAAATCTGGAATTAAAACACTAGTATCAGTAATGATGGCCATGAAACTACCGGATTGTCGTAAAAATCCGTCTGGTTCACTAATGCCCTTTAGGGAAGGAAACCTGCCGTCCTTACCCGGTCTGGCCTATATGTGACTCCAGACCCACAGCAATGTGGTTGATTCTTAATTGCCCTCTGAAATGGCCTAACAAGCCACTCAGTTGTAAAATCTCGCTAAAAGAAGACATCATAAGAATAAAACCAGATGGACCACAAGGCACCGGACACGACAGAAGGCAAACCAAGCTCAGTCGACCCTGCATAAGTCCTCCTCACAAACATTTGGGGACTTGTACCAATGGATCACATCAAAGCTCTGCAGTCCTGCCACATCCAGTCGTGAATAGTGGTGGACAATTAAACAACTAACGGGAGGAGGAGGCTCTGCAAACATCCCCATCCTCAATGATGGCGGAGTCCAGCACGTGAGTGCAAAAGACAAGGCTGAATCGTTTGCAACCATCTTCAGCCAGAAGTGCCGAGTGGATGATCCATCTTGGCCTCCTCCCGATATCCCCACCATCACAGCAGCCAGTCTTCAGCCAATTCGATTCACTCCACGTGATATCAAGAAACGACTGAGTGCACTGGATACAGCAAAGGCTATGGGCCCTGACAACATCCCGGCTGTAGTGCTGAAGACTTGTGCTCCAGAACTAGCTGCCCCCTGTAGCCAAGCTGTTCCAGTACAGCTACAATACTGGCATCTACCCGACAATGTGGAAAATTGCCCAGGTATGTCCTGTCCACAAAAAGCAGGACAAATCCAATCCGGCCAATTGCCGCCCCATCAGTCCACTCTCAATCGTCAGCAAAGTGATGGAAGGTGTCGTCGACAGTGCTATCAAGCGGCACTTACTCACCAATAACCTGCTCACCGATGCTCAGTTTGGGTTCCGCCAGGACCACTCGGCTCCAGACCTCATTACAGCCTTGGTCCAAACATGGACAAAAGAGCTGAATTCCAGCGGTGAGGTGAGAGTGACTGCCCTTGACATCAAGGCAGTATTTGACCGAGTGTGGCACCAAGGAGCCTTAGTAAAATTGAAGTCAATGGGAATCAGGGGGAAAACTGTCCAGTGGCTGGAGTCATACCTAGCACAAAGGAAGATGGTAGTGGTTATTGGAGGCCAATCATCTCAACCCCAGGATGTTGTTGCAGGCGTTCCTCGGTGCAGTGTCCTAGGCCCAACCATCTTCAGCTGCTTCATCAATGACCTTCCCTCCATCATAAGGTCAGAAATGGGGATGTCCGCTGATGATTGCACAGTGTTCAGTTCCATTCACAACCCCTCAGATAATGAAGCAGTCCGAGCCCGCATGCAGCAAGGCCTGGACAACATCCAGGCTTGGGCTGATAAGTGGCAAGTAACATTCGTGCCAGGCAATGACCGTCTCCAACAAGAGAGAGTCTAACCACCTCCCCTTGACATTCAACGGTATTACCATCGCCAAATCCCCTACCATCAACATTCCCCCATGGGGGTCACCATTGACCAGAAACTTAACTGGACCAGCCATATAAATACTGTGGCTACAAGAGCAGGTCAGAGGCTGGGTATTCTGCGATGAGTGACTCACCTCCTGACTCCCCAAAGCCTTTCCACCATCTACAAGGCACAAGTCAGGAGTGTGATAGAATACTCTCCACTTGCCTGGATGAGTGCAGCTCCAACAACACTCAAGAAGCTCGATACTATCCAGGACAAAGCAGCCCACTTGATTGGCACCCCATCCACCACCCTAAACATTCACTCCCTTCACCACCGGCACACAGTGCTGCAGTGTGTACCATCCACAGGATGCACTGCAGCAACTCGCCAAGGCTTCTTCGACAGCACCTCCCAAACCCGCGACCTCTACCACCTAGAAGGACAAGGGCAGCAGGCACATGGGAACAACACCACCTGCACGTTCCCCTCCGAGTCACACACCATCCCGACTTGGAAATATATCGCCGTTCCTTCATCATCGCTGGGTCAAAATCATGGAACTCCCTTCCTAACAGCACTGTGGGAGAACCTTCACCACACGGACTGCAGCGGTTCAAGAAGGTGCCTCACCACCACCTTCTCAAAGGCAATTAGGGATGGGCAATAAATGCCGGCCTCGCCAGCGACGTCCACATCCCATGAACAAATTTAAAAAAAAAGTTACCTCTTTTTTCTCCTTCATTACACGGATATTAACAATCTCACCTCTGTCAAACATCCCAGCCATTATCTGGCATTCAAGCCCCAAGCCAGAGACTTGTGCCCATAATCCAGGCTGACACTCTAATGCAGTATTGAGGGAGTGCTGCACCGCCGGAGGTGCCGTCTTTTGGATGAGATGTTAAACCGAAGCCCCGCCTGCCCTCTCAAGTGGACGTAAAAGATCCCATGGCACTATTTTGAAGAAGAGCAGGGGGAGTTCTCCTCTGTGTCCTGGCCAATATTTATCCCTCAACCAACACCACCAAAAACAGATTATCTAGTCATTTATCTCATTGCTGCTTGTGGGATCTTGCTGTGCGCAAATTGGCTGCCGTGTTTCCTACATTACAACAGTGACCGCACTTCAAAAAGTGCATCATTGGCTGTAAAGCACTTTGGGACGTCCTGAGGTCGTGAAAGGTTCTAAATAAATGCAAGTTCTTTCTTTTCTCATATTATCAGACAAAGATAGCATGAGGCAACTCTGCACAAAGACCGATGTAACGAGGCCCTGGACTGTTTACACAGTGCGGCCTTCAGTTCCCTGTGTTCCATTAACCAGCCCATTAAGATTACCCCCACAATCACATAAAACAAATAATTCAAACCCATCAGCATCCATTTATTACTGCTGATACAATCCCATTAAGGCTGGAGTATTGCTCAGCACTAAAACCAAAGAGCTTCTTTGATCGCTCAGAAGGACAGGGCCAAAACACAAGATGGAATTGATTCTCCCCTTTAACATTAGAGAGCTGTTTTCACTGGGAGAGAGTCCAGCAACGTCTGGAGGCCACGGCGCTGCGGAGTCTGCCCCATTCTAATGGGTTTTGATAGGAAGGAAGGAAGGAAAGAAGACTTGCATTTGTATCATGCCTTTCACAGGACTTCCCGAAGAACTTTACAGCCAATGAAGCACTTTTTTGCAGTGCAATCACTGTTGTAACGTAGGAAACGCAGCAGCCAATTTGCGCACAGCAAGATCCCACAAACAGCAATGTGATAGTCACCAGATCATCTGTGTTAGTGATGTTGGTTGAGGGATAAATATTGGCCTGGACACCAAGGGGAATTCCCCTGCTCTTCTTCGAAGTAATGCCATGGGATCTTTTACATCCACCTGAGAGGACAGACAGGGCCTCGGTTTTAAGGTCTCATCCAAAAGACGGCACCTCCAACAGTGCAGCACTCCCTCAGTACTGCACTGGAGTGTCAGCCTGGATTTTGTACTCAAGTCCCTGGAGCAGGACGCGAACCCATGACCTTCTAACTCAGAAGCAATAGTGCTACAACTGAGCCACAGTTGACGCCTGATGGACACAGGATAGAGTAAATCAGGAGAAACTATTTCCATTGTTGGGTCAGTAACCAGAGGACAGAGATTTAAGCTAATTGGTAAAAGAACCAGAGGGGGAGATGAGGAGAAATTTTTTTTAACGCAGCGAGTTGTGATGATCTGGAATGCGCTGCCTGAAAGGGCGGTGGAAGCAGATTCAATAATAACTTTCAAAAGGGAATTGGATATATAGTTGAAAAGGAAAAATTTGCAGGGCTATGGGGAAAGAGCAGGAGGAGTGGGACTAATTGAATAGCTCTTTCAAAGAGCCGGCACAGGCAGGATGGGCTGAATGGCCTCCTTCTGTGCTGTATGATTCTATGTTCTTCATGCTGCTGACAAGGAAACTCTGAGACTCGGGAAGGCAGCACATACCTAGCTCCGTACCCGAGACATGAGCACAGGAGGCCAGGTATGAGAACCTGTGCTCATGTCTAGGGTAGGGAGCCTACCATGATTGGCTTGCAAAGTGGCAAAACAGATTCTGCTCAAGCTCTACACATCCAACTGATTGAACTACCATTCAGTGGGGGCAACGTGCTTGCACATTTTGTGAGTTTCTCTGCTCGTAAGAAACTCTCGGTACCCACCGTCCGATGTTTGAGGGCTCAAACCCATGCTTGTTGGTTGCCTAATGACCTACCAGTGACTATCTTCCTAGGGTGGGTGGGAGGTACACGGGGGTCTATTTGAAGCTGAGCCACTGCGGAAATAAAAATCGGGAGAGGTGCAAAATGGGCTGCCGATTCGCTATCGCCCGTTTCGCACCATCGCACGAGGTCAGGATCGACCCCCCCACGACTCTCAACCGGCCCTCTGAAGTTTGCCGATAGCAGGGCACTCAGTCGTATCAAACCGCTACAAAGAATTTTAATAAACAGATGGACTGCAGTGGTTCAAAAAGAAGACCCACCGCCACCACCAACAACACTACCACCCTCACCCCCTCAGGACAACTAGGGATGGGGCAATAAATGCCAGCCTTGCCAGTGACTGAATTAAAAAAAGGACCTTGTCTGCCAGGCATTTCAAATACGTGTTGCTGATCAATAATCACACAAAGAGCACTTGATCCGTTCCATAAAATAATGTGTTGCCGCCAATTTTTTTGAACTAAAGAGGCAAAAATTTCTCACTGCGCAAGGTGGTGTTTGATAAAAGACAAGTACGCATGTTCTGCCTCTCCCATTTTGTCAATATGTACCTGAGCCAGGTGCGACGTGAAGGACAATAGTGTCAACACCGGGAACCTTGCTCAAGACCAGCAATGATCTACTATTCCCTTGTTGATTTTTTGGGTGTGTTTTTGTGTTCATCAAGGAGAGGGACGTTAGTGCTGGGAAATGGAACACTTTCCATCGCAGACACTCGATGCCAACACCAGGCACTCCCAGATCAAGTTCAAAGCTCCCTTTGTTTCCCCCAACAACGAATTATCTCCAACCTCAGAAGATCACCCTCTCCAGTTGCCTCAGTGTG
Source organism: Heptranchias perlo (assembly GCF_035084215.1). NCBI lineage: Eukaryota > Metazoa > Chordata > Chondrichthyes > Hexanchiformes > Hexanchidae > Heptranchias > Heptranchias perlo. Next base: position 4,135,040 of record NC_090330.1, read on the forward strand.
ATATCTCCCACACCATCCACCCTTGTGGTCTTTCCTGTTACAAATACGAAATATGAATATTAGAGCCTGGTCTTCAGTCGCTTCCAAGCCTTTATTCACAGTGATCCACATTACACCCCTCCACAGCCTAGATCAGCTCTCTTATAAATGGATACAAGAGAGTTCTCAATTGATACACACCACCTGAATACAATTAACAGTAATTGATATAGAAATATAGAAACATAGAAAATAGGAGCAAGAGTAGGCCTGCTCCGTCATTCAAAATGATCATGGCTGATCGTCTAACTCAGTACCCTGTTCCCGCTTTTTTCCCCATATCCCTTGATCCCTTTAGCATTAAGAAATATATCTATCTCCTTCTTGAATACATCTAATGACTTGGCCTCCACTGCCTTCTGTGGTAGAGAATTCCACAGGTTCACCACCCTCTGAGTGAAGAAACTTCTCCTCATCTCAGTTCTAAATGGCATACCCCGTATCCTGAGACTGTGACCCCTGGTTCTGGACTCCCCAGCCATCGGGAACATCCTCCCTGCATCTAGTCTAACCAGTCCTGTTAGAATTTTATATGTTTTGATGAGATCACCTCTCATTCTTCTAAACTCTAGTGAATATAGGCCTAGTCGTCCCAATCTCTCCTCATACGTCAGTCCTGACATCCCAGGAATCAGTCTGGTAAACCTTTGTTGCACTCCCTCCATGGCAAGGACATCCTTCCTCAGATAAGGAGACCAAAACTGCACACAATACTCCAGATGTGGTCTCACCAAGGCCCTGTATAACTGCAGTAAGACATCCCTGCTCCTGTACTCAAATCCTTTTGCAATGAAGGCCAACATACCATTCGCCTTCCTAACTGCTTGCTGCACCTGAATGCTGGCTTTCAGCGACTGGTGTACAAGGACACCCAGGTCTCGTTGCACCTCCCCTTTTCCCAATCTATCACCATTCAGATAATAATCTGCCTTTCTGTTTTTACAACCAAAGTGGATAACCTCACATTTATCCACATTATACTGCATCTGCCATGTTCTTGCCCACTCACCCAACTTGTCTAAATCACATTGGAGCCTCTTTGCATCCTCCTCACAGCTCACATTCCATCCCAGCTTTGTGTCTTCTGCAAACTTGGAAATGTTACATTCAGTTCCCTCATCCAAATCATTGATATATATTGTGAATAGCTGGGGCCCAAGCACTGATCCCTGCGGTACCCCACTAGTCACTGCCTGCCACCCGGAAAAAGACCCGTTTATTCCTACTCTCTGTTTCCTGTCTGTCAACCAATTCTCAATCCATGCCAATATATTCACCCCAATCCCATGTGCTTTAATTTTGCACACTAACCTCTTGTGTGGGACCTTATCAAAAGCCTTCTGAAAATCCAAATACACCACATCCACTGGTTCTCCCCTATCTATTCTACTAATTACATCCTCAAAAAACTCCAGTAGATTTGTTAAGCATGATTTCCCTTTCATAAACCCATGCTGACTTTGTCCAATCCTGTTAATGCCCTCCAAGTGTTCTGTTATCACATCTTTTATAATAGACTCTAGCATTTTCCCCACTACTGATGTTAGGCTAACTGGTCTGTAATTCCCTGTTTTTTCTCTCCCTCCTTTTTTAAATAGTGGGGTTACATTTGCCACCCTCCAATATGTAGGAACTGTTCCAGAGTCTATAGAATTTTGGAAGATGATCACCAATGCATCCACTATTTCCAGGGCCACTTCCTTTAGTACTCTGGGATGTAGATTATCAGGCCCTGGGGATTTGTCAGCCTTTAGCCCCATTAATTTCCCTAGCACTATTTTTTTTACTAATACTGGTTTCCTTCAGTTCCTCCCTCTCACTAGACCCTTGGTTCCCTAACATTTCCGGGAGGTTATTTGTGTCCTCCTTTGTGAAGACAGAACCAAAGTATGTGTTTAATTGTTCTGCCATTTCTTTGTTCCCCATTATAATTTCCCCCATTTCTGACTGTAAAGGACCTACATTTGTCTTCACTAATCTTTTTCTCTTGACATATTTATAGAAGCTTTTACAGTCAGTTTTTATGTTCCCTGCTAGTTTACTCTCATACTCTATTTTTCCCCTCTTAATCAATCTCTTTGTCCTCCTTTGCTGAATTCTGAACTGCTCTCAATCCTCAAGCTTGCCGCTTTTTCTGGCAATTTTATATGTCTCCTCTTTGGATCTAACACTATCCCTAATTTCTTTTGTAAGCCACGGTTGAGCCACCTTTCCTGTTTTATTTTTGCGCCAGACAGGAATGAATAATTGTTGTAATTCCTGCACACGTTCTTTAAATATTAGCCATTGCCTATCCACCATCATCCCTTTTAGTAAAGTTCCCCAATCTATCCTAGCCAACTCGCACCTCATACTTTCATAATTTCCTTTATTTAGATTCAGGATCCTAGTTTCGGATTCAATTACTTCACTCTCCATCTTAATGAGGAATTCTATCATGTTATGGTCGCTCTTCCCTAAGGGACCCCGCACAACAAGATTGTTAATTAATCCTTTCTCATTGCACAATACCCAGTCTAGGATCGCCTGTTCTCTGGTTGGTTCCTCAACGTATTGGTCTAGAAAACCATCACGTACACACTCCAGGAATTCCTCCCCCACAGTATTATTGCTAATTTGGTTTGACCAATCTATATCTATATTAAAGTCACCCATGATTATAGTTGTACCCTTCTTGCATGTGTCTCTAATTTCCTGTTTAATGCCCTCCCCTACATCTCCACTACTGTTTGGGGGCCTGTAGAAAAACCAACGTTTTCTGCCCCTTGGTGTTTCTTAGTTCCACCCAAACTGATTCCACATCGTGATTTTCCGAGCCAATATCCTTCCTCACTATTGAATTGATTTCCTCCTTTACTAACAACGCTACCCAACCTCCTTTCCCTTTTTGCCTGTCCTTCCTAAATATTGAATACCCCTGGATGTTCAGTTCCCATCCTTGGTCACCCTGCGGCCATGTCACCGTAATCGCAACTATATCATAACCGTTAATATCTATCTGCGCTGTTAATTCATCTACCTTGTTGCGAATGCTCCGCGCATTAAGACACAATGCCTTTAGACTCGTCTTTTTAAGATTGCTAGTCATCTTGGTTTTATTTTGCACTATGGCCCTATTTGTTTTTCGCCCTTGTTTTCTCTGCCTTCCACTATTGCTTCTTCCCTTTCTGCCTTTTGTTTCTATCCTTGTTTCCCCCTCCTCTGTCTCCCCGCTCAGGTTCCCATCCCCCTGCCATTCTAGTTTAAACCTTCCCCAACAGCATTAGCAAACACCCCTGCGAGGACATCGGTCCCGGTCCTGCTCAGGTGTAACCCATCACGCTTGTACAGGTCCCACCTTCCCCAGAACCGGTCCCAATGTCCCAGGAATCTAAATCCCTCCCTCCTACACCATCCCTGCAGCCACGCATTCACCCTGTCTATTCTCCTGGTCCTATACTCACTAGCACATGGCACTGGTAGTAATCCTAAGATCACTACCTTTGAGGTCCTGATTTTTAATTTATCTCCTAACTCCTTAAATTCACCTTGCAGGACCTCATCCTTTTTTACCTATGTCGTTGGTACCGATATGGACCATGACTACTGGCTGTTCACTCTCCCCCTCTAGAATGCCCTGCAGCTGCTCCGTGACATCCTTGACCCAAGCACCAGGGAGGCAACATACCATCCTGGAGTCACGTTTGCGGCTGCAGAAACGCCTATCTGTTCCCCTTACAATTGAATCCCCTATCACTATAGCCCTGCTACTCTTCTTCCTCCCCTCCTGTGCAGCAGAGCCACCCGTGGTGCCACGAACTTGGCTCTTGCTGCTTTCCCCTGATAAGCCATCTCACCCAACAGTATCCAAAGCGGTATATCTGTTTGAGAGGGAGATGGCCCCAGGGGACTCCTGCTCTACCTGTCTAGTCCTTTTACTCTGCCTGGCGGTCACCCAGTTCTTTGCTTCCTGCGTAATCTTTACCTGCGGTGTGACCACCTCACTGAACGTGCTATCCACGATAATCTCAGCATCGCGGATGCTCCACAGAGAATCCACCCGCAGCTCCAGCTCCGAAATGCGGTTAGCCAGTAGCTGCAGCTGGACACACTTCCTGCACACATGGTCGCCAGGGACACCTGTAGTGTCCATGACTTCCCACATAGTGCAGGAGAAGCATATCACGGGTGCGTGTTCTGCTGCAATGATTTGCCTTAGATTTACACTGCGTTCACCTCTCGGGACTCTCCATTTACCCCGCGCTCACCTCTCGGACTCTCCTTTTACACCATACTCACCTCTCGGACTCTCCTTTTACACCATACTCACCTCTCGGACTCTCCTTTTACACCATACTCACCTCTCGGACTCTCCTTTTACACCATACTCACCTCTCGGGACTCTCCTTTTACCCCGCGCTCACCTCTCGGACTCTCCTTTTATACTGCGCTCACCTCGCGGAATCTCCTTTTACACCGCGCTCACCTCTCGGACTCTCCTTTTACACCGCGCTCACCTCTCGGACTCTCCTTTTACACCGCGCTCACCTCTCGGACTCTCCTTTTACACCGCGCTCACCTCTCGGACTCTCCTTTTACACTGCGTTCACCTCTCGGACTCTCTTCCCGCTCTCGGGCTCTCCTTTTACACTGAGCTCACCTCTCGGACTCTCCTTTTACACCGTGCTCACCTCTCGGACTCTCCTTTTACACTGAGCTCACCTCTCGGACTCTCCTTTTACACCGCGCTCACCTCTCGGACTCTCCTTTTACACCGCGCTCACCTCTCGGACTCTCCTTTTACACCACGTTCATATCTCGGACTCTCCTTTTACACCACGTTCACATCTCGGACTCTCCTTTTACACTGCGCTCACCTCTCAGACTCTCCTTTTACACCACGTTCACATCTCGGACTCTCCTTTTACACTGCGCTCACCTCTCGGACTCTCCTTTTACACCGCGCTCACCTCTCGGACTCTCCTTTTACACCATACTCACCTCTCGGACTCTCCTTTTACACCATACTCACCTCTCGGACTCTCCTTTTACACTGCGCTCACCTCTCGGACTCTCCTTTTACACCGCGCTCACCTCTCGGACTCTCCTTTTACACTGCGCTCACCTCTCGGACTCTCCTTTTACACCGCGCTCACCTCTCGGACTCTCCTTTTACACCGCGCTCACCTCTCGGACTCTCCTTTTACACCGCGCTCACCTCTCGGACTCTCCTTTTACACCACGTTCACATCTCGGACTCTCCTTTTACATTGAGCTCACCTCTCGGATTCTCCTTTTACACCGCGCTCACCTCTCGGACTCTCCTTTTACACCGCGCTCACCTCTCGGACTCTCCTTTTATACCGCGCTCACCTCTCGGACTCTCCTTTTACACCGCGCTCACCACTCGGACTCTCCTTTTACACCACACTCACCTCTCGGACTCTCCTTTTACACCGCGCTCACCTCTCGGACTCTCCTTTTACACAGAGCTCACCTCTCGGACTCTCCTTTTACACCATACTCAACTCTCGGACTCTCCTTTTACACCGCGCTCACCTCTCGGACTCTCCTTTTACACCACGCTCACCTCTCGGACTCTCCTTTTACACCACGCTCACCTCTCGGACTCTCCTTTTACACTGAGCTCACCTCTCGGACTCTCCTTTTACACTGAGCTCACCTCTCGGACTCTCCTTTTACACCGCGCTCACCTCTCGGACTCTCCTTTTACATCATACTCACCTCTCGGACTCTCCTTTTACACCGCGCTCACCTCTCGGACTCTCCTTTTACACTGCGCTCACCTCTCGGACTCTCCTTTTACACTGCGCTCACCTCTCGGACTCTCCTTTTACACCGCGCTCACCTCTCGGACTCTCCTTTTACACTGCGCTCACCTCTCGGGCTCTCCTTTTACACCGCGCTCACCTCTCGGACTCTCCTTTTACACCGCGCTCCCCTCTCGGACTCTCCTTTTACACCGCGCTCACCTCTCGGACTCTCCTTTTACACCGTGCTCACCTCTCGGACTCTCCTTTTACACTCACTGCGCTCACCTCTCGGGCTCTCCTTTTACCCCGCGCTCACCTCTCGGGCTCTCCTTTTACACCGTGCTCACCTCTCGGACTCTCCTTTTACACCACGCTCACCTCTCGGACTCTCCTTTTACACCGCGCTCACCTCTCGGACTCTCCTTTTACACCGCGCTCACCTCTCGGACTCTCCTTTTACACCGCGCTCACCTCTCGGACTCTCCTTTTACACCGTGCTCAACTCTCGGACTCTCCTTTTACACCGCGCTCACCTCTCGGACTCTCCTTTTACACCGCGCTCACCTCTCGGACTCTCCTTTTACACCGCGCTCACCTCTCGGACTCTCCTTTTACACCGCGCTCACCTCTCGGACTCTCCTTTTACACTGCGCTCACCTCTCGGACTCTCCTTTTACACCGTGCTCACCTCTCGGACTCTCCTTTTACACTCACTGCGCTCACCTCTCGGGCTCTCCTTTTACCCCGCGCTCACCTCTCGGGCTCTCCTTTTACACCGTGCTCACCTCTCGGACTCTCCTTTTACACCACGCTCACCTCTCGGACTCTCCTTTTACACCGCGCTCACCTCTCGGACTCTCCTTTTACACCGCGCTCACCTCTCGGACTCTCCTTTTACACCGCGCTCACCTCTCGGACTCTCCTTTTACACCGTGCTCAACTCTCGGACTCTCCTTTTACACCGCGCTCACCTCTCGGACTCTCCTTTTACACCGCGCTCACCTCTCGGACTCTCCTTTTACACCGCGCTCACCTCTCGGACTCTCCTTTTACACCGCGCTCACCTCTCGGACTCTCCTTTTACACCGCGCTCACCTCTCGGACTCTCCTTTTACACCGCGCTCACCTCTCGGACTCTCCTTTTACACCGCGCTCACCTCTCGGGACTCTCCATTTACCCCGCGCTCACCTCTCGGACTCTCCTTTTACACCATACTCACCTCTCGGACTCTCCTTTTACACCATACTCACCTCTCGGACTCTCCTTTTACACCATACTCACCTCTCGGACTCTCCTTTTACACCATACTCACCTCTCGGGACTCTCCTTTTACCCCGCGCTCACCTCTCGGACTCTCCTTTTATACTGCGCTCACCTCGCGGAATCTCCTTTTACACCGCGCTCACCTCTCGGACTCTCCTTTTACACCGCGCTCACCTCTCGGACTCTCCTTTTACACCGCGCTCACCTCTCGGACTCTCCTTTTACACTGCGCTCACCTCTCGGACTCTCCTTTTACACTGAGCTCACCTCTCGGACTCTCCTTTTACACTGCGCTCACCTCTCTGACTCTCCTTTTACACTGCGCTCACCTCTCGGACTCTCCTTTTGCACTGCGCTCACCTCTCGGACTCTCCTTTTACACTGCGCTCACCTCTCGGACTCTCCTTTTACACTGAGCTCACCTCTCGGACTCTCCTTTTACACTGCGCTCACCTCTCGGACTCTCCTTTTACACTGAGCTCACCTCTCGGACTCTCCTTTTACACCGGGCTCACCTCTCGGACTCTCCTTTTACACCGCGCTCACCTCTCGGACTCTCCTTTTACACTGAGCTCACCTCTCGGACTCTCCTTTTACACTGCGCTCACCTCTCGGACTCTCCTTTTACACTGAGCTCACCTCTCGGACTCTCCTTTTACATCATACTCACCTCTCGGACTCTCCTTTTACACCGCGCTCACCTCTCGGACTCTCCTTTTACACTGCGCTCACCTCTCGGACTCTCCTTTTACACTGCGCTCACCTCTCGGGCTCTCCTTTTACCCCGCGCTCACCTCTCGGGCTCTCCTTTTACACCGTGCTCACCTCTCGGACTCTCCTTTTACACCGCGCTCACCTCTCGGACTCTCCTTTTACACCGCGCTCACCTCTCGGACTCTCCTTTTACACCCCGCTCACCTCTCGGACTCTCCTTTTACACCGCGCTCACCTCTCGGACTCTCCTTTTACACTGCGCTCACCTCTCTGACTCTCCTTTTACACTGCGCTCACCTCTCGGACTCTCCTTTTACACTGAGCTCACCTCTCGGACTCTCCTTTTACACCGAGCTCACCTCTCGGACTCTCCTTTTACACCGGGCTCACCTCTCGGACTCTCCTTTTACACCGCGCTCACCTCTCGGACTCTCCTTTTACACTGAGCTCACCTCTCGGACACTCCTTTTACACTGCGCTCACCTCTCGGACTCTCCTTTTACACTGAGCTCACCTCTCGGACTCTCCTTTTACACTGAGCTCACCTCTCGGACTCTCCTTTTACACCACGCTCACCTCTCGGACTCTCCTTTTACACCGCGCTCACCTCTCGGACTCTCCTTTTACACCGTGCTCACCTCTCGGACTCTCCTTTTACACTGAGCTCACCTCTCGGACTCTCCTTTTACACAGCGCTCACCTCTCGGACTCTCCATTTACACCGCGCTCACCTCTCGGACTCTCCTTTTACACTGAGCTCACCTCTCGGACTCTCCATTTACACCGCGCTCACCTCTTGGACTCTCCTTTTACATCGCGCTCACCTCTCGGACTCTCCTTTTACACTACGCTCACCTCTCGGACTCTCCTTTTACACTGAGCTCACCTCTCGGACTCTCCTTTTACACTGAGCTCACCTCTCGGACTCTCCTTTTACACCACGCTCACCTCTCGGACTCTCCTTTTACACCGCGCTCACCTCTCGGACTCTCCTTTTACACTGAGCTCACCTCTCGGACTCTCCATTTACACCGCGCTCACCTCTCGGACTCTCCTTTTACACCGCGCTCACCTCTCGGACTCTCCTTTTACACTGAGCTCACCTCTCGGACTCTCCATTTACACCGCGCTCACCTCTCGGACTCTCCTTTTACACCGCGCTCACCACTCGGACTCTCCTTTTACACTGAGCTCACCTCTCGGACTCTCCTTTTACACCGCGCTCACCTCTCGGACTCTCCTTTTACACTGTGCTCACCTCTCGGACTCTCCTTTTACACTGAGCTCACCTCTCGGACTCTCCTTTTACACTGTGCTCACCTCTCGGACTCTCCTTTTACACTGAGCTCACCTCTCGGACTCTCCTTTTACACTGCGCTCACCTCTCGGACTCTCCTTTTACACTGAGCTCACCTCTCGGACTCTCCTTTTACACTGTGCTCACCTCTCGGACTCTCCTTTTACACTGTGCTCACCTCTCGGACTCTCCTTTTACACCGTGCTCACCTCTCGGACTCTCCTTTTACACCGTGCTCACCTCTCGGACTCTCCTTTTACACCGCGCTCACCACTCGGACTCTCCTTTTACACTGTGCTCACCTCTCGGACTCTCCTTTTACACTGAGCTCACCTCTCGGACTCTCCTTTTACACTGTGCTCACCTCTCGGACTCTCCTTTTACACTGTGCTCACCTCTCGGACTCTCCTTTTACACTGAGCTCACCTCTCGGACTCTCCTTTTACCCCGCGCTCACCTCTCAGACTCTCCTTTTACACCGCGCTCACCTCTCGGACTCTCCTTTTACACTGAGCTCACCTCTCGGACTCTCCTTTTACACATCGCTCACCTCTCGGACTCTCCTTTTACACTGAGCTCACCTCTCGGACTCTCCTTTTACACCGGGCTCACCTCTCGGACTCTTCTTTTACACTACGCTCACCTCTCGGACTCTCCTTTTACTCTGCGCTCACCTCTCGGACTCTCCTTTTAGACTGAGCTCACCTCTCGGACTCTCCTTTTACACTGAGCTCACCTCTCGGACTCTCCTTTTACACCGCGCTCACCTCTCGGACTCTCCTTTTACACTGCGCTCACCTCTCGGGCTCTCCTTTTACACTGCGCTCACCTCTCGGACTCTCCTTTTACACTGCGCTCACCTCTCGGGCTCTCCTTTTACCCCGCGCTCACCTCTCGGACTCTCCTTTTACACTGAGCTCACCTCTCGGACTCTCCTTTTACACCACGCTCACCTCTCGGACTCTCCTTTTACACCACGCTCACCTCTCGGACTCTCCTTTTACACCGCGCTCACCTCTCGGACTCTCCTTTTACACTGCGCTCACCTCTCGGACTCTCCTTTTACCCCGCGCTCACCTCTCGGACTCTCCTTTTACACCACGCTCACCTCTCGGACTCTTCTTTTACACCGCGCTCACCTCTCGGACTCTCCTTTTACACTGCGCTCACCTCTCGGACTCTCCTTTTACACTGTGCTCACCTCTTGGACTCTCCTTTTACACCCCGCTCACCTCTCGGACTCTCCTTTTACACTCACTGCGCTCACCTCTCGGACTCTCCTTTTACACCGGGCTCACCTCTCGGACTCTCCTTTTACACTGCGCTCACCTCTCGGACTCTCCTTTTACACTCACTGCGCTCACCTCTCGGACTCTCCTTTTACACCGGGCTCACCTCTCGGACTCTCCTTTTACCCCGCGCTCACCTCTCGGACTCTCCTTTTACACCGCGCTCGCCTCTCGGACTCTCCTTTTACACCGCGCTCACCTCTCGGACTCTCCGTTTACACTGCGCTCACCTCTCGGACTCTCCTTTTACACCGCGCTCACCTCTCGGACTCTCCTTTTACACTGCGCTCACCTCTCGGACTCTCCTCCCACTCTCGGACTCTCCTTTTACACCGAGCTCACCTCTCGGCTCTCCTTTTACACAGTGCTCACCTCTCGGACTCTCCTTTTACACTGAGCTCACCTCTCGGACTCTCCTTTTACACCGGGCTCACCTCTCGGACTCTCCTTTTACACCGCGCTCACCTCTCGGACTCTCCTTTTACACTGAGCTCACCTCTCGGACTCTCCTTTTACACAGCGCTCACCTCTCGGACTCTCCTTTTACACTGAGCTCACCTCTCGGACTCTCCTTTTACACCGTGCTCACCTCTCGGACTCTCCTTTTACACAGCGCTCACCTCTCGGACTCTTCTTTTACACTACGCTCACCTCTCGGACTCTCCTTTTACTCTGCGCTCACCTCTCGGACTCTCCTTTTACACTGCGCTCACCTCTCGGGCTCTCCTTTTACCCCGCGCTCACCTCTCGGACTCTCCTTTTACACTGAGCTCACATCTCGGACTCTCCTTTTACACTGAGCTCACCTCTCGGACTCTCCTTTTACACTGCGCTCACCTCTCGGGCTCTCCTTTTACCCCGCGCTCACCTCTCGGACTCTCCTTTTACACTGAGCTCACCTCTCGGACTCTCCTTTTACACCACGCTCACCTCTCGGACTCTCCTTTTACACCGCGCTCACCACTCGGACTCTCCTTTTACACTGAGCTCACCTCTCGGACTCTCCTTTTACACCGCGCTCACCTCTCGGTCTCTCCTTTTACACCGCGCTCACCTCTCGGACTCTCCTTTTACACCGCGCTCACCTCTCGGACTCTCCTTTTACACCGTGCTCAACTCTCGGACTCTCCTTTTACACCGCGCTCACCTCTCGGACTCTCCTTTTACACCGCGCTCACCTCTCGGACTCTCCTTTTACACCGCGCTCACCTCTCGGACTCTCCTTTTACACCGCGCTCACCTCTCGGACTCTCCTTTTACACTGCGCTCACCTCTCGGACTCTCCTTTTACACCGTGCTCACCTCTCGGACTCTCCTTTTACACTCACTGCGCTCACCTCTCGGGCTCTCCTTTTACCCCGCGCTCACCTCTCGGGCTCTCCTTTTACACCGTGCTCACCTCTCGGACTCTCCTTTTACACCACGCTCACCTCTCGGACTCTCCTTTTACACCGCGCTCACCTCTCGGACTCTCCTTTTACACCGCGCTCACCTCTCGGACTCTCCTTTTACACCGCGCTCACCTCTCGGACTCTCCTTTTACACCGTGCTCAACTCTCGGACTCTCCTTTTACACCGCGCTCACCTCTCGGACTCTCCTTTTACACCGCGCTCACCTCTCGGACTCTCCTTTTACACCGAGCTCACCTCTCGGACTCTCCTTTTACACTGTGCTCACCTCTCGGACTCTCCTTTTACACTGTGCTCACCTCTCGGACTCTCCTTTTACACTGAGCTCACCTCTCGGACTCTCCTTTTACCCCGCGCTCACCTCTCAGACTCTCCTTTTACACCGCGCTCACCTCTCGGACTCTCCTTTTACACTGAGCTCACCTCTCGGACTCTCCTTTTACACATCGCTCACCTCTCGGACTCTCCTTTTACACTGAGCTCACCTCTCGGACTCTCCTTTTACACCGGGCTCACCTCTCGGACTCTTCTTTTACACTACGCTCACCTCTCGGACTCTCCTTTTACTCTGCGCTCACCTCTCGGACTCTCCTTTTAGACTGAGCTCACCTCTCGGACTCTCCTTTTACACTGAGCTCACCTCTCGGACTCTCCTTTTACACCGCGCTCACCTCTCGGACTCTCCTTTTACACTGCGCTCACCTCTCGGGCTCTCCTTTTACACTGCGCTCACCTCTCGGACTCTCCTTTTACACTGCGCTCACCTCTCGGGCTCTCCTTTTACCCCGCGCTCACCTCTCGGACTCTCCTTTTACACTGAGCTCACCTCTCGGACTCTCCTTTTACACCACGCTCACCTCTCGGACTCTCCTTTTACACCACGCTCACCTCTCGGACTCTCCTTTTACACCGCGCTCACCTCTCGGACTCTCCTTTTACACTGCGCTCACCTCTCGGACTCTCCTTTTACCCCGCGCTCACCTCTCGGACTCTCCTTTTACACCACGCTCACCTCTCGGACTCTTCTTTTACACCGCGCTCACCTCTCGGACTCTCCTTTTACACTGCGCTCACCTCTCGGACTCTCCTTTTACACTGTGCTCACCTCTTGGACTCTCCTTTTACACCCCGCTCACCTCTCGGACTCTCCTTTTACACTCACTGCGCTCACCTCTCGGACTCTCCTTTTACACCGGGCTCACCTCTCGGACTCTCCTTTTACACTGCGCTCACCTCTCGGACTCTCCTTTTACACTCACTGCGCTCACCTCTCGGACTCTCCTTTTACACCGGGCTCACCTCTCGGACTCTCCTTTTACCCCGCGCTCACCTCTCGGACTCTCCTTTTACACCGCGCTCGCCTCTCGGACTCTCCTTTTACACCGCGCTCACCTCTCGGACTCTCCGTTTACACCGCGCTCACCTCTCGGACTCTCCTTTTACACTGAGCTCACCTCTCGGACTCTCCTTTTACACTGTGCTCACCTCTCGGACTCTCCTTTTACACTGTGCTCACCTCTCGGACTCTCCTTTTACACTGAGCTCACCTCTCGGACTCTCCTTTTACCCCGCGCTCACCTCTCAGACTCTCCTTTTACACCGCGCTCACCTCTCGGACTCTCCTTTTACACTGAGCTCACCTCTCGGACTCTCCTTTTACACATCGCTCACCTCTCGGACTCTCCTTTTACACTGAGCTCACCTCTCGGACTCTCCTTTTACACCGGGCTCACCTCTCGGACTCTTCTTTTACACTACGCTCACCTCTCGGACTCTCCTTTTACTCTGCGCTCACCTCTCGGACTCTCCTTTTAGACTGAGCTCACCTCTCGGACTCTCCTTTTACACTGAGCTCACCTCTCGGACTCTCCTTTTACACCGCGCTCACCTCTCGGACTCTCCTTTTACACTGCGCTCACCTCTCGGGCTCTCCTTTTACACTGCGCTCACCTCTCGGACTCTCCTTTTACACTGCGCTCACCTCTCGGGCTCTCCTTTTACCCCGCGCTCACCTCTCGGACTCTCCTTTTACACTGAGCTCACCTCTCGGACTCTCCTTTTACACCACGCTCACCTCTCGGACTCTCCTTTTACACCACGCTCACCTCTCGGACTCTCCTTTTACACCGCGCTCACCTCTCGGACTCTCCTTTTACACTGCGCTCACCTCTCGGACTCTCCTTTTACCCCGCGCTCACCTCTCGGACTCTCCTTTTACACCACGCTCACCTCTCGGACTCTTCTTTTACACCGCGCTCACCTCTCGGACTCTCCTTTTACACTGCGCTCACCTCTCGGACTCTCCTTTTACACTGTGCTCACCTCTTGGACTCTCCTTTTACACCCCGCTCACCTCTCGGACTCTCCTTTTACACTCACTGCGCTCACCTCTCGGACTCTCCTTTTACACCGGGCTCACCTCTCGGACTCTCCTTTTACACTGCGCTCACCTCTCGGACTCTCCTTTTACACTCACTGCGCTCACCTCTCGGACTCTCCTTTTACACCGGGCTCACCTCTCGGACTCTCCTTTTACCCCGCGCTCACCTCTCGGACTCTCCTTTTACACCGCGCTCGCCTCTCGGACTCTCCTTTTACACCGCGCTCACCTCTCGGACTCTCCGTTTACACTGCGCTCACCTCTCGGACTCTCCTTTTACACCGCGCTCACCTCTCGGACTCTCCTTTTACACTGCGCTCACCTCTCGGACTCTCCTCCCACTCTCGGACTCTCCTTTTACACCGAGCTCACCTCTCGGCTCTCCTTTTACACAGTGCTCACCTCTCGGACTCTCCTTTTACACTGAGCTCACCTCTCGGACTCTCCTTTTACACCGGGCTCACCTCTCGGACTCTCCTTTTACACCGCGCTCACCTCTCGGACTCTCCTTTTACACTGAGCTCACCTCTCGGACTCTCCTTTTACACAGCGCTCACCTCTCGGACTCTCCTTTTACACTGAGCTCACCTCTCGGACTCTCCTTTTACACCGTGCTCACCTCTCGGACTCTCCTTTTACACAGCGCTCACCTCTCGGACTCTTCTTTTACACTACGCTCACCTCTCGGACTCTCCTTTTACTCTGCGCTCACCTCTCGGACTCTCCTTTTACACTGCGCTCACCTCTCGGGCTCTCCTTTTACCCCGCGCTCACCTCTCGGACTCTCCTTTTACACTGAGCTCACATCTCGGACTCTCCTTTTACACTGAGCTCACCTCTCGGACTCTCCTTTTACACTGCGCTCACCTCTCGGGCTCTCCTTTTACCCCGCGCTCACCTCTCGGACTCTCCTTTTACACTGAGCTCACCTCTCGGACTCTCCTTTTACACCACGCTCACCTCTCGGACTCTCCTTTTACACCGCGCTCACCACTCGGACTCTCCTTTTACACTGAGCTCACCTCTCGGACTCTCCTTTTACACCGCGCTCACCTCTCGGTCTCTCCTTTTACACCGCGCTCACCTCTCGGACTCTCCTTTTACACCGCGCTCACCTCTCGGACTCTCCTTTTACACCGTGCTCAACTCTCGGACTCTCCTTTTACACCGCGCTCACCTCTCGGACTCTCCTTTTACACCGCGCTCACCTCTCGGACTCTCCTTTTACACCGCGCTCACCTCTCGGACTCTCCTTTTACACCGCGCTCACCTCTCGGACTCTCCTTTTACACTGCGCTCACCTCTCGGACTCTCCTTTTACACCGTGCTCACCTCTCGGACTCTCCTTTTACACTCACTGCGCTCACCTCTCGGGCTCTCCTTTTACCCCGCGCTCACCTCTCGGGCTCTCCTTTTACACCGTGCTCACCTCTCGGACTCTCCTTTTACACCACGCTCACCTCTCGGACTCTCCTTTTACACCGCGCTCACCTCTCGGACTCTCCTTTTACACCGCGCTCACCTCTCGGACTCTCCTTTTACACCGCGCTCACCTCTCGGACTCTCCTTTTACACCGTGCTCAACTCTCGGACTCTCCTTTTACACCGCGCTCACCTCTCGGACTCTCCTTTTACACCGCGCTCACCTCTCGGACTCTCCTTTTACACCGCGCTCACCTCTCGGACTCTCCTTTTACACCGCGCTCACCTCTCGGACTCTCCTTTTACACCGCGCTCACCTCTCGGACTCTCCTTTTACACCGCGCTCACCTCTCGGGACTCTCCATTTACCCCGCGCTCACCTCTCGGACTCTCCTTTTACACCATACTCACCTCTCGGACTCTCCTTTTACACCATACTCACCTCTCGGACTCTCCTTTTACACCATACTCACCTCTCGGACTCTCCTTTTACACCATACTCACCTCTCGGGACTCTCCTTTTACCCCGCGCTCACCTCTCGGACTCTCCTTTTATACTGCGCTCACCTCGCGGAATCTCCTTTTACACCGCGCTCACCTCTCGGACTCTCCTTTTACACCGCGCTCACCTCTCGGACTCTCCTTTTACACCGCGCTCACCTCTCGGACTCTCCTTTTACACTGCGCTCACCTCTCGGACTCTCCTTTTACACTGAGCTCACCTCTCGGACTCTCCTTTTACACTGCGCTCACCTCTCTGACTCTCCTTTTACACTGCGCTCACCTCTCGGACTCTCCTTTTGCACTGCGCTCACCTCTCGGACTCTCCTTTTACACTGCGCTCACCTCTCGGACTCTCCTTTTACACTGAGCTCACCTCTCGGACTCTCCTTTTACACTGCGCTCACCTCTCGGACTCTCCTTTTACACTGAGCTCACCTCTCGGACTCTCCTTTTACACCGGGCTCACCTCTCGGACTCTCCTTTTACACCGCGCTCACCTCTCGGACTCTCCTTTTACACTGAGCTCACCTCTCGGACTCTCCTTTTACACTGCGCTCACCTCTCGGACTCTCCTTTTACACTGAGCTCACCTCTCGGACTCTCCTTTTACATCATACTCACCTCTCGGACTCTCCTTTTACACCGCGCTCACCTCTCGGACTCTCCTTTTACACTGCGCTCACCTCTCGGACTCTCCTTTTACACTGCGCTCACCTCTCGGGCTCTCCTTTTACCCCGCGCTCACCTCTCGGGCTCTCCTTTTACACCGTGCTCACCTCTCGGACTCTCCTTTTACACCGCGCTCACCTCTCGGACTCTCCTTTTACACCGCGCTCACCTCTCGGACTCTCCTTTTACACCCCGCTCACCTCTCGGACTCTCCTTTTACACCGCGCTCACCTCTCGGACTCTCCTTTTACACTGCGCTCACCTCTCTGACTCTCCTTTTACACTGCGCTCACCTCTCGGACTCTCCTTTTACACTGAGCTCACCTCTCGGACTCTCCTTTTACACCGAGCTCACCTCTCAGACTCTCCTTTTACACCGGGCTCACCTCTCGGACTCTCCTTTTACACCGCGCTCACCTCTCGGACTCTCCTTTTACACTGAGCTCACCTCTCGGACTCTCCTTTTACACTGCGCTCACCTCTCGGACTCTCCTTTTACACTGAGCTCACCTCTCGGACTCTCCTTTTACACTGAGCTCACCTCTCGGACTCTCCTTTTACACCACGCTCACCTCTCGGACTCTCCTTTTACACCGCGCTCACCTCTCGGACTCTCCTTTTACACCGTGCTCACCTCTCGGACTCTCCTTTTACACTGAGCTCACCTCTCGGACTCTCCTTTTACACAGCGCTCACCTCTCGGACTCTCCATTTACACCGCGCTCACCTCTCGGACTCTCCTTTTACACTGAGCTCACCTCTCGGACTCTCCATTTACACCGCGCTCACCTCTTGGACTCTCCTTTTACATCGCGCTCACCTCTCGGACTCTCCTTTTACACTACGCTCACCTCTCGGACTCTCCTTTTACACTGAGCTCACCTCTCGGACTCTCCTTTTACACTGAGCTCACCTCTCGGACTCTCCTTTTACACCACGCTCACCTCTCGGACTCTCCTTTTACACCGCGCTCACCTCTCGGACTCTCCTTTTACACTGAGCTCACCTCTCGGACTCTCCATTTACACCGCGCTCACCTCTCGGACTCTCCTTTTACACCGCGCTCACCTCTCGGACTCTCCTTTTACACTGAGCTCACCTCTCGGACTCTCCATTTACACCGCGCTCACCTCTCGGACTCTCCTTTTACACCGCGCTCACCACTCGGACTCTCCTTTTACACTGAGCTCACCTCTCGGACTCTCCTTTTACACCGCGCTCACCTCTCGGACTCTCCTTTTACACTGTGCTCACCTCTCGGACTCTCCTTTTACACTGAGCTCACCTCTCGGACTCTCCTTTTACACTGTGCTCACCTCTCGGACTCTCCTTTTACACTGAGCTCACCTCTCGGACTCTCCTTTTACACTGCGCTCACCTCTCGGACTCTCCTTTTACACTGAGCTCACCTCTCGGACTCTCCTTTTACACTGTGCTCACCTCTCGGACTCTCCTTTTACACTGTGCTCACCTCTCGGACTCTCCTTTTACACCGTGCTCACCTCTCGGACTCTCCTTTTACACCGTGCTCACCTCTCGGACTCTCCTTTTACACCGCGCTCACCACTCGGACTCTCCTTTTACACTGTGCTCACCTCTCGGACTCTCCTTTTACACTGAGCTCACCTCTCGGACTCTCCTTTTACACTGTGCTCACCTCTCGGACTCTCCTTTTACACTGTGCTCACCTCTCGGACTCTCCTTTTACACTGAGCTCACCTCTCGGACTCTCCTTTTACCCCGCGCTCACCTCTCAGACTCTCCTTTTACACCGCGCTCACCTCTCGGACTCTCCTTTTACACTGAGCTCACCTCTCGGACTCTCCTTTTACACATCGCTCACCTCTCGGACTCTCCTTTTACACTGAGCTCACCTCTCGGACTCTCCTTTTACACCGGGCTCACCTCTCGGACTCTTCTTTTACACTACGCTCACCTCTCGGACTCTCCTTTTACTCTGCGCTCACCTCTCGGACTCTCCTTTTACACTGAGCTCACCTCTCGGACTCTCCTTTTACACTGAGCTCACCTCTCGGACTCTCCTTTTACACCGCGCTCACCTCTCGGACTCTCCTTTTACACTGCGCTCACCTCTCGGGCTCTCCTTTTACACTGCGCTCACCTCTCGGACTCTCCTTTTACACTGCGCTCACCTCTCGGGCTCTCCTTTTACCCCGCGCTCACCTCTCGGACTCTCCTTTTACACTGAGCTCACCTCTCGGACTCTCCTTTTACACCACGCTCACCTCTCGGACTCTCCTTTTACACCACGCTCACCTCTCGGACTCTCCTTTTACACCGCGCTCACCTCTCGGACTCTCCTTTTACACTGCGCTCACCTCTCGGACTCTCCTTTTACCCCGCGCTCACCTCTCGGACTCTCCTTTTACACCACGCTCACCTCTCGGACTCTTCTTTTACACCGCGCTCACCTCTCGGACTCTCCTTTTACACTGCGCTCACCTCTCGGACTCTCCTTTTACACTGTGCTCACCTCTTGGACTCTCCTTTTACACCCCGCTCACCTCTCGGACTCTCCTTTTACACTCACTGCGCTCACCTCTCGGACTCTCCTTTTACACCGGGCTCACCTCTCGGACTCTCCTTTTACACTGCGCTCACCTCTCGGACTCTCCTTTTACACTCACTGCGCTCACCTCTCGGACTCTCCTTTTACACCGGGCTCACCTCTCGGACTCTCCTTTTACACTGTGCTCACCTCTCGGACTCTCCTTTTACCCCGCGCTCACCTCTCGGACTCTCCTTTTACACCGCGCTCGCCTCTCGGACTCTCCTTTTACACCGCGCTCACCTCTCGGACTCTCCGTTTACACTGCGCTCACCTCTCGGACTCTCCTTTTACACCGCGCTCACCTCTCGGACTCTCCTTTTACACTGCGCTCACCTCTCGGACTCTCCTCCCACTCTCGGACTCTCCTTTTACACCGAGCTCACCTCTCGGCTCTCCTTTTACACAGTGCTCACCTCTCGGACTCTCCTTTTACACTGAGCTCACCTCTCGGACTCTCCTTTTACACCGGGCTCACCTCTCGGACTCTCCTTTTACACCGCGCTCACCTCTCGGACTCTCCTTTTACACTGAGCTCACCTCTCGGACTCTCCTTTTACACAGCGCTCACCTCTCGGACTCTCCTTTTACACTGAGCTCACCTCTCGGACTCTCCTTTTACACCGTGCTCACCTCTCGGACTCTCCTTTTACACAGCGCTCACCTCTCGGACTCTTCTTTTACACTACGCTCACCTCTCGGACTCTCCTTTTACTCTGCGCTCACCTCTCGGACTCTCCTTTTACACTGCGCTCACCTCTCGGGCTCTCCTTTTACCCCGCGCTCACCTCTCGGACTCTCCTTTTACACTGAGCTCACATCTCGGACTCTCCTTTTACACTGAGCTCACCTCTCGGACTCTCCTTTTACACTGCGCTCACCTCTCGGGCTCTCCTTTTACCCCGCGCTCACCTCTCGGACTCTCCTTTTACACTGAGCTCACCTCTCGGACTCTCCTTTTACACCACGCTCACCTCTCGGACTCTCCTTTTACACCGCGCTCACCACTCGGACTCTCCTTTTACACTGAGCTCACCTCTCGGACTCTCCTTTTACACCGCGCTCACCTCTCGGTCTCTCCTTTTACACCGCGCTCACCACTCGGACTCTCCTTTTACACCGCGCTCACCTCTCGGACTCTCCTTTTACACCGCGCTCACCTCTCGGACTCTCCTTTTACACCGCGCTCACCTCTCGGACTCTCCTTTTACACCACGCTCACCTCTCGGACTCTTCTTTTACACCGCGCTCACCTCTCGGACTCTCCTTTTACACTGCGCTCACCTCTCGGACTCTCCTTTTACACTGTGCTCACCTCTCGGACTCTCCTTTTACACCGCGCTCACCTCTCGGACTCTCCTTTTACACCGGGCTCACCTCTCGGACTCTCCTTTTACACTACGCTCACCTCTCGGACTCTCCTTTTACACTGCGCTCACCTCTCGGGCTCTCCTTTTACCCCGCGCTCACCTCTCGGACTCTCCTTTTACACTCACTGCGCTCACCTCTCGGACTCTCCTTTTACACCGGGCTCACCTCTCGGACTCTCCTTTTACACTGCGCTCACCTCTCGGACTCTCCTTTTACACTCACTGCGCTCACCTCTCGGACTCTCCTTTTACACCGGGCTCACCTCTCGGACTCTCCTTTTACCCCGCGCTCACCTCTCGGACTCTCCTTTTACACCGCGCTCGCCTCTCGGACTCTCCTTTTACACCGCGCTCACCTCTCGGACTCTCCGTTTACACTGCGCTCACCTCTCGGACTCTCCTTTTACACCGCGCTCACCTCTCGGACTCTCCTTTTACACTGCGCTCACCTCTCGGACTCTCCTCCCACTCTCGGACTCTCCTTTTACACCGAGCTCACCTCTCGGCTCTCCTTTTACACCGTGCTCACCTCTCGGACTCTCCTTTTACACTGAGCTCACCTCTCGGACTCTCCTTTTACACCGGGCTCACCTCTCGGACTCTCCTTTTACACCGCGCTCACCTCTCGGACTCTCCTTTTACACTGAGCTCACCTCTCGGACTCTCCTTTTACACAGCGCTCACCTCTCGGACTCTCCTTTTACACTGAGCTCACCTCTCGGACTCTCCTTTTACACCGTGCTCACCTCTCGGACTCTCCTTTTACACAGCGCTCACCTCTCGGACTCTTCTTTTACACTACGCTCACCTCTCGGACTCTCCTTTTACTCTGCGCTCACCTCTCGGACTCTCCTTTTACACTGCGCTCACCTCTCGGGCTCTCCTTTTACCCCGCGCTCACCTCTCGGACTCTCCTTTTACACTGAGCTCACATCTCGGACTCTCCTTTTACACTGAGCTCACCTCTCGGACTCTCCTTTTACACTGCGCTCACCTCTCGGGCTCTCCTTTTACCCCGCGCTCACCTCTCGGACTCTCCTTTTACACTGAGCTCACCTCTCGGACTCTCCTTTTACACCACGCTCACCTCTCGGACTCTCCTTTTACACCGCGCTCACCACTCGGACTCTCCTTTTACACTGAGCTCACCTCTCGGACTCTCCTTTTACACCGCGCTCACCTCTCGGTCTCTCCTTTTACACCGCGCTCACCACTCGGACTCTCCTTTTACACCGCGCTCACCTCTCGGACTCTCCTTTTACACCGCGCTCACCTCTCGGACTCTCCTTTTACACCGCGCTCACCTCTCGGACTCTCCTTTTACACCACGCTCACCTCTCGGACTCTTCTTTTACACCGCGCTCACCTCTCGGACTCTCCTTTTACACTGCGCTCACCTCTCGGACTCTCCTTTTACACTGTGCTCACCTCTCGGACTCTCCTTTTACACCGCGCTCACCTCTCGGACTCTCCTTTTACACCGGGCTCACCTCTCGGACTCTCCTTTTACACTACGCTCACCTCTCGGACTCTCCTTTTACACTGCGCTCACCTCTCGGGCTCTCCTTTTACCCCGCGCTCACCTCTCGGACTCTCCTTTTACACCGCGCTCACCTCTCGGACTCTCCTTTTACACTGCGCTCACCTCTCGGACTCTCCTCCCACTCTCGGACTCTCCTTTTACACCGCGCTCACCTCTCGGACTCTCCTTTTACACCGAGCTCACCTCTCGGACACTCCTCCCACTCTCGGACTCTCCTTTTACACCGAGCTCACCTCTCGGACTCTCCTCCCACTCTCGGACTCTCCTTTTACACCGCGCTCACCTCTCGCACTCTCCTTTTACACTGCGCTCACCTCTCGCACTTTCCTCCCACTCTCGGGACTCTTCTTTTACACTGCGCTCACACTCGGACTCTCCTCTCGCTCTCGGACTCTCTTCCCACACTCGGGACTCTCCTCTTACACTGCGCTCATCTCTAGGACTCTCCTCCCGCTCTCGGAATCTCGTCCCACTCTCGCGACTCGCCTTTTACACCATACTCACCTCCCGGACTCTCCTTTTACACTGAGCTCACCTCTCGGACTCTCCTTTTACTCTGCGCTCACCTCTCGGACTCTCCTTTTACTCTGCGCTCACCTCTCGGACTCTCCTTTTACACCGAGCTCACCTCTCGGACTCTCCTTTTACACTGTGCTCACCTCTCGGACTCTCCTTTTACACTGCGCTCACCTCTCGGACTCTCCTTTTACACTGTGCTCCCCTCTTGGACTCTCCTTTTACACTGGGCTCACCTCTCGGACTCTCCTTTTACACCGTGCTCACCTCTCGGGCTCTCCTTTTACACCGAGCTCACCTCTCGGGCTCTCCTTTTACACTGTGCTCACCTCTCGGACTCTCCTTTTACACTGCGCTCACCTCTCGGACTCTCCTTTTACACCGCGCTCACCTCTCGGACTCTCCTTTTACACCGAGCTCACCTCTCGGGCTCTCCTTTTACACCGGGCTCAACTCTCGGACTCTCCTTTTACACCGCGCTCACTTCTCGGACTCTCCTTTTACACCGAGCTCACCTCTCGGACTCTCCTTTTACACCGCGCTCACCATATAAATCATATGGATACAATTAACATTTCTGAGTGGGCCTGGCCATTTATTGCCATATCTCTGGTTGGAGTTTGGGCCCCAAGCTCACTCGGAACCGAATTGAGAAGTTCCAAACTCAGTTCCCGCGGGACTTTTACTTCAGTTCATGGCGGGCTCTTACAGTCCACCAACTCAGGAAACTTTCAACCCATTCATTTGGATTTGAACTCAGGTCCCGGAGGTGAAAGGGCATTGTGCCAGCTCCCTACCATCAAATTATACATCCACCCCCATTATATTAATAGGACCAATGCAAATGAGACTCATTAAAAAAAACCACACACACTGCTTTCATCAACAACAACAACGACCTGCATTTATATAGCGCCTCTAACATAGTAAAACATCCCAAGGCGCTTAAAACAACATTTGACCCTGAGCCACATAAGGAGATATTAGGACAGGTGACCAAAAGCTTGGTCAAAGAGGTAGGTTTTAAGGAGCGCCTTAAAGGAGGAGAGAGGGGTGGAGAGGCGGAGAGGTTTAGGGAGGGAATTCCAAAGCTTAGGAATTTAGAATCATAGAATCATACAATGGTTACAGCACAGAAGGAGGCCATTTGGCCTGTCGAGCCCGTTCTGTCTCTCTGCAAGAGGAATCCAGCTAGTCCCATTCCCCGTAGCCCTGCAAATTTTTTTCTTTCATATACTTATCCAATTCCCTTTTGAAAGCCATGATTGAATCTGCCTCCACCACCCCCTCGGGCAGTGCATTCCAGATCCTAACCACTCACTGTGTAAAAACGTTTTTCCTCATGTCACCTTTGGTTCTTTTGACAATCACCTTAAGTCTATGTCCTCTGGTCCTTGACCCTTCCGCCAATGGGAACAGTTTCTCTCTATCTCCATTCGTAACTCCTCAGATAATGAATCTGTCCGTGCCCGCATGCAGCAAGACCTGGACAACATCCAGGCTTGGGCTTATAAGTGGCAAGCAACATTCGCGCCAGACAAGTGCCAGGCAATGACCATCTCCAACAAGAGACAGTCTAACCACCTCCCCTTGATATTCAACGGCATTACCATCGCAGAATCCCCCACCTGGGGGTCACCATTGAACAGAAACTTAACTGGACCAGCCACATAAATACTGTGGCTACAAGAGCAGGTCAGAGGCTGGGTATTCTGTGGCGAGTGACTCACCTCCTGACTCCCCAAAGTCTTTCCACCATCTACAAGGCACAAGTCAGGAGTGTGATGGAATACTCTCCACTTGCCTGGATGAGAGCAGCTCCAACAACACTCAAGAAGCTCGACACCATCCAGGACAAAGCAGCCCGCTTGATTGGCACCCCATCCACTACCTAAACATTCACTCCCTTCACCACCGGCGCACTGTGGCTGCAGTGTGTACCATCCACAGGATGCACTGCAGCAACTCGCCAAGGCTTCTTCGACAGCACCTCCCAAACCCGCGACCTCTACCACCTAGAAGGACAAGGGCAGCAGGCACACGGGAACAACACCACCTGCACGTTCCCCTCCAAGTCACACACCATCCTGACTTGGAAATATATCGCCGTTCCTTCATCGTCGCTGGGTCAAAATCCTGGAACTCCCTTCCTAACAGCACTGTGGGAGAACCTTCACCACACAGATTGCAGCGGTTCAAGAAGGCGGCTCACCACCACCTTCTCAAGGGCAATTAGGGATGGGCAATAAATGCCGGCCTCGCCAGCGACGCCCACATCCCATGAACGAATAAAAAAAAATCCACTCTGTCTAGACCCTTCATGATTTTGAATACCTCTATCAAATCTCCTCACAACCATCTCTGTTCCAAGGAGAACAACCCCAGCTTCTCCAATTTATCCACATAACTAAAATCCCTCATCCCTGGAATCATTCTAGTAAATCTCTTCTGCCCCCGCTCTAAGGCCTTCACATCTTTCCTAAAGTGCGGTGTCCAGAACTGGACACAATACTCCAGTTGTGGCCAAACCAGTGTTTTATAAAGGTTCATCATAACTTCTATACTTTTGTACTCTATGCCTCTATTTATAAAGCCCAGGATCCCGTTTGCTTTTTTAACCGCTTTCTCAACCTGCCCTGTCACCTTCAACGATTTGTGCACATATACCCCCAGATCTCTCTGTTCCTGTACCTCTTTTAGAATTGTGCCCTCTAGTTTATATTGCCTCTCCTCGTTCTTCCTACCGAAATGTATCACTTCGCATCTTTCTGCATTAAATTTCATCTGCCACATGTCCGCCCATGCCACCAGCCTGTCTATATCCTCCTGAAGTCTATCACTATCCTCCTCACTGTTTACTACCCTTCCAAGCTTTGTGTCATCTGCAAATTTTGAAATTGTGCCCTGTACACCCAAGTCCAAGTCATTAATATATATCAAGAAAAGCAGTGGTCCCAGCACCGACCGCTGGGGAACACCACTGTACACCTCCCTCCAGTCCGAAAAACAACCGTTCACCACTACTCTCTGTTTCCTGTTCCTTAGCCAATTCTGTATCCCTGTTGCTATTGCCCACTTTATTCCATGGGCCGCAAGCTTTATGAAAAGCCTACCATGCGGCACTTTATCAAATGCCTTTTGAAAGTCCATATACACCACATCAACTGCATTGCCCTCATCTATCCTCTCTGCTAAACCTTTATAAAACACTGGTTAGGCTCCAACTGGAGTATTGTGGCCAATTCTGGGCACCACACTTTGGGAAGGATGTCAAGGCCTTAGAGAGGGTGCAGGGGGGATGAAAGACTTTAGGGATGAAAGACTTCAGTTATGTGGAGAGACTGAAAAAGCTGGAGTTGTTTTCCTTAGAGCAGAGATGGTTAAGGGGAGATTTAATAGAGGTGTTCAAAATCATGAAGGGTTTTGATAGAGTAAATAAGGAGAAAGTGTTTCCAGTGGCAGAAGGGTCGGTAACCAGAGGACACAGGTTTAAAGTAATTGGCAAATGAACCAGAGGCGACATGAGGAAAAATGTTTTTACGCAGCGAGTTGTTCTGATCTGGAATGCTCTGCCTGAAATGGCGGTGGAAGCAGATTCAATAATAACTTTCAAAAGGGAATTGGATAAATACTTGAAAGGGAAAAATTTTCAGGGCTACGGGGAAAGAGCAGGGGGAGTGGGACTAATTGGATAGCTCCTTCACAGAGCCGGCACAGGCACGATGGACCGAATGGCCTTCTCCTGTGCTGTATGATTCTATGATTCTATGTACTTTAGGGAAGCAAACCTGCCGTCCTTACCAGGTCTGGGCCTATACGTGACTCCAGTCCCACGCCAACCTGGTTGACTCTGAATTGCCCTCTGAAGTGACCTAGCAAACCTCTCAGTTATCAAGGCAGCCAGCGATGGGCAATAAAATGCCAGGCTTGCCAGTGACGCCCTCGACCTGAGAACGAATAAAAAGAAAGAAGGAAATCTGAGTTTGCAGTGCGAGTAGCTTCTTGCCCTCCAGCACATCAGCTTTATTACCTTTTACCTTGTGTTCAAATCCATCCATTGCTGTTCTCTACCCCACCCTCCCTCCATCTTCTCTTGCCTTACATGCCAGTTTGCTCCGCCAACCCTCCTGACTCTGGTACACGGTGCAGCCAACACCCCCGACCCTCCCCGCCCCCAGTTGGTGCAGGAGAACTTCAGTCACCAGCCCCTGGACTGGATCAATGTATTTTCTAAATGGAGGAAAGCTCGAAACAGTGGAGGTCCAAAGAGACTTAGGGGGTCCATGTACACATCATTAAAATGTCATGGACAGGGACAGAAAATAATCAAAAAGGCTAATGGAATGCTGGCCTTTATATCTAGAGGAGTAGATTACAAGGGGATAGAAGTCATGCTACAGCTATACAAAGCCCTGAGTGGACCATGCCTGGAGTACTGTGGGCATCGCACCTTAGGAAGGGTATATTGGCCTATTGGCCTTGGAAGGAGTGCAGCGTAGATTTATTAGAATGATACCTGGAGTCTAGGACTGGGGGACAGAGTCTAAAAATTAGAGCCCGGACTTTCGGGAGTGAAGTTTGGAAACACTTCTACACGCAAAGGGTGGTAGAAGTTTGGAACTCTCTTCCGCAAACAGCAGTTGATGCTAGCTCAATTGTTCATTTTAAATCTGAAATTGAGATTTTTGTTAACCAAAGGTATTAAGGGATATGGGGCTAAGGCGGGTATATGGAGTTAGGTCACAGATCAGCCGTGATCTCATTGAATGGTGGAACAGGCTCGAGGGGATAAATGGGCTCCTCCTGTTCCGATTTTCTTATGTATCTGAAAGACGTTTACATTCGTGCCTGTGTGTATACCCCAAGTGAATACTTATTCAGGGGATATTTCCAAATCTTTAACGCCAAGTACTATACTGAAAGATTCAAATACCAGGGACATGAGTTAAAGAATAGGAAACTGCCAGCATGGACACATATTTCACACAAATATTAGTGCTCGCTGATCTACAATAGCTCCCGTTCGGGTGACACCTTGATTTTAAAATTCTCATTCGTGTTTTCAAATCCCTCCAAAGTCCTCGCCCCCTCCCTATCTCTGTAACCTCCTCCAGCCCTACAACCCTCCGAGATCTCTGCGCTCCTCCAATTCTTGCCTCTTGCGCATCCCCGATTTCCTTCGCCCCACCATTGGCGGCCGTGCCTTCAGCTGCCAAGGCCCTAATTTCTGGAATTTCCTCCCTAAACCTCTCCGCTTCCCTTCCTCTCTCTCTCTCTCCTCCTTTAAGACCAATGTCTCCTTATGTCGCCTGTTCCCTGCTGGGCAGAAGGAGCTAACTCCGAGACAAGTGTATTACTGAACCAAGGCTGACACCTGAGGGTGGGTTGGTTGGGATTGAACGATCAGAAAGAGAGAGGGATCTGTTGACCTTAGTGACTGTCTCCTGATTGGAATAGTTTTTACGGTGTTCTTTTGTCAAGTGGAAAACTTCCAACACGAAGAAGGTGTGGCCCTGACATGGTTATTTCAAAACTTTAATGTCACATCATTCTTGGCAAGCTCCTTGTTTGCCTATTAAGCCTGTTTGCTGGGTAAATATTGAAGGAAGCTCTTGTCTTGAGATCTCCTCTTCCAGCTCTCCAGAAATGGTTTGTGCTCCCATCTGTTTTCAGAGAAGCCACATTCCAGAAGTGGTTTTTACGAGATTACTGGACAAGGAAAGAATAATCTCGACTGGAGTTTCTCCTCCCTTGTGACCCTCTCCTCCGCGCCATGACAGGAATGAGAAGCCAAAGCTATTTTTTTTTTTAAATCTTGGTTTTAATACAAAAACATAATTCTTTAAGTTGCACCAGCGTGAATGTTATGTAGCTGAGCATTTTTTTGCGCTTATCAAGATGAGTGATGTTACATCGAAACTACAGCACAGAAACAGGCCATTCGGCCCACCTGGTCCATGCCGGTGTTTATTCTCCACACTAGCCTCCTCCCACCCCTCTTCATCTAACACTATCAGGACACCCTTCTATTCCTTTCTCCCTCATGTGATAGGATGAAGAAGAAAGGAAGAACATGCGTCATTTCTATAGCGTCTTTCACGACCTCAGGACGTCCCAAAGCACTTTACAGCCAATGAAGCGCTTTTGAAGTGCAGTCACTGTTGTAATGTAGGAAACGCGGCAGCCAATTTGCGCACAGCAAGATCCCACAAACTGCAGTGAGATAAATGACCAGATAAGCTTTTTTTTTAGTACTGTTGATTGAGGGAATAAATATTGGCCCAGGACTCTCCTGCTCGTCTTCGAAATAGTGCCATGGGATCTTTTACGTCCACCTGAATGAGAGGGCATTCGGGGCCTCGGTTTAAGGTCTCATCCGAAAGACGGCACCTCCGACAGTGCAGCACTCCCTCAGTCCTGCACGGGGAGGGTCAGCCTAGGTTCCATGCTCACGTCTCTGGAGTGGGGCCTTGAAGCCACAACCTAGTTAAATCAGAAGCTGTTCCTCGCTGAGCCACGAATAAATAAGTATTTAGCAACAGTTTCTTCAGAGGAAAGTGGAAGTGGGAGCACAAAAGTTCCTCAGGAGGATGTCGATGAGTCACCATCAGATCTAATATTCAAAAGGAAACTTTATTGAAGTTAATGGGGCTTTCGGAAGGTGTAAAGGGGACTTATGTCAGTCACTTCTCAACTGGATTGCATTCGCCTGAGGTCTTTCAAGGTCCTAGAGGGAGGAATTCCCGGGTTAGCCCAGGACCTCCCCATGACACACCCCAAATTTATTGCTAGCTTAAATGATCGTCAGAAGTGAACAATTTCAAAGGGTCATCAACAGAATTAGGTTATCTGGAGTTGGAATGCCCCGTATCCACTGGAAAGAATCGGTGATGCCTAAGATTCCTAAGGATCAGGAAGAGGCCACTCAGCGCTTCGAGCCTGTTCTGCCATTCAATTAGATCATGGCTGATCTGTGTCGTAACTCCATCTACCTGCCTTGGTTCCGTAACCCTTAATACTTATACCTAACAAAAATCTATCAACTTCAGTTTTGAAATTTTCAATTGACCCCCAGCCTGAACAGCTTTTTGGGGGAGAGAGTTCCAGATTTCCACTGCCCTTTGTGTGAAGAAGTGCTTCCTGACATCACCCTTGAACGGCCTAGCTCTAATTTTAAGGTTATGCCCCCTTGTTCTCGACTCGCCCCACCGGAGGAAAGAGTTTCTCTCTATCGACTCTATCAAATCCTTTAATCATCTTAAACACCTCAATTAGATCCCCCCCTAATCTTCTACATTCAAAGGAATACAAGCCGAGTCTATACAACCTTTTTTTATAATTCATTCATGGGATGTGGGTGTCGCTGGCAAGGCCGGCATTTATTGCCCATCCCTAATTGCCCTTGAGAAGGTGGTGGTGAGCCGCCTTCTTGAACCGCTGCAGTCCATGTGGTGAAGGTTCTCCCACAGTGCTGTTAGGAAGGGAGTTCCAGGATTTTGACCCAACGACGATGAAGGAACGGCCGATATATTTCCAAGTCAGGATGGCTTGTGACTTGGAGGGGAACGTGCAGGTGGTGTTGTTCCCATGTGCCTGCTGCCCTTGTCCTTCTAGGTGGTAGAGGTCGCGGGTTTGGGAGGTGCTGTCGAAGAAGCCTTGGTGAGTTGCTGCAGTGCATCTTGTAGATGGTACACACTGCAGCCACAGTGCGCCGGTGGTGGAGGGAATGAATGTTTAAGGTGGTGGATGGGGTGCCAATCAAGTGGGCTGCTTTGTCCTGGATGGTGTCGAGCTTCTTGAGTGTTATTGGAGCTGCACTCATCCAGGCGAATGGAGAGTATTCCATCACACTCCTGACCTGTGTCTTGTAGATGGTGGAAAGGCTTTGGGGAGTCAGGAGGTGAGTCACACCTGTCCTCACAATTTACCCTTTTAACCCCGTATCATTCTGGCGAATCTGTCCTGCACCCCCTCCAAGGCCAATATATCCTTCCTGAGTTGCGGTGCCCAGAACTGAACGCAGTCTCTAGATGCCGTCTAACCAGGGCTTTATATAACTTTCTCAAATAATTTTCAAATAAAATTGTTGCACTGTAACCTGGTGTTGTAAGATTCTTTACATTTATAACTTTCTCCCCTTTGTATTCCAACTCCCTTGAGATAAGGGCCAACATTCCATTACCCTTTAATTATTTTATTGTAGCTGTCCACTTGCAGAGATTAGGCTTTTATTCCCTTGAGTACAGAAGATTGAGGGGTGATCTAATTGAGGTGTTTAAATTGTTAAAAGAATTTGATAGGGTAGGTCTGGTGGGGGAATCAAGAACGAGGGGTTAAAGGCAAATCGTGTTTAACTAACTTGATAGAGTTTTTTGATGAGGTAACAGAAAGGGTCGATGACGGCAATGCGGTTGATGTGGTGCAGATAAAATTTAATGCAGAAAAATGCGAAGTGATACATTCCAGTAGGAAGAATGAGGAGAGGCAATATAAACTAGAGGACACAACTCTAAAAGGGGTACAGGAACACAGAGATCTGGGGGTATATGTACACAAATCGTTGCAGGTAGCAGGGCAGGTTGAGAAAGCAGTTAAAAAAGCATATGGGATCCTGAGCTTTATAAGTAGAGGCATAGAGTACAAAAGTATGGAAGTCATGATGAACCTTTATAAAACACTGGTTCGACTACAACTGGAGTATTGTGTCCAGTTCTGGGCACTGCACTTTAGGAAAGATATGAAGGCCTTAGAGAGGGTGCAGAAGAGATTTACTAGAATGATTCCAGGGATGAGGGACTTTAGTTACGTTGATAGACTGGAGAAGCTGGGGTTGTTCTCCTCGGAACAGAGAAGATTGAGCGGAGATTTGATAGAGGTATTTAAAATCATGAAGGGTCTAGACAGAGTAGATAGAGAGAAACTGTTCCTATTGGCAGAAGTTGTCAAGAACCAGAAGACATAGATTTAAGGTGATTGGCAAAAGAACCAAAGGTGACATGAGGAAAATCTTTTTTACACAGCGAGTGGTTATGATCTGGAATGCACTGCCCGAGGGGGTGGTGGAGGCAGATTCAATCATGGCCTTCAAAAGGGAATTGGATAAGTACTTGAAGGGAAAAAATTTGCAGGGCTACGGGGAAAGGGCGGGAGAGTAGGACTAGCTGGATTGCTCTTGCATAGAGCTGGCACGGACTCGACTGGCCAAATGGCCTCCTTCCGTTCTGTAACCTTTCTATGATTCTATGATTCTATAATCTTACAATTAGCGTTAGGCCATTGAGAAGGGAAATCAGGAAGCATTTTTTCCCACAAAGGAGAGCAGAGTTCTGCAACTCTCTCCCCCAAAAGGCTATGGACTGAGAGAGATAGATTTTTGTTCGATAAGGGTATCAAGGGATCTGGAGCCAAGGCGGGTAAATGGAGTTGAGGTGCAGATCACCAATGGAATGGCGGAGCAGGTGCGAGGGACTGAAATGTGTTCCTATGTTCCCAACATCACAGCCATTATTCTTCAAGCGTAGACCTCATAAAGTAGCAACAATATACACAGACCCAACCTCTCAAACCATCCTCCCAACCTCTCTAGCAACAGGAGACACACACATAAAAACAGATACCTGAGGCCAATTCAGGAGACACTTCTGGGAAATTCCTCTTGCCTTCCAAAGGCAATCAAGCAAATTCCCAGAACGCTGACTCGTCATAATCTCAATTAAATGGTAACTAAATCCCCATTACTAGAAACATCGTCTTATTTCATAAACTTGTCAAGTTCCCTTTTAGGGGACCGTTGTGACTCCAGACTCACCACGTGTTTCAACTGTTTGTTTTAGGCTGTCTGCAAAAAAGTAATACTTCCTGGTGTCTGACCAAAATCTTTGCCAAAGGATTTTATTGGCATGGCCTGTATCCCAATCATTTCTATCTATAAAATCATACAATCATACAGTGCAGAAGGAGGCCATTTCACCCATCGTGTATGGACCGGCTTTTTGAAGGAGCTATCCAATTAGTCCCACTCCCCCTGCTCTTTCCCCATAGTCCTGCAACTTTATCCTTTTCAAGTATTTATCTAATTCCCTTTTGAAAGTTATTATTGAATCTGCTTCCACCGCCCTTTCAGGCAGCGCATTCCGGATCATCATAACTCACTGCGTAAAAAATGTTTCCTCATCTCCCCCTCTGGTTCTTCTACTTAAAATAACCTATCTAACTGGACTGTGTCCAAGCTCTTCAACATTTTAGAACACTTCAATCATTTCTCCTCTGCTCCTGTCTTTCTTCAAAGTATATGACCCTAATTTCTCTCATCTAAATGGCTAGGAGACAGTTCCAAAAGCAGAGCTGCACTTTCAATCTTTGTTGTACTTGGGTTCATGTAGCCCCGGTATAACAATTGACCCAAACACAGTAAATTGCTTCCTCGGGCATAAATAGACTGCCCACTGCATTCCCTCTCATCTCAAACTATGCGAAATACCACACCCCTAGATCACTTTATACAGGCTAAACTGCTAATGTAGGATTTATTTACAAGTAAAATTATACATAGAAGGGGGGGGAGAAACATAAGCTATACTGCTCAATCATCAAACTTAGACTACAGATAAACTGGGCCGGCTGATTTGTGCACACCATCCTTGGATGAGTGCAGCTCCAATAACACTCAAGAAGCTCGACACCATCCAAGACAAAGCAGCCCGCTTGATTGGCACCCCATCCACCACACTAAACATTCACTCCCTTCACCACCAGCGCACCGTGGCTGCAGTGTGTACCATCCACAGGATGCACTGCAGCAACTCACCAAGGCTTCTTCGGCAGCACCTCCCAAACCCTCGACCTCTACCACCTAGAAGGACAAGAGCAGCAGGCGCATGGGAACAACACCACCTGCACGTTCCCCTCCAAGTCACATACCATCCCGACTTGGAAATATATCGCCGTTCCTTCATTGTCGCTGGGTCAAAATCCTGGAACTCCCTTCCCAACAGCACTGTGGGAGAACCGTCACCACACGGACTGCAGCGGTTCAAGAAGGCGGCTCACCACCACCTTCTCGAGGGCAATTAGGGATGGGCAATAAATGCCGGCCTCGCCAGCGACGCCCACATCCCGTGAACGAATAAAAAAAAAAATCTCCGAGAAAGACACAGGTGCAAATTTTCTTGTTCCTGTGTTGGGTGTATTGGATGACCTGGATGCAGAAATAGAGGAAATTAGGAATGGGGAGGAGCGTATGCCTATAAAAGGGCCCACCCAATAACAGATGGAAAATCAGGGCAGGGTTCCCTTCCGGGCGTGTGGGCTTCTGTGCCTGATTTTCTTCCATTTGTTGCATCCAGGCAATCCAACATGCCCAGGCCAGAGGGTTTTTGCCGGTATATTCATAAGTGCGGTTTACAAAGCTCCATTCAGCCCATTCCATGCAGTGACATGTGGGACAACGAACCGGAGAACATGAGAAGGTACCATGGATTATAAGGACGTCTTTCTTTTGAATCATTGAAATCATAGAAATTTACGGCACAGAAGGTGTATGTGCCGGTCACAAAAGAGCTATCCAGCCTAATCCCACTTTCCAGCTCTCGGTCCGTAGCTCCGTAGGTTACAGCACTTCGGGTGCACATTCCTTTCTAAATGCGATGAGGGTTTCTGCCTCTACCATCCTTTCAGGCAGTGAGTTCCAGACCCCCACCACCCTCTGGGTAGAAAAATGTCTCCTCAGCTCCCCTCTAATCCTTCTACCAATTACTTTAAATCTATGCCCCCTGGTTTTTGACCTCTCTGCTAAGGGAAAAAGGACCTCCCTATCCACTCTATCTAGGCCCCTCATAATTTTATACACCTCAATTAAATCTCCCCTCAGCCTTCTCTGTTCCAAACTTAACAACCCCAGCCTATTCCAAACTTTTCCCATTGCGAAAATTCTCCAGTCCTGGCAACATCCTTGTAAATCTCCTCTGCACCCTCTCTAGTGCAATCACATCTTTCCTGTAATGTGGTGACCAGAACTGTACACAGTACACAAGCTGTGGTCTAACCAATGTTTTATACAGTTCCAGCATAACCTCCCTGCTCTTATATTCTATGCCTCGGCTAATAAAGGAAAGTATCCCATCTGCCTTCTTAACCACCTTATCTACCTGTCCTGCTACCTTCAGGGATCTGTGGACATGCACTCCAAGGTCCATCACTTCCTCTACACCTCTCAGTATCCTCCCATTTATTGTGTATTCCCTTGCCTTGTTTGCCTTCCCCAAATGCATTTCCTCACACTTCTCTGGATTGAATTCCATTTGCCATTTTTCTGCCCACCTGACCAGTCCATTGATATCTTCCTGCAGTCTACAGCTTTCCTCCTCACTATCAACCACACGGCCAATTTTTGTATCATCTGCAAACTTCTTAATCATGCCCCTTACATTTAAGTCTAAATCATTTATATATAACACAAAAAGCAAGGGACCTAGTACCGAGCCCTGCAGAACCCCACAAAAACACCCGTCGACCATTACCCTTTGCTTCCTGCCACCGAGCCAATTTTGGATCCAACTTGCTACTTTCCCTTGGATCCCATGGGCTTTTACTTTTCTGACCAGTCTGCCATGTGGGTCCTTGTCAAAAGCCTTGCTAAAATCTATGTAGACTACATCAAATGCACTACCCTCATCGACCCTCCTTGTTACCTCCTCAAAAAATTCAATCAAGTTAGTCAGAGACGACCTTCCCTTAATAAATTCAAGCAAATTCCTTGAAGTCGGTATTGCCCACTGCCTCGATTATACTAAGCATCAAAGAAGCAAGCATGGCTTGCAAAGGTGCCAATCCTGAACCACAATTGACAATGGAGCGACATTTGCTTCGTAAATTGATAGGGTAGATCGGGAGAAACTGTTTCCACCGACAGGAGGGTCAGTAACCAGAGGAACATGGATTTAAAATAATTGGCAAAAGAACCAGAGGGGAGATGAGGAGAGATTTTTTTACGCAGCGAGTTGTTATGATCTGGAATGCGCTGCCTGAAAGGGCGGTGGAAGCAGATTCAATAGTAACTTTCAAAAGGGAATTGGATAAATACTTGAAATAGAAAAAAAAATTGCAGGGCTATGGGGAAAGAGCAGGGGAGTGGGACTAATTGGATAGCTCTTTCAAAGAGCCGGCACAGGCACGATGGGCCGAACTGCCTCCTTCTACACTCTATGATTGTATGATTCTAGAACAAAGCATTGTAGGCATCCAGCTATTAGTTCACAGACTCTACTTTCACATACCATACTTAAGAAAAGACATACTTGCTCTCGAGGCAGTACAAAGAAGGTTCACTCGGTTAATCCCGGGGATGAGGGGGCGGACATATGAGGAGAGGTTGAGTAGATTGGGACTCTACTCATTGGAGTTCAGAAGAATGACAGGCGATCTTATTGAAACATATAAGATTGTGAAGGGGCTTGATCGGGTGGATGCGGTAAGGATGTTCCCAAGGATGGGTGAAACTAGAACGAGGGGGCATAATCTTAGAATAAGGGGCTGCTCTTTCAAAACTGAGATGAGGAGAAACTTCTTCACTCAGAGGGTGGTAGGTCTGTGGAATTTGCTGCACCAGGAAGCTGTGGAAGCTACGTCATTAAATAAATTTAAAACAGAAATAGACAGTTTCCTAGAAGTAAAGGGAATTAGGGGGTTACGGGGAGCGGGCAGGAAATTGGACATGAATTTAGATTTGAGGTTAGGATCAGATCAGCCATGATCTTATTGAATGGCGGAGCAGGCTCGAGGGGCCGATTGGCCTACTCCTGCTCCTATTTCTTATGTTCTTATGACTCTACGCCAGCCACCCTTTGAAACGTTACCTACACACTGGTTGCAAACGACATTCTTGTTTGAGGGGCCGTTCAGCCTTGTTCACGGGAGGGAAGAGGGTCACAGCTGAGCCCAATCCTGTCCCCACCCGACCCGTTGTAATCCTCGGTGGTTACAGCGGCTCTCCTGTCGAAGTGGGTGAGCAGGAGATTCCCTCCCCCCCCCAAAACCCCGCCACCCCCGCGGAAATTGACCCCCAATAATCTGGGGTGACCTTCTCTTTGATGCTTAGTATTTAGTGGGCAATCTCTCCACTGCCTCTGAACCCTGGGTTGGAAATGGAAGATATGTTCTTCTGGGCCTGTCCCTTCTTTTCTTTTTAATTTGTACCCATTACTTTATTTGCTTATTAATGGACAAGATGATGTGCCGCCAATTCACGAGCACAAAAGGAAAGAATTGCATTTATGTAGCGTTTTTCACAACCTCAGGACGTCCCAAGACAATTTACAGCCAATTAAGTACTTTTGAAGTGTAATCCCTGTTGTAATGTAGGAAACGGGGCAGCCAATTTGCGCACAGCAAGATCCCACAAACAGCAGTGAAATAATGACCAGATAATCTGTTTTAGTGATGTTGGTTGAGGGATAAATATTTTCCAGGACACCAGAGGTAACATCCCTGCTCTTCTTCAAATAGTGGCCATGGGATCTTTTACATCAACCTGAGAGGGCAGACGGGGCCTCGGTTTAACGTCTCATCTGAAAGACGGCACCTCCGACAGCGCAGCACTCCCTCGGTACTGCACTGGGAGTGTGAGCCCGGATTATGGGCTTAAGTCTCTAGAGTGGGGCTCGAGCCCACAACTGTCTGACTCAGAGATGCGAGTTGGAAAATCCCCATAAGCCCAGCCTGGATAACCACTTGTAAAACATTCCATGGTCTAATAACCCTTTTCATGGAAAACGTTTTCCTGACTTTTCTCTTTCCTTGATCCGGTGATAATCCTCAGTCTCTCCTTACTCATCCATCTACTAATGTCAAGTGTCAGCCATGCCTCAGCGGGAAGCACTCTTGCCTGTGAGTCAGTGAAGTTTGTGGCTTTGTGTCCCACTTCAGAGAACTGAGCACAAAATCTAAGCTGACACTTCCAGTGAAGTACTGGTGTATTATAAACGATCCCACAGCACTATTTCAAAGAAGAGCAGGCAAATTCACTCCTGATGTCCTGGGCCAATATTTATCACTCAACCAACAACACTAAAAACGGATTATCTGATTGTTCTCATGTTGCTATTTGTGGGACTTTGCTTTGCACAAATTGGCTGCTGCGTTTCCCACATTACAGCAGTATCAACACGTCAAAAAGTACTTAATTGGCTGTAAAGCGCCTTGGGATGTCCAAATAAATGCAAGTTCTTTCTTTTCTTCTTAGTGGAATCAATCTTTCAGTGTTCCTGGCAATTCATTTCTATATCCTCACATTGCCTATCATGCCGATCCCCAAATCACCTTTTAATCATTCTTAAGAGTGCTTTGAAGTGCCCTAGCAAACCATTCACTGCTACACAGCGGTTCAAGGAGACGGCTCACCATCACTACCACATTGTCAAGGGGCGACTAGATACCTAGGGGTTCAGGTACATAGATCATTGAAGTGTCATGAACAGGTGCAGAAAATAATCAATAAGGCTAATGGAATGCTGGCCTTTATATCTAGAGGACTGGAGTACAAGGGGGCAGAGGTTATGCTGCAGCTATACAAAACCCTGGGTAGACCACACCTGGAGTACTGTGAGCAGTTCTGGGCACCGCACCTTCGGAAGGACATATTGGCCTTGGAGGGAGTGCAGCGTAGGTTTACCAGAATGATACCCGGACTTCAAGGGTTAAGTTACGAGGAGAGATTACACAAATTGGGGTTGTATTCTCTAGTGTTTCGAAGGTTAAGGGGTGATCTGATCGAAGTTTATAAGATATTAAGGGGAACAGATAGGGTGGATAGAGAGAAACTATTTCCACTGGTTGGGGATTCTAGGAGTAGGGGGCACAGTCTAAAAATTAGAGCCAGACCTTTCAGGAGCGAGATTAGAAAACATTTCTACACACAAAGGGTGGTAGAAGTTTGGAACTCTCTTCCGCAAACGGCAATTGATACTAGCTCAATTGCTAAATTTAAATCTGAGATAGATAGCTTTTTGGCAACCAAAGGTATTAAGGGATATGGGCCAAAGGCAGGTATATGGAGTTAGATCACAGATCAGCCATGATCTTATCAAATGGCGGAACAGGCACGAGGGGCTGAATGGCCTACTCCTGTTCCTATGTTCCTATGACGGGCAATAGGTGCCCCCCTTGCCAGCGACACCCACATCCCGAGAATTAATTTTAAAAAAAATTCAGTAATAAAAGTGGGTGGAAAATCCAGTCCAAAAAAGCAGTTAAAAAAAGCACACATGACATGCTTGGCAGAGATGAGAATAGAAAGCAAAAGACTCGCAACAATAAACAAAAATTCCCAGATGCCAAACCGAGCTGATGTCTGTTTACCACGTGAGGTGGAGGAGGGATTTGGGACTGAATTCAGTTCTCTTTAAAAAAAAAGCTTTGACTCAGTGAAACAGACCGGAGCTGCAAAGGGCTTTCAATGATGTCCGGATCTCACCCCCAGAGGGGTACCTACCTTGCTATATATCCTCCCACGCTCAATATTTATCATTAGTCTCTGTGAACACCAGCCGGCTAAATTGAGCGCGTTTATTTATTGTTTTATTGTTTTATTGTTTTAATCACAATTTTTAGCAAGTCGAGGATCGAGGGTCGGAGCTGGTCCCACGGTGAGAGTCTGAGAGGCGGGTGAGTGCCTTTTGAAATTTCAATTTGTCTCCTGGATGTTTTGCAAATGGAAAGTTTCAAAGTTGCCCATCAGTTTCACTGAGTCCGGGAAGTTTAGTTTTTATTCTTTTCTAAAAATAATTTTCCCATCAATATTTGGCCGGGATGGGGTTATTTATCTGCTTTATTGCATTGCCACGGCAGTGATTGGGAGACGTTAGTTTGTACCAAGCTTAGAATTCAAGAGAGAGGGAGAGCTTCTTTTATGCTGCTTATTTTTAATTCCCCCCAGCTTTCACTCGGATTGGGGTACCGGTCCCGTAGGTTGTCACTAGCTCCCCCCTTTCCACTCTTCATGCGTAAGCCTGGGCAGTAAGTGTGAGCAGGCTATTCGGCTGTGGAGGGGCGGCGCAAGCCAAGCCTGACTCCCTTTGGTTATAGGGAAGTGGGAGAGGTGTGCCTGTGTGAGGGAGGGTGGGAGAGTTTAGACCATAAGACCATAAGAGATAGGAGCAGGAGTAGGCCATTCGGCCCCTCGAGCCTGCCCTGCCATTCAATGGGATCGTGGCTGATCTGATTTTTACCTCAACTCCACTTTCCCGCCCTTTCCCCATATTCTTTGACTCCCTCGCTGATCAAAAATTTGTCTAACTCAGCCTTGAATGTATTCAATGACTCAGCCTCCACAGCTTTTTGGGGTAAAGAATTCCAAAGATTCACGACCCTCTGGGAGAAGAAATTCCTCCTTATTTCCGTCTTAAACGGGCGACCCCTTATATCTGAGACTATGACCCCTAGTTTTAGATTCCCCCATGAGGGGTAACATCCTTA
The DNA here is from genome assembly GCF_035084215.1 of Heptranchias perlo. NCBI lineage: Eukaryota > Metazoa > Chordata > Chondrichthyes > Hexanchiformes > Hexanchidae > Heptranchias > Heptranchias perlo. Next base: position 4,175,248 of record NC_090330.1, read on the forward strand.
TTTTAAACACTAAAACATCACAACATACATTTCTATAGCACTTTCCCACATGCTGGACATACCTCAATGTGTTTTACATTAAGGAGATAGAGATCTTTAAAAAAAATTTAAAATGTTACCGGGGCTAAAAGAGTTAAATTCCGAGGACAGGTTGCACAGACTGGGCTTGTATTCCCTCGAGTATTGAAGATTAAGGGGTGATCTAATCGAGGTGTTTAAGATGATTAAATGATTCGATAGGGTCGATAGAGAGAAACTATTTCCTCTGGTGGGGGGAGTCCAGAACAAGGGGGCATAACCTTAAAATTAGAGCCGGGCCGTTCAGGGGTGATGTCAGGAAGCACTTCTGCACACAAAGGGGAGTGGAAATCTGGAACTCTCTCCCCTAAAACGCCGTTGAGGCTGGGGGTCAATTGTAAATTTCTAAAAATGAGATTGATCGATTTTTGTTAGGTAAGGGTATTAAGGTCACGGAACCAAGGCGGGTAAATGGAGTTAATATACAGATCAGCCATGATCTAATTGAATGGTGGAACAGGCTCGAGGGGCTGAATGGAATGAGAGAGAATGAAAAGCAATAGAGGAGTGATTGGATGGTGGTAATAATTCTCACCGTGTCAAACAGTGAACCTCCCTTTTTTGGTGCAGTTAACCACATGATGGGATAAGTTTTATCTTAAACATAGGAACAGGAGTAGGCCATTCAGCCCCTCGTGCCTGCTCCGCCATTCGATAAGATCATGGCTGATCCATATACCTGCCTTTGGCCCATATCCCTTAATACCTTTGGTTGCCAAAAATCAGATTTAAATTTAGCAATTGAGCTAGTATCAATTGCCGTTTGCGGAAGAGAGTTCCAAACTTCTACCACCCTTTGTGTGTAGAAATGTTTTCTAATCTCGCTCCTGAAAGGTCTGGCTCTAATTTTTAGACTGTGCCCCCTACTCCTAGAATCCCCAACCAGCAGAAATAGTTTATCTCTATCCATCCGCGGTAGATCAGGGAGAATTGCTTAGTTGGCACCAAGCCTGGGGTTTAAAAGCCTGTGGATCCGAGGTCACCTTACACCTTGATGCAGTAGCGATTGGGCTAGAGACCCAGAACTGGATACGGTGCAGCGTAACTCGGAACAGGCCCGATGGAATTCGCTGCCACCTCCCATTGGTTTGCCGAGGCTAGGGAGCCACCTACTACTGGCAGCCCCTTTCCCTAATGTCAATCACCCGCGGGGTGGTTGTGATAGGCTTGCACTCTCGGGTGACGCTGTCCGCTGCCCTCAATGGTGAGCTTGCAGCTCTGCAAGTGAACGGTGGCTGGGGCACAAATTGCCAGATGACAGAAAGGAATTGTATAACAGTTCAGCTGCGATCTGCTTGCCCCATCTGGCTGACATCTGCCTGGCAGGCTAGGGAGACCACTGGGGACACTTGCGGGAACTGAAGTTTTTTAACGACACGCATGCTTCACGAGCCGCTCCGCCTCAGGAAAGTTTGTTAAAGCCGTGCAGAATGTAAACTCTTAGGAGTGAAATGGTGCAAGTCACGAGAGGTCCTAATTAGGCCTTCAGGCCAATTCTGTTGGCCAGCTGAGGATTTTAAGATAAATGGCAAGAAAAATCCAGGGGAGGAAATGAGGAGAATTTTTTTACGCAGCGAGTTGTTCTGATCTGGAATGCGCTGCCTGAAAGTGTGGTGGAAGCAGATTCAATAATAACTTTCAAAAAGGGAATTGGATATATAGTTGAAAGGAGAAATTTTCAGGGCTATGGGGAAAGAGCGGGGTTTGGGGGGGTGGGGTGTAGGATTAATTGGAAAGCTCTTTCAAAGAGCCGGCACAGGCACGATGGGCTGAATGGCCTCCTTCTGTGCTGTAAGATTCTATGATTTTGCACTTGCAGAAATGCATGGTTGTGGCCGAGTCTCCACACCGACTTAGTAGGTAGATCGGAACAGGAGGGGGCCATTCCGCACTCGAGCCTGTTCCGTTATTCAGTTAGATCACGGCTGATCTGTAGCTCAGCTCCATTTACCCGCCTTGATTCCATAACCCTTATTACCCTCTGGAGTATATAGAGGGTAATACCCATAATACCCTTAAGGTCACCTACTTCCGCCCCTGCCTCAGCTCATCTGCTGCTGAAACCATCATCCGTGCCTTTGTTACCTCTAGACTTGACTATTCCAATGCTCTCCTGGCCGGCCTCCCATCTTCCACCCTCCATAAACTTGAGCTCATCCAAAACTCTGCTGCCCGTATCCTAACTCACACCAAGTCCCGTTCACCCATCACCCCCTGTGCTCGCTGACCCACATTGGCTCCCGGTCCGGCAACGCCTCGATTTAAAAATTCTTATCCCTATGTTCGAATCCCTCCATGGCCTCGCCCCCCTCCCTATCTCTGTAACCTCCTCCAGCCCTACAACCCTCGGAGATCTCTGCGCTCCTCCAATTCTTGCCTCTTGCACATCCCCGATTTTAATCTTTCCACCATTGGCGGCCGTGCCTTCAGTGCCTGGGCCCTAAGCTCTGGAATTCCCTCCCTAAACCTCTCCGCCTCTCCCTCCTCCTTTAAGACCCTCCTTAAAAAATCTACCTCTGACCAAGCTTTTGGTCACCTGTCCTAATATCTCCTTATAAGAACATAGGAACATAGGAACAGGAGTAGGCCATTCAGCCCCTCGTGCCTGCTCCGCCATTTGATAAGATCATGGCTGATCTGTGATCTAACTCCATATACCTGCCTTTGGCCCATATCCCTTAATACTTTTGGTTGCCAAAAAGCTATCTATCTCAGATTTAAATTTAGCAATTGAGCTAGTATCAATTGCCGTTTGCGGAAGAGAGTTCCAAACTTCTACAACCCTTTGTGTGTAGAAATGTTTTCTAATCTCACTCCTGAAAGGTCTGGCTCTAACTTTTAGACTGTGCCCCCTACTCCTAGAATCCCCAACCAGTGGAAATAGTTTCTCTCTATCCACCCTATCTGTTCTCCTTAATATCTTATAAACTTCGATCAGATCACCCCTTAACCTTCGAAACACTAGAGAATACAACCCCAATTTGTGTAATCTCTCCTCGTAACTGAACCCTTGAAGTCCGGGTATCATTCTAGTAAACCTACGCTGCACTCCCTCCAAGGCCAATATGTCCTTCCGAAGGTGCAGTGCCCAGAACTGCTCACAGTACTCCAGGTGGGGTCTAACCAGGGTTTTGTATAGCTGCAGCATAACTTCTGCCCCCTTGTACTCTAGTCCTCTAGATATAAAGGCCAACATTCCATTTGCCTTCTTGATTATTTTCTGCACCTCAGTGCGGCTCAGTGTCAAATTTTGTTTGGTAACACTCCTGTGAAGTGCCTTGGGATGTTTTACTATGTTAAAAGCGTTATATAAAAGCAAGTTGTTGCTGTTGAATTGGTTTGAAGTTCAGTCACTGTTGTTATGTAGACAAATGCGACAGACAATTTTTTTGCGCATGTAAGATCCCACAAACAGCAACAAGACCAGTGACCAGTTAATCTGGTTTTGGTGATGTTGGTTGAGGGAGGAATATTGGCCAAGGTACCAAGAGAACTCAGCTAGATACTGTGTCCAATTCTGGGCGCCACACTTTAAGAAGGATGTCAAGGCCTTGGAGAGGGTGCGGAGGAGATTTCACAGAATGGTTCCAGGGATGAGGGACTTCAGTTATGTGGAGAGACTGGAGAAGCTGGAGAAGTTGTTCTCCTTAGAGCAGAGAAGGTTAAGGGGAGATTTTAATAGAGGTGTTCAAAATCATGAAGGGTTTTGAAAGAGTAGATAGGGAGAAACTGTTTCCAGTGACAGGAGGGTCGGTAATCAGAGGACACAGATTTAAGGTAATTGACAAAAAATCCAGGGGGAGATGAGGATAATTTTTTTTAATGCATCAAGTTGTTATGACCTGGAATGCACTGCCTGAAAGGGCAGTGGAAGCAGATTCAATAGTAACTTTCAAAAGGGAATTCAATATACATCGAGTTGCATCAAAACCACAGCACTGAAACAGGCCATTCGGCCCAACTGATCCATGCTGGTGTTTATGCTCCACACAAGCCTCCTCCCTCCCTACTTCATCTCACCCTATCAGCATATCCTTCTATTCCTTTCTCCCTCATGTGTTTATCCAGTTTCCCCTTAAATGTAACTATGCTATTCGCCTCAATTACTCCTTGTGGTAGCGAGTTCCACATTCTTACCATCCTTCGGGTAAAGAAGTTTCTCCTGAATTCTCTGTTGGATTTATTAGCGACTATTTTATATTTATGACCTCTAGTTTTGGACTCCCCCACAAATTGAAAAGCTGGGGGTTAAATTGAACAGGGCCCGAAACCGGGCGCGGGTATTGCGATCCGCGATTAACCCACGCCTGTACAGGCAGGACGCGACATTCGTCCAGTCTCAGTACCTCACCTGAAAGCAGCTGTCTCTCTGACAGGCTGCCAAAATCTCTTAAAGGTAGCCAGTACCGGTTATTTGCTAAAAATAACAGTCTGCTGTCTGCTCAGAGTCTGAATGGAGATCAGACATCGCACACGTAAAACACAGATGCAGGTCCCATCACTATGCTTACAAACAGTTGAGTTATGTTAAAAGTTTGAATAAAGGTTGCGCACTACTAAATCCCACATCCTCCAATCTGCACACCAGACCTCACCAATCAGCTGATCTGAGTTGGTACCAGGCCTGTGAGAGAGCCTGCACCAAGGTGCTCTGATGATGCACTAGAGACCTTGGTGCAAGAGGTGGACAGAAGGAGGGACATCCTATATCCTCAGGGGGGCAAGAGGCCCTCCAGACATATACCCAAAAGGCAGTGGGAGGCAGCGGGGGACGAAGTCAATGCCAGGCTCACAGCATCATGAACATGGATGCAGTGCAGGAAGAAGTTCAATGCTTTGACATGAGTGGTCAAGGTGAGTGAGGTCGACTGTCACGTGGCGTCTCCTACCAACTGCACCACACACTACACCCCCATCACCCACATACCAATAAACTCTTTCCACCAGTACTCAACTCTTCCCAATCAGATGCTTCCTCTCACCCTTACACATTACCACTGTTTCAAGCCGCCCACCCACAACTCACAGGCCACACACACTGGCAGCTATTCAACCATGACAGGCACATCACCCAGGCTTTCTTGCAGGAGGAAGTGGCGCATAGCAAGAAGCAGCAAGTGGCAGTGGCATTTAGCCCCTCGAGCTTGATCTGCCATTCAGTGAGATCATGGTTGACCTGTGACCTTACTCCATATACCCGTCTTAGCCCAATATCCATTAATACCCTTGGTTCTCAGAAATCTATCAATCTCAGATTTAAAATTCACAAGTGAGCGAGCATCAACTGCCATCTACAGAAGAGCGTTCCAAACGTCTCCCACCCTTTGCGTGTAGAAGCGTTTCCTAACTTCACTCCTGCACATCCTGGCTTTAAATGTTAGGCTATGTCCCCACGTCCCAGTATTTAAATACAGGAGACCTCCAAAAACAGTTACAAATGCATCAGCAGCCAGAAGCAATAATCCAGTAACTAACCTGTAAATCCTGCATGGTCCCTTTAAATAGCGCTGGTGGGGGGTCCTCCAGGCACTCTAAGACGCGTTCAGATGGTCGTGGTTAAGACAGTGCGTTGAGTGGAGCGTTAAGTCCCAAAATGGTGTCTATCTCTTTAAATCAGCATTGCACACTGATCAAACGCATATTCTCCTTACTTTACATGCTGCCGGCGTTCGTTACTTGCGCATACCAAGATGGCGTCCGGCACACGGCTCGTGCGTGTGCGTCCAAGGCGCCATCTTGGATGCTTGGGAGGCCACGTAGCGCCGAATCAACGGGCGCTCGACGGCCCAATTTCTAGCCCTTTCTTCAAGACCTCAATCAGGTCACCCCTCCGCCTTCTCCCTTCTAGAGAGGAGAGCCCCAGCCTGTTCAGCCTTTCCTGATAAGGATATCCGCTCAGTTCTGGTATCATCCTTGTGAATCTTTTTTGCATCCTCTCCAATGCCTCTATATCCTTTTTATAATGTGCATTATATACTTGAAAGGGAGAAATTTACAGGGCTGGTCTTAGGTAGGGAATTCCAGGATATTGACGCAGCGACGATGAAGGAATGCCGTCATTTCTCCAATCTGGAATGGTGTGTGACTTGGAGGGGACCTTGGAGGTAATGGTGTCCCCGTGATCTTGCCGTTCTTGTCCCTCTCGTTAGTTGAAGTCATGGGTCAGGGAATGAAGCTGAACGCCACATCTCCAGACTCTGAGCTGAAAGTGCTACCAACTGAGCCAAGCCGACGCACTTCATTGGACAACAAGCACCTTTCAGTCAAGTGACCATTCTTCATACCTTACTCGTTCTCGGGATGTGGACGTCGCTGGCGAGGCCGGCATTTATTGCCCATCGCTAATTGCCCCTTGAGGAAGGTGGCGGTGAGCCGCCGCCTTGAACCGCTGCAGTCCATGCGGTGAAGGTTCTCCCACAGTGCTGTCAGTTAGAGGAGTTCCAGGATTTTGACCCAGTGATGATGAAGGAACGGCCGATATACGTCCAAGTTGGGATGGTGCGTGACTCGGAGGGGAACTTGGAGATGATGGTGTTCCCGTGCATCTGCTGCCCTTGTCCTTCTAGGTGGTGGAGGTCGCGGGTTTTCACAAAGAATTATAAAGACTGTACAACATAGAAACGGCCATTCGGCCCAACAGGTGTATATGCTCCCCATCAGCCTCTTCCTACCCTTTTTCATCTAACCTTATCAGCATATCCTATTCCTTTCCCCCTCATGTGCTTATCTAGCTTCCCCTTAAATTTATCTATGCTGTTTGCCTCAAATACTCCTTGTTGGTGCGAGTTCCACATTCTCACTACTCTCTGGGTGAAGTAGTTACTCCACAATTCCCCATTGGATTTGTTAGTAGCTTTGGGAGAGGTGAGCCTAGATGGGTGACTGTAGGCAAGCTATTCGACTGCAATGGCATCACAGTTGAGCCTGGTTCCTGTCCTCCACTGATGTTCAAACATGCATTTCAGGCAGGGGTTATGGAATGGCTGAGTGGAATCGTGGCTGAATCTCCCCCCTCTCCTTGTCCAGGGTCATTGTGCCACTTGTGTTATCCCTGCTGCCATTCAGGCCGAGATCAAACCTGGGACTTCCCCGGGCCGAACGGTTCACTTCTGGCAGTGCATTTCCCAGCAAGGCATCGGAGGAGCTGAGTCCAGCTTTTTATTCTTTAAAGATTAACTTTACTCAAAAAGGTTTACAGAGAAAGAAAGAACTTGCTTTCGGATAGCACCTCACCATCCCAACTTGGACATATATCGGCCATTCCCCAGGGCATCCCAGAACACTGTTCACAACCACTGAGTTACTTTTGAAGTGCAGTCACTATTGCTACGTGGGCAAACACGACAGCTAATGTGAGCACAGCAAGATCCCACAAACAGCAGTGAGACGATTGAGTAGCCAGTCTGTTTTTTTTTGGTGGCGTTGGGCTGAGGGGAATACCGGTCAGCACACCGGGTTAAACGCTCCACTCTTCAAGTAATGCTGTGGGATCTTCTACACCCGTCCCAGCCAGCAGATGGGGCCTGGTGGAACGCCTTACTGGAAGGGCGGCACCTCTGACAGTACTCCACTGCTGGAGGGAGACACAAGCACCTTCTCACTCGGAGGCGAGAGTGCTGCTAATTGAGCCCAGTCTATACTTGGGGGCGGTAAGAGCAGAAGCATGAGACGAGTTAATCCTGGAACTGCGTGGAGGGTCTATCCTTCGAATCTGGGGATTGTTAATCGTATCATGTGATTTACAGCAATTAGTGTTAATTGTATTCAGGTGGTGTGTGTCAATTGGGGACTCTCTCGTATCCTTTTTATATGAGTGCTTATCTAGGGTGTGTGTGTGTGTGTGTGTGTGTTTTAGAATCTCTGTGAATAAAGGCTTGGAAGCAACTGAAGACCGGGTTCTCTATTCTTCACCACTTGGGCTATGCAGTTTATAACAGGGATATCGTTTAAGATTAAATGTAAGAGTTTTAGGATAGAGAGCAGGAGAAACTTTTTTTATACAGAGGGTTGTGAGACTGTGAACTACACTGACGGAGTTAGTGATTACAGCTGTGACTCAGTGGGTAGCGCACTCTCACCTCTGACTCATGAAGGTCGTGGGTTCAAGCCCCACTCCAGGGACTTGAGCGCAAAATCTATGCTGACACTCCCAGTGCGGTGCTGAGGGAGTGCTGCCCTGTCAGAAGTGCCGTCTTTTGGATGAGACAGCGTTAAACCGAGGCCCCCGCCTGCCCTCTTGGGTGGACGTAAAAGATCCCACGGCACTATTTCGAAGGAGAGCAGGGGAGTTCTCCCCCGGTGTCCTGGGGACAATATTTATCCCTCATTCAACGTCACTAAAACCGATTATCTGGTCATTATCACATTGCTGTTTGTGGGATCTTGCTGTGCGCAAATTGGCTGCCGTGTTTCCTACATTACAACAGTGACCACACTTCAAAAAAGTACTTCATTGGCTGTAAAGCGCTTTGGACCGTCTTGAGGTCACGAAAGGCACTATATAAATGCAAGTCTTTCTTTATTGAAACAGAGACCATGTCAACATTTAGGGATAGATTAGATAGGTGGTTGAAGAAGAGGGGGATAGCGGATTATGGAAACAGAGCGGGCACGTGTGGTTGGGGTATTGCTCGAGTGGAGGATAAACAAAACACTGACTGGTTGGGCCGATTGGCCTGTTTCCGTGTTGTAATTTCTATGAATGAATAATATTGATATCAGTATTTATTTTTTAATCTTCAGCTGTGATCGAGAGATGACACTACACAACATTTCGAGCGTTGTGAGATACTCGAGATTAATAGGATTTTTCGGAATGATTGATGTGGGAAATAGACCTTCCCTGAAAAGGAGCTGGATGATTATCTGGCTAGAAATGGGATTGAGGATCAGGGGTAACTTTAGGTACAGATAATTGAACAGTTAGTGGTGCACTAAGATGCCAGTAGTATTATTTGTGCTGGTAATATTATCTGTTTCAGTAATATTATCTGTGTCAGTATTTTCTGTGCCAATAGTATTTGTGCTGAAAATATTATCTGTGCCAGTAATATTACCCATGCCTGTAGTATTATCCATATCAAAATATTATCTGTGCTAGTAATGTTATTTGGGCTGGTAGTATTATCTGTGCTAGTAATATTGTCTGGGCTGGTAGTATTATTTGCTAGTAATGTTATTTGGGCTGGTAGTATTATCTGTGCTAGTAATGTTTTCTGGGCTGGTAGTATTATCTGTGCTAGTAATGTTATTTGGGCTGGTAGTATTATTTGCTAGTAATGTTATTTGGGCTGGTAGTATTATCTGTGCTAGTAATATTGTCTGGGCTGGTAGTATTATCTGTGCTAGTAATGTTATTTGGGCTGGTAGTATTATCTGTGCCAGTAATGTTGTCTGGGCTGGTAGTATTATCTGTGCTAGTAATATTGTCTGGGCTGGTAGTATTATTTGCTAGTAATGTTATTTGGGCTGGTAGTATTATCTGTGCTAATAATGTTATTTGGGCTGGTAGTATTATTTGCTAGTAATGTTATTTGGGCTGGTAGTATTATCTGTGCTAGTAATGTTTTCTGAGTTGGTAGTATTATCCGTGCTAGTAATATTGTCTGCGCCGGTAGTGTTGTCTGTGCCGGTAGTGTTGTCTACGCTGGTAGTGTTGTCTGTGCCGGTAGTGTTGTCTGTGCCGGTAGCGTTATCTGCACTGGAAATATCTGTGCTGATAATATTATCTGTGCCGGTACAAGCTGAGACCGGTGGCTTTTATTCTCTGTTGTACTACGTCAGCCATGGCTTAGTGGTAACACTCCTGCCTCTGAGTCAGAAGGTTATGGGTTCAAGTCGCACTCCGGGGACTTGAGCACAAAATCTAGACTGACACTACTAAGGGAGTGTGACATTGTCAGAGGTGCTGTCTTTCAGACGAGACGTTAAACCGAGGCCCCGCCTGGCCTCTCAGGTGGAGGCGGAAGATCCCGGGGCATTATTTGAAGAAGAGTAGGGGACTTCGTCCTGGGCCAATATCTATTCTTCAACTAACATCACTAAACAGATGATTTGGTCATTTATTTCATTGCTGTTTGTGGGATCTTGCTGTGCACAAATTGGCTGCTGCGTTTCCGACATTACAACAGTGACCGCACTTCAAAAAGTACTTCATTGGCCGTAAAACACTTTGAGACGCCCTGAGGTTGGGAAAGGCGCTATATAAATGCAAGTCCTTTCTTTATTTAAAAAACTGCTCTCATCTAGAATACCATCTCAAACGAGCTGGACTGCCAGCAGTTATCTGAATGTTTTATTACTACAGACAGTATGAACTACGTGCGCAATCTAAACTGTGTACATATTGTAAAGAGGAAAACTCACCCTGCCAATTATTTCCTGTCCTCAAGGCCGTGACTCTTGCTGGGCCCCAGTTGTACGTCCCCAACAGCTTCCTTCTGAAAGCTTTTTCAAGTGACCATCCTTCCCATGGGAACATAGACAGTCAGCAAGTTATTTGACGGGGGTTGAGGGGGTGGGGGCAATTCTGATTGTTTTCTTTATTTCGGTCATTAACCAAATGCTGACTCAGCTAACTCAGCATGCCATTGAACATAGGACGTACTTATTCTGTTGGGTTCGTTACGACACTAAAACAAATTGCATTTATATATAGCGCCTTTTAACATAGCAAAAACGTTCCAAGGCGCTTCACAGGAGCGTTGTCAGACAAAATCTGACACCGAGCCACATAAGGAGATATTAGGACAGGTGACCAAAAGCTTGGTCAAAGAATTAAATTTTAAGGAGCACCTTAAAAGGAGGAGAGAGAGAGGCGGAGAAGTTTAGGGAGGGAATTCCAGAGCTTAGGGTCAAAGGCAGCTGAAGGCACGGCCGCCAATGTGTGGAGCGATGAAAATTGGGAATGCGCAAGAACCCATAATTGGAGGAGCGCAGAGATCTCGGAGGGTTGTAGGGCTGGAGGAGGGTTACAGAGCTAGGGAGGGGGGTGGGGGGGGGCAGGCCATGGAGGGATTTGAACGTGAGGATAAGAATTTTAAATTTGAGGCATTGGTGGACCGGGAGCCAATGTAGGTCAGCGAGCACAGGGGGTGATGGGTGAACAGGACTTGGTGCGAGTTAGGGTATGGGGCAGCAGAGTTTTGGATGAACTCAAGTTGAGCCATGGCTGGGTGAGGGGTGGGGCTGGGGTGGTGGGGAGAAGTGGAAATGTTTATTAATGGCGGGGGGTTGTGGTGAGGGGGGAGGGAGGGTACGTGACATTTACCATCGAATCCATGCCAGCCTGAACGTTGTGTTATTCAGTAAGTGGCTGTACACTGAAGGAATGGCATTGGCCGTAGACTTGGGTGCTCCTGCCATTGATGCCATCGTTTGATCTAAAGGACCGATCCTCTGGAGACCTGACGACATCAGACCGCCACATTTCCGCATGTCTCACGTGCCGATGGCGGGTCGTCAGATGGGAGCAAGGAATCAAATTCCTTTCCTTTTTAGCAACGGGAAATGGCAGAATTTGACTACAGGAAGAAAAGTAAAATAGGGGAGAGTGGCACCATGGTGCCCATGGCTCTCCGTTTGAGCCTGTTCGCTGGGGAGCTGCCTTGTGAATTTGACAATACCGAATGGGCAGCTGTTGGCCCAGGTCTAGCCTGGGATGGGTCCATCTGATGTAACATTGTGACTCACGTACTTAAAATACCAGATGAATTGGGAGCCTCTTCTAAAGACAAGCTTAGTAGCGTTTCATCAGTCATTCACAACCCAGAGCCGCATTGATCTCTCTCAGGAGCGGCGTGCTCTGTACTACGGTGAAATCTCCCAGCGATATGCCCAGCCAGCCATGACTCTGAGGCATCACTTCAAGCCGACAAAAAGGGTAAAGAGTGAGATTTGTGCTCAGAAAGTGTGAAGCAAACCCAGAAGCAAGGACCTTATCATAGAATTATAGAAACTTACAGTACAGAAGGAGGCCATTCGGCCCATCGTGCCTTTGCCGGCTCTTTGAAAGAGCTGTCCAATTAGTCCCATTCCCCCTGCTCTTTCCCCAAAGCCCTGCAATTTTTTTCCCTTCAAGAATTTATCCAATTCCCTTTTGAAAGTTATTATTGAATCTGCTTCCACCGCCCTTTCAGGCAGTGCATTCCAGATCATTACAACTCGCTGCGTAAAAAAAAAATTCTCTTCATCTTACCTCTGGTTCTTTTGCCAATTGCCTTGAATCTGTGTCCTCTGGTTACCGACCCTCCTGCCACTGGAAACAGTTTCTCCTTATTTACTCCCATCAAAACCCTTCGTGATTTTGAACACCTCTATTAAATCTCCCCTTAACCAGCTCTGCTCTGAGGAGAACAATCCCAGCTCCTCCGGTCTCTCCGCACAACTGAAGTCCCTCATCCCCGGTACCATTCTAGTGAATCTCCTCTGCACCCTCTCTAAGACCTTGACATCCTTTCCTAAAGTGCGGTGCCCAGAATTAAACACAATACTCCAGCTGGGGCCCAACCAGTGATTAATAAATGTTCATCAAAAAAAACAATCACATTTTTAAATCTAAACGAATGTACAGCACTCAGAGGGGGTCATTTAGACTTTGTACGACAGTGTAAATGCATGTTGTTGCTGTTTGCTGTTTGGGCAGAATTGAAAGGTGAGTTTTGCAGCGTCTGGATAAAAATAAATGATAACAAGCTCAAAATTAAAGAATCGATTGGAGCCTGTTAGATTCTAGAGAATCAAATGGAACTTCCGAAAGTGAAATAGGATTAATATTAGACAGATGGTTAACCTCATTACACTCCAGTTCCACAAACATTGGTAGCTTACCCAGGCTTGTGTTTCACAAGGGCCAACAATCTTCTCCCTCGGCGCAGGCCCTTTAGCTAAAGAAGTCCGCATTGACCTAGAGGTCCAGGACACCACTGTGCTCGACAAAGAACGCTAAATCTCACCACATGCAGCCAATGTCTTCCTCTTACCCTTCAGACCTTTGGGGAGTCAGTGCCCTTCCTAGTAACATAAACACCATTAAGAGATTCAGAGCTATCCTGGGATATAAGAGGGCTGAACCAAAGATGAAAGGCTCAAAGCATATTCTCCTGCGCTCAAATATTAGTATAACCTTGAACAAGGATGTGGGTTCAAGTTCCCACTCCAGAGACTTGAGCGCAAAATTCAGGCTGACACTCCCACCGCAGTACTGAGGGAGTGCTACACTGTCAGAGGTGCCGTCTTTCGGATGCAACGTTAAACCGAGGCCCCGTCTGCCCTCGCAGGTGGATCCCCACAGCCATTATTTTGAAGAAGAGCAGGGGAGTTCTCCCTGATGTCCAGGGCCAATATTTATCCCTCAACCAACGTCACTAAAAACAGATGATCTGGTCAGTGTCACATTGCTGTTTGTGGGATCTTGCTGTGAGCAAATTGGCTGCTGCGTTTCCCTGCATTACAACACCACCTGCACATTCCCCTCCAAATCACACACCATCCCGACTTGGAAATATATCGCCGTTCCTTCATCATCGCTGGGTCAAAATCCTAGAACCCTCTACCTAACAGCACTGTGGGAGAACCTTCACCACACAGACTGCAGCGGTTCAAGAAGGCGGCTCACCACCACCTTCTCAAGGGGCAATTAGGGATGGGCAATAAATGCCGGCCTCGCCAGCGACGCCCACATCCCATGAATGAATTAAAAAAAAACACTTCAAAAAGTACTTCATTGCCTGTAAAGTGCTTTGGGATGTCCTGAGGTAGATGAAGGAATGGCCGATATATCTCCAAGCCGGGATGGTGTGTGACTTGGAGGGGAACTTGGAGGCGATGGCGTTCCTATGTGCCTGCTGCCCTTGTCCTTTCTGGGTGGTGGAGGTCGCGGGTTTGGGAGGTGCTGTCGAGCTTCTTGCATTAAAAATAAAAGAAGGCCGAGGGAAAGTGTAAGTGCAGGACTGAGCCGTCCCACCAAAGCAGGAAGGCGCCAGGCTCCATCTCTGGTCTGTGCCGAGTTAGCTGATCTCAACTTGGGTGGTGAGGGGTTCGGGGGTCGAGGCACTCATGCTCACCTCAGCCCCTGTGGGTAAGTGAGGGCAAATGAAAGGTCAGCCAGGGTTCTCAACCCTGATCGCTATCCAGTGACCCCTGCCGGAGATTGAACCCTAGCACGAGTCAAAGATTTGTGGAGAAGATTGTTAAACGGAAAGTTTTACCGTAGAATCTTGCAGCACAGAAGGAGGCCATTCAGCCCACTTTGCGTGCGCCGGCTTTTTGAAGGGGCTATCCAATTAGACCCGCCCTTTTCCCATATTCCCTGCCTCTATTTCCTTTTCAAGTATATATCCAATTCCATCAAGTTACAACGAAACCACAGCATAGAAACAGGCCATTCGGCCCAACTGGTCCGTGCTGGCGTTTATGCTCCACACGAGCCTCCTCCCACCCTACTTCATCTCACCCTATCAGCACATCCTTCTATTCCTTTCTCCCTCATGTGTTTATCCAGTTTCCCCTTAAATGCATCTATGCCATTCGCCTCAACTACTCCTTGTAACCACTCCATGTGTTAGCGAGTTCCACTTTCTAACCAGTCTCTGGGTAAACAGGTTTCCCCCTGAATTCCCTGTTGGATCTAATTTCTCTTTGATCTTTTAACTCAGATTACTTGTTGTGAGCTGCGAACCCTTATTAAGTATAAAATAAACACAGCTGCATCAGAAACAAAGGAGACATGAGGAAAATCTTTTTTACACAGCGAGTGCTTAGGCTATGCTGCCCGATGGGGTGGTGGAGGCAGATTCAATCATGGCCTTCAAAAGGTAACTGGATGAGTACTTGAAAGGAAAAAAAATTTGCAGGGCTACGGGGATAGGGCGGGGGAGTGGGACTAGCTGGATTGCTCTTGTAAAGAGCCGGCCCGGACTCGACGGGCCGAATGGCCTCCTTTCTATGATTCTATCCGCACACACAGAGCCAAAGGGAAGAGAGGGTTGAATGACTTCCTCAATAAAGATATTGCACAAGTTGGGATCCTATCTGATTGGCACCGGGTGAGGGCACTGTAGCCTCCAAGAGCGTCTTACATAAAACAATAAGGCTGGGACAAAGTACACGGTGTAAATAGACGAGCACAGGAGATGGTGTTTGATGATAGCCTGTCCCCTACGCACAGCCCGTCCCTGGGTGCTGTCGCTTGTTTTGTAAAGGAAGAAAGAACTTGCATTTCTATAGCGCCTTTCACGACCTCAGGACGTCCCAAAGCGCTTTTCAAGCCAATGAAGAACTTTTTGAAGTGTAATCACTGTTGTAGTGCAGGGAAACGCGGCAGCCAATTTGTGCACAGCAAGATCCCACAAACAGCAATGTGATCATGACCCAGATTATCTGGGTTTTTTTTTAGTGATGTTGGTTGAGGGATAAATATTGGACAGGACACCGGGGAGAACCCCCCCCACCCACCCACCCACCCCCGCTTTTCTTCGAAATAGTGGCCGTGGGATCTTTTACGTCCACCTGAGAGGGTAGACGGGGCCTGGGTATAACATCCCATGCGAAAGACGGCACTGCAGCACTCCCTCAGCACTGGCACTGGGAGCGTCGGCCTAGATTTTGTGCAGAGTGGGGTTGAAACCACAGCCTTCTGACTCAGAGGGTAGAGTGTTAGCCACAGGGCCACGGCTGACACCATAATATAATGAACCAGCAGTTCCACTCTTGACACGGTTCTTAGGGTCAAGGTTTACCTGTTCTCCCCGTGTCTGGTGATGTCTTTTTGTGGTAAAAACACTGGGATCAGTAAACCAGTAAAACCTTGTAAGGAATACTGATCAAGGGGCAACAGACAATCCCTTAACCCCTTCGCGTTAAGTACTAATCAAAGAACCAGCCACATCTCGGAAAGTACCGAATACCTAAACTTGACCCTCTTACCTGCTCTAAATTATGTTAATGATTTACATGTAAGGCCCATATGTATGGTCACCAAACAGGAAGTCTTTATTAACATACTTAGTGATAGTACAATTGCCATCATCTTTATATTAAACAGTAAAAGTAATCTAATAACTTGGGGAAATACTATTAACAGATGTAATGAATATCTGAGGTGACAAAGAGCAGGGGAGTTCTCCCCGGTGTCCTGCCCAATATTTATCCCTCAACCAACACCTAAAAACAGATTATCTGGTCATTATCACGGTGCTGTTTGCGGGATCTTGCTGTGCGCAAATTGGCTCCCGCGGTTCCCTACATTACACCTGTTACTACACTTCAAAAGCACTTCATTGGCTGTAAAGCCCTTTGGGACGCCCTGAGGTCAGAAAAGGCGCCATAGAAACGCAAGTTCTTTCTTTTATCGTGTGTGTCACAATAACCCAGCATTAACTGCGCTCTACTTGTTACGAATAGCTAAGAGTCCAAGGCTGGCACAAAGGCCTGACTTGTCCTCCCCAGTGGAGCCCAGCGACACCGGTTATCTGGGTGCTGACCAATTACGCGCATAACTTCAGTATCCCCGAGTCTCCTCGATCTTCTCCGTCCGTCCATCAAACCCTCCGTCTGAACGAATCCCCGCCCACTCTTGCACGCGATGATCCGCCAATTGGGCTTGTCTGAGAGTCGCTCAGCATTGCGACCAGATTTTCAGGCGAAGCAGGAAAGCAGGTAATTTTTCTGGTGTTTTATTTCACTTTTTTATTTACTTTATCCTCACTGGGACCTGCTCTGTATTTTCTGATTCAATTTAATGAATTTTCATGGTATAAATATGAATCTTATTAAAAATTGAAAAGCTGCCCTGATTGCAGGCTCCTTAACACCTTTTGCCTGATGTGCATGAATGATGGTGAAATCATTAAGGGTCAGCGTGTGGCTCAGTGGATAACACCCTGGCCTGAATTTTGTTTACTCTGGTCACTAGCCAAATGCTGACACGGCCAACTCAGCACGCAGTGGGCTTTGAACTTAGGACGCACTTATTCTGTTCGGTTCGTCACATAGAATCATAGAAAGGTTACAGCACGGAAGGAGGCCATTCGGCCTATCGAGTTCATGCCGGCTCTTTGCAAGAGCAACCCAGCTAATCCCACTCCCCTGTCCTTTCCCTGTTAACCTGCAAATTTTTTTCCCTTCAAGTACTTATCCAATTCCATTTTGAAGGCCATGATTGAATCTGCCTCCACCACCCCCTCGGGCAGTGCATTCCAGATCCCAACCACTGTGTAAGAAAAAGTCTTTCCTCATGTCACCTTTGGTTCTTTTGCCAATCACCTTAAATCTATGTCCTCTGGATCTTGACCCTTCTGCCAATGGGAACAGTTTCTCTCTGTCTACTCTGTCTCGACCCTTCATGATTTTGAACACCTCTATCAAATCTCCTCTCAACCTTCTCTGTTCCAAGGAGAACTACCCCATCTTCTCCAGTCTGTCCCTGTAACTAAAGTCCCTCATCCCTGGAATCATTCTAGTAAATCTCTTCTGCACTCTCTCCAAGGCCTTCACATCCTTCCTAAAGTGCAGTGCCCAGAACTGGACACAATACTCCAGTTGTGGCCCAACCAGTGTTTTATAAAGGTGGTTCATAACTTCCTTGCTTTTGTACTCTATGCCTCTATTTATGAAGCCCAGGATCCCACATGCTTTTTTAACCACTTTCTCAACCTGACCTGCCACCTTCAACAATTTGTGCTGATATACCCCCAGATCTCCCTGTTCCCGCACCTCTTTTCGAATTGTCCCTTTTAGTTTATATTGCCTCTCCTCGTTCTTCCTACCAAAATGTATCACTTCGCATTTCTCTGCATTAAATTTCATCTGCCACGTGTCCGCCCATTCCACCTCCCTGTCTATATCCTCTTGAAGTCTATCACTATCCTCCTCACTATTCACTACACTTCCAAGTTTTGTGTCATCTGCAGATTTTGAAATTGTGCCCTGTACACCCAAGTCCAAGTCATTAATATTTATCAAGAAAAGCAGTGGTCCCAGCACTGACCCCTGGGGAACACCACTGTACACCTCCCTGCAGTCCGAAAAACAACCGCTCACCACTACTCTCTGTTTCCTGTTACTTGGCCAATTTTATATCCCTGCTGCCACTGCCCCCTTTTATTCCATGGGCTTCAAATTGATGAGAAGCCTATTTTGTGGCACTTTATCAAATGAGTTTTGGAAGTCCATATACACCACATTAACTACATTGCCCTCATCTACCCTCTCTGTTACCTCATCAAAAAACTCAATCAAGTTAGTTAAACACAATTTGCCTTTAACAAATCCATGCCGGCTTGCCCTAATCAATCCACACTCGTCCAAGTGACTGTTAATTCTGTCCTGGATTATCGTTTCCCCACCACTGAGGTTAAACTGACTGGCCTGTAGTTGCTGGGTTTATCCTTACACCCTTTTTTGAACAAGGGTGTAACATTTGCAATTCTCCAGTCCTCTGGCACCACCCCCGTATATAAGGATGTTTGGAAGATTATGGCCAGTACCTCCACAATTTCCTTACTTCCCTCAGCAACCTAGAATGCATCCCATCCGGACCGGGTGACTTATCTACTTTAAGTACAGCTAGCCTTTCTAGTACCCCCTCTTTATCAATTTTTAGCCCATCCAGTATCTCAACTACCTCCTCTTTCACTCTGACTTTGGCAGCATCTTCTTCCTTGGTAAAGACAGATGCAAAGTCCTCATTTAGTACCTCGGCCATGCCCTCTGCCTCCATGCGTAGATTTCTTTTTTGGTCCCTAATTGGTCCCACCTCTCCTCTTACTACCCGTTTAATATTTACATGCCTATAGAAGACTTTTAGATTTCCTTTTATGTTGGCTGCCAGTCTATTCTCATACTCTCTCTTACTTCCTTTTTCACTTCCCCTCTGAACTTTCTATATTCAGCCTGGTTCTCACTTGTGTTATCAACCTGACATCTGTCACGCTCCCCCTTTTTCTGCTTCATCTTACTCTCTATCTCTTTCATCATCCAGGGAGCTCTGGCTTTAGTTGCCCTACCTTTCCCCCTTGTGGGAATGTACCTAGACTGTTCCCGAACCATCTTCTCTTTAAAGGCCGCCCATTGTTCAATTACAGTTTTGCCTGCCAATCTATGATTCCAATTTACCCGGGCCAGATCTGTTCTCATCCCACTGAAATTGGCCCTCCTCTAATTGAGTATTTTTACTCTAGAATGCTCTTTGACCTTTTCCATAGCTAATCTAAACCTTATGATACTGTGACCACTGCTCCCTTAATGTTCCCCCACTGACACTTGCTCCACTTGGCCCACCTCATTCCCCAAAACCAGATCCAGCAATGTCTCCTTCCTCATTGGGCCAGAAACGTACTGGTCAAGAAAGTTCTCCTGAACACACATCAAAAATTCCTCCCCACCTTTGCCCTTTACACTATTACTATCCCAGTCTGTATTAGGATAGTTGAAGTCCCCCAGTTATCACTACTCTACGGCTTTTGCACCTCTCTGTAATTTCCCTGCAAATTTGCTCCTCTATATCCTTCCTTGGTGGCCTATAGAATACACCCAGTAGTGTAATGGCACCTCTAGTGTTTCTTAACTCAAACCAAATAGATTCTGTCCTTGACCCCTCCAGGACATCCTCTCTCTCCAGTACTGTAATATTCTCCTTAATCAATACTGCCACCACCCTCCTCTCTTTCCTTCCCTATCTTTCCTGAACACCTTGTATCCAGGAACATTTAGTGCCCAATCCTGCCCTTCTTTGTGCCAGGTCTCCGTTATCGCCATGACATTGTATTCCCATGTGGCTATTTGCGCCTGAAGCTCACCAACCTTATTTACTACGCTTCGTGCGTTTACACACCTGCACTGTAAACCTATCTTAGACCTTTTTGTATTCTCTCTTAGTCTGATCCCACCTAATACCATCATATTTCTTACTCTAATGCTATCTGTCTCTCCCAATCCTTTGTGCATCTTGTTTCTCCTTTCCAATGCTACATCCTGGTGCCCATCCCCCTGCCAAATTAGTTTAAACCATCCCCCACATCACCAGCGAACCTCCCCGCGAGGACATTGGTCCCAGCTCTGTTGAGGTGCAACCCGTCCAGCCTGTACAGGTCCCACCTTCCCCAGAACTGGTCCCAATGCCCCAGGAATCTGAAGCCCTCCCTCCTGCACCATCTCTCCAGCCACTCATTCATCTGCTCTATCCTCCTATTTCTATACTCACTAGCGCGTGGCACTGGGAGTAATCCGGAGATTACTACCTTTGAGGTCCTGCTTATTAATCTCTTTCCTAGCTCCCTAAAATCTGCCTCATCCCTCTTTCTACCGATGTCGTTGGTACCGATATGGACCACGACCTCTGGAGGTTCACCATCCCCCTTCCTAATATTCTGCAGCCACTCACTAAAACAACAACTTGCATTTATATAGCTCCTTTAACATAGCAAAAATGTCCCAAAATGCTTCACAGGAGTGTAATCGGACAAAATTTGACACCGAGCCACAGAAGGAGATATCAGGACAAGTGACCAAAAGCTTGGTCAAAGACCAAGGAGCTTCTTAAAGAGATAGAGGTGGAGAGGCGGAGAGGTTTAGGGAGGGAATTCCAGAGCTTGGGGCCCAGGCAGCTGAAGGCACGGCCGCCAGTGGTGGAGCGAAGAAAATCGGGGATGCGCCAGAGGCCAGAATTGGAGGAGGGCAGAGCTCTCAGAGGGCTGTAGGGCTGGAGGAGGTTACAGAGATAGGGAGGGGGCGAGGCCATGGAGGGATTTGAAAACAAGGATGAGAGTTTTAAAATCGAGGCGTTGCCGGACCGGGAGCCAATGTAGGTCAGCGAGCTATAGCCAGTGTTCAGGACTGTCCATTCTGAACACTTGTACATGCCCTCTATATCTGCTAGATAAGGTCTGCTACAGAGGAATATGAGATAATCTTCTTCTAACTACAAGAAGAAGCTACCTTTGCTACTCTACTGAGACTACAAGTTGTTATTGACCAATGAAGATCTGCTGGGGGGTGTGTTAAACCCTCTTTTTTTTATATATCTTAATTTGAAAGATGAACCCCCCCTCCATAGAATTAACCAATCTGAGTGAGACACGCGTCAGAAGGGTCAATCATCGCCAACAGTCATTAAAAAGAAAGACCTGCATTTATATGGCGCCTCTCCTGACCTCAGGACATCCCAAAGCGCTTCACGGCCAATGAAGTGCTTTTGAAGTGTAGTCACTTGTTGTAATGTTGTCTGCCCTCTCGTAGTAGATTCCACGGCAATATTCGGAGAAGAGCAGGGGGGTGGGGGGCGGGAGGGGTTCTCCCCGGTGTCCTGGGCCAATATTTATCTCTCCACCAACATCACTAAAACAGATGATCTGGTTGTTATCTCTCATTGCTGTTTGTGGGATCTTGCTGTGAAATTGGCTGCCACGTTTCCCTGTATTACAACATTGATGACTTCAAAAGTACTTCATTGGCTGTAAAGATCTCTGAGACGTCCTGAGGTCGTGAAAGGCGCTGGAAATGGAAGTTCTTCCTTTTATTACCACAAGTGGCTATTGAAATTGAATAAATCACGGCCTCCAAGAAGGAATTAGATAAACACTTTGAAAGGAAAATATTAAAGAGTACGGGGAAAGAGCAGGGAAATGGGTTAGCTCTAGTAGTTAGCTCTGGCTCCAGCACAGGCATAGTGGGCTGAATGGCCTCTCTCAGTGCTGAAATTTGTGCAATTTGATGATTCGAAGACCGTGGGAGATCACTGATTGATTTTCTTTTAAGATTACTGTGTGTTACATAGAATTAACAGCACAGAAACAGGCCATTCGGCCCAACTGGTCTGTGCCGGTGTTTATGCTCCACACGAGCCTCCTCCCTCCCTACTTCAGCTGTCTTTATCTGCAAATCCTTCTATTCCTTTCTCCCTCATGTGTTTATCTTGAAGTTTCTCCTGAATTCCTTATTGGATTTATCATTAGCTATCTTATATTTATGACCCCTACTTTTGGACTCCCCCCACAAGTGGAAACATCTTCTCTATGTCTACCCTATCAAACCCCTTCATAATTTTACAGACCTCTATCAGGTCACCCCTCAGTCTTCTCTTTTTCCAGAGAAAAGAGCCTCAGCCTGTTCAATCTTTCCTGATAGTTATAACCTCTCAGTCCTGGTATCATCCTTGTATATGTTTTGTTTCTTTGTCTGCATTTTTCTCTCTGATTTTACTAGGGAGCAGTTCCACGTGGGACAATCGATAGATTTTTGTTGGGTAAGGGTAGCGAAGGATATGGAGCTAAGGCGGGTAGGTGGAGTTGAGTACGGACCAGTCACAATCTCATTGAACGGTGGAACAAGCTCGAGGGGCTGAATGGCCTCCTCCTGTTCCTGAGGATGTTCTCGTTTAAATTTTCTTTTTCATTCCAGGCAGTGGCTGAGCGTGAGAAAAGGAGATTCGAGACTCAGGGAAGCACCCGGAGTCAGAACATGGAGAATTCCACCTCTGCCCATCAGCCCAGCTCGGAGACCAACGGCTGCACCTTTCAAGAGAAGTTCAAGAACATTCTCCTTCCTGTCGCCTACACGGTGGTCCTGGTCCTTGGGGTGGCCTTGAACCTGACGGTCATCGTTCAGATCGGCCTCTCTCTGAAGCCGTTGACCAGGACCACCATTTACATGCTCAACCTGGCCATCGCTGATCTCCTCTACGTCTGCTCCCTGCCGCTCCTGATCTACAACTACATCCACATGGACTACTGGCCCTTCGGGGAGCTCATGTGCAAGGCTGTCCGCTTCCTGTTCTATGCCAATCTGCACGGGAGCATCCTCTTCCTCACCTGCATCAGCTTGCAGCGGTATATTGGCATCTGCTACCCCCTGAGCTCATGGCACAAGAAGCGTGGGCCCAGGTTCGCCTGGACGGTCTGCGGCCTGATTTGGCTTTTCGTGGCGGTGGAGTGTGCCCCCACCTGGATCTTCGCCTCCACTGGGACCCAGAGGAACCGGACGGTGTGCTATGACCTGAGCAGCCCCGAGTTCTCCCTTTACTATTTCCCCTACGGGATCACCCTGTCCGTGGTGGGTTTTGCCATCCCCTTCGTCGGGCTGCTGACCTGCTACTGCGCCATGGCCAAGGCGCTCCGCAAACCGGCCCAGGACCTGGGCCTCGCCATTCAGCGCAAGAAGAGCAAGGCCTTACGTATGGTCGTCATCGTGGCCGCCGTCTTCATCGTCAGCTTCCTGCCCTTCCACCTGACCAAGACAATGTACCTCATCGTCCGCACCCAGAGCTCCATCACCTGTGAGGCCCTGCAAGGGTTCGCCCGGGCCTACAAGTCCACCAGGCCTCTCGCCACCATGAACAGCGTCCTGGACCCCATTCTGTTCTACTTCACCCACGAGAAGATCAGGCAGGGCACGCGGAGCTTCCTGGAGAAAGTAACCGCCACGCGGAAGGCTAAGGGCTGAGTTCGCGGGATGAACTTTGACCCCCCTCGCCTTCCCCGCGCGGGTTCCACATATTTGTCCAATTAAAACAGCAGCTTGGACAGTGCTTTCAGGTACTTCTGGATACGCAGTAGTACCCGTTAAAGGCAGCCGTGCGCCGGGACCAAAAGAATTAGACTGCCATGTCTACAGAGTGATATTTAAATGCCTGACCGCATAACATTACGCAGGGGGGCCCTTAAGCTTCAATGCACTGTGACGTTCTAACCTGAGTGTGACCAGCAGGTGCGCCGCGCATGCCTGTCAACCTAAAAAAAAAAGAGCAAAAACTGACCGACGGGCTCCGACAAAAGCTGTCGCAGCCCCCTAGAAAAGCTCAATACTGGAGTTAGGCTTAAGACATGCAGGAACAAACAATTACACTGAAAGTGCAGCGGGACGCAGGCTTGTTATAACTCAAGCTGCGGACGTGCCCAAGGTCGCATCTCTCATACTACAAAACAAAAATACACAACAGCTTTAAAAGGCGAGGGGGCGGGGGATGCGAGTGTTCAGGGCTCAGTGATTATTTTCTCGGAAGCGGTCTCAGGGTTTGGACTCTGCCTCCCCGCCCAGATTTTTTTGGGGCACTTTATTTGGTGCATTTCGTCGTCTGATTGTATTTCTGTCTTTCAAACCAAAAAAAAAGAATTTCTCCTTGGAAGGACCAAAGACGTTTTCAATTTCTGAGAATAAAGTCTTTGCTCAGACTTTAGTACAAGTTCCCAGGAGCCATTTCCTCCCTTTGGGAATAAAGCTCCAGATACACATTGTTTATCATGGTTGTTTCGTAATCCATTCCTGATTTAATCTGAAATAATTCTGGGTCTGTTGTAGACTAATTGATAGACATTGATTGCTACAATTAGTCAATAACTTCATTATCGTTGTATCCTGCGACTACCAGGGTGGAAGATGCCAAACTAGATGGACTGTGGACTTTTTTCATTTATCGATTCCTATGTTCCTATTTTATCATTTGCAAGGATGGGTCTAAATTCCTGTTTTGTTCATCCCAGTCTATTCACACAACACGTTTCCACTGGATTTGAATATAAATTCACCGCGCTTCCAGTGGGGAGTTGTGCTCGATGGGAGGGCAGGTTGGATAATCGGTGCCACGATGTTTTTGCAGCCCTCTCTCCGACTAGAATCCCTTCAAACACAGCTCCCTGCTGGGAGCACGGGATCAGTTCGTTCATCCCTTGATTCCATTTGGCAACCAAATACAAAGGGAACCATGAAGGGCGCTCGTAGACCCTGTTTAATTGAAAGGAGTGTTTTATACTTCTCTTTATTGAAGTCCTCTTTGACTAGGTGAGAGAATTCCACTGTAATGTGAGGAGGGTGAGGGAAATACTCTTCAGATTACACCCGTGCAACATTGACTGGGGGTGAATGTTACAATTTAGTGCTCCTGCAGAGTTTTTGCACTATGGGATGCATATCAGGCAAGAGAAGGGGGGTTGAGGGGAAGTGGGGGGGGGGGGGTTGAGGGGAAGGGGGGGGGGGGGGTTGAGGGGAGGGGGTGGGGTTGAGGGGAAGGGGTGGGAGTCCATGCCCACGATTCACGATCCCTGCATTTTCCATTGGAGTACTTATCCCGAATATCTGTTCCATTCCCTCCGGAGTTACCATCGCTAACACGATGGAGAGTAGCTTTGTTCTTGTAGAGGAGCCTTGCACCTTGGATTTTATGTAAGGGACTGAACCTGACTTGATGTGGACAGAATATTAAACACTGTGACTCCTGTAACCGGCAAGCTGTGGTCTTCATCCCTCACCATCGCCCTGAGATTTAAGTTAATTTGCACTATTTTTTTTTACTTGTATGTTTACTGATTTTAATTAAAAAAAACAAGTGGCTGTCTGTAAATGTGACTTGTTTCACTTTACTGCGTCGGATGAGCTGAACCAGGATGATAAATCCCACCCCTCTCCCCCTACTCCGCTCAGGGATTCCCCACAATTGGAGTGTTCAATCTCAGGCACACTGAACATCTCAGCCATGGCTCAGTGGGTCGCACTCTCTTGCCCTTCAGTCAGAAGAGACTTGAGCCCATAACGCAGGCTGTGACACTCCCAGTGCCGTACTGAGGGAGTGCTGCACTGTCGGAGGTGCCGTCTTTCAGATGAGACGTCAAACCGAGGCCCCGTCTGCCCCCTCGGGTGGATGTAAAAGATCCCACAGCAACTTTTTCAAAGGAGAGCAGGAGAGTTCTCCCCAGAGTCCTGGCCAATATTTATCCCTCAATCAACACCACTAAAACAGATTATCTGGTCATTATCACATTGATGTCTGTGGGATCTTGCTTTGTGCAAATTGGCTGCTGCATTTCCCTACATTACAACAGGGATTACACTTCAAAAGTATTTCAGTGGCTGTAAAGCGCTTTGGGACGTCCTGAGGTTGTGAAAGACGCTGTAGAAATGCAAGTTCTTTCTTTTTTCTTTATGGCGTGGTGGCATTAAGTGCAGTGGATGCACTTTATACCCTGAAAGGGAATGAATGAAGGGGGTTCTAGTGAGAGACATAGGGGGCTCTCAGGAGAGAGAGAAAGGGGGTGGGAGTTGAAAATAGTTGTTTTTTGGGTCGTGACCGCAACCCGGCTTTATTTCCTGGTTTAACGTCGGCACGGAAAAGTACAGGCTTCCCACTGGGAACGCTGAGTCCAAATATTTTGCGTTCGCGACCCAAAAAAACCAACTATTTTCAACTCCCACCCGCCCCCAACCCACCCGTTCTTGTGGGTTAAAATCACCCCCAAAGAGTGAAAGGAATGGGAGGTAAAAGGGATGCACTGGGGAGAGCGTGAGGGGCTGAAGGGGAGGTGGAGAGGGTTGGTGGTCTCTGAGGACATCAACTTGTGTTAATATAGCGTCGCTAACATAGAGAAAGCGCCCTGGTGGCTAACAGAGGCATTAAGAATAAAAAGCAAGCATTACCTGTGGGAAGAGTTAGAACAGGTTACTGAAGGTGAGTTGAGGAGACTTTGGAAGTTGGGGAGAGACAGAGATAGGAAGGTGGAGGGGTTTAGGGAGAGTGTTCCAGAGTGTCGGGGCACGTTGGCTGTAAGCTGTGTCACCAGAGGGTTAGCACAGGAGCCCAGGGTCGGAAAAGTGTGGGCTATACGTTGTCAGAGAAAGCTGTAGCGTGATGTAGAGAGGGGTGAGACGTCTTGTAAACAAAGACAAGAATGTTGAATTCAATGATTTGGGGGAACAAGAGCTATTAGAGGTTGGCAAGGACCAGTGTTAGATAGGACTGAACCCACGTCTAAAACCCCAGCCACAATACTCCATGCTCTCGATGCTGATTTCATCCCCTTCCCCATCCTTTAGCCGCCTGGACCCCATGCTCTGGCAGTCGTCTCTCCGTATCCTTCTCCTCCTTAAAACCCACCTCTTTGTCCAAACCTTTGGTCACTCCTCCTACTATCTCCTTCGTTAGCTTAACGATCAAATTTCCTTACGTCTCTGAAGCACCGTGGGACATTTTCCTACATTGAAGTCTTTACATAAATGCAAATCATTGATGCAATCACAACGACGTTATCAACCAAACATTACAGTCCACAAACATTACAGTCCACAAACATTACAGTCCACATGCATTACAGTCCACATGCATTACAGTCCACAAACATTACAGTCCACATGCATTACAGTCCACAAACATTACAGTCCACAAACATTACAGTCCACAAACATTACAGTCCACATGCATTACAGTCCACAAACATTACAGTCCACAAACATTACAGTCTAACTGCACTGTCACTGCTCTCTGAATTTTAGCACGCACCATTCAGATATACTTCGTTTGTCTCTTTTTTACTGTACACCTTGTGCACTGGATTCGACCAGCTGTGCGCTGGGATTCGACCAGCTGTGCGCTGGGATCGACCAGCTGTGCGCTGGGATCGACCAGCTGTGCAGACAAGACTGAGGTTTGACACAAATGACTGTGGCGCCACCTAATGGTGCAATCAACACATAACACCTTTAAAACATAGAATCACAGAAAGGTCACAGCACGGGAGGGGGCCAATCCCCCCATCGAGTCCGTGCCAGCTCTATGCAAGAGCAATCCAGCTAGTCCCACTCCCTCGCCCAATCCCCGTAGCCCTGCAAACTTTTTCCTCTCAAGTACTTATCCAGTTCCCTTTTGAAGGCCACGATTGAATCTGCCTCCACCACCCCCTCGGGCAGTGCATTCCAGATCCCAACCACTTTACTGTGTAAAAAAAGTTTTTCCCTCATGTCACCTTTGGAAGGAAAAATTCACAGGGCTATGGGGAAAGAGCGGGGGAGTGGGACTAAGAGCCGGTACCAGCACGATGGGTGCACTGGGCCCCTCCTGCACTGTATGATTCTACTCGGATTGATATAGCACCACTTCTTTTGGGGAGGCAATTTGTGGCAGTCATTAGGTGCGATTAAAAAAGACTTGCATTTATATAGCGCCTTTCATAACCTCAGGAATGTCCCAAATGCTTTACAGCCAACGAAATACTTTTGAAGTGTAATCACTGTTGTAATACAACAGCCAACCTTCACACAGCAAGGTCCCACAAACAGCAATGTGATAATGAATAGACTGGAAACAGCTACTTGAAGGTAAATCAGTATCAGAGCAGTGGGAGGCATTCAAGGGGGAGATTAAAGGGGTTCAGAGAAAACATGTTGCCACAAAGAAAAAGGGTGGGGCTGCCAAATCTAGAGCCCCCTGGATGACAAGGATCATACAGGGCAAAATAAGGCAAAAAAAGGGAAGCTTATGTCAGATACCGAGAGCTCAAAACTACAGAGAGCCTAGGGGAGTATAGAAAGTGCAGGGGTGAAATTAAAAAGGAAATTAGGAAAGCAAAGAGAGGACACGAAAAAATATTGGCAAGTAAAATCAAGGGAAACCCAATGATGTTTTATAAATGCATTAAGAGCCAGAGGATAACTAAGGAGTCGGGCCTGCTAGAGACCAAAAAGGTAACCTATATGTGGAGGCGGAAGATGTGGGTATGGTTCTTAATGAATACTTTGTGTCTGTCTTCACAAAAGAAGGAGGCAGAGTGTGAAACATTGGATGGGATAAACATAGTGAGAGAGGAAATATTAAGGGGATTAGCATCTTTGAAAGTACATAAATCACCAGGGCCGGATGAAATGTATCCCAGGCTGTTAAAAGAATCAAGGAGGAAATAGTGGAGGCTCTGACCATCATTTTCCAATCCTCACTGGATACAGGCGTAGTGCCGGAGGATTGCTAACGTTGTACCGTTGTTTAAAAAGGGAACGAGGGATAGACCAAGTAATTATAGGCCAGTCAGCCTAACCTCGGTGGTGGGCAAATTATTGGAATCAATTCTGAGAGACAGGTTAAAATGTCACTTAGAAAGGCACAGAGTAATCAAGGCCAGTCAGCATGGATTTGTTAAGGGAAGGTTGTGTCTGACTAACTCGATTGAATTTTTTGAGGAGGGTTGATGAGGGTAGTGCATTTGATGTAGTCTACATGTATTTTAAGCAAGGCTTTTGACAAGGTCCCACATGGCAGGCTGGTCAAAAAAGTAAAAGCCCATGGGTTCCAAGGGAACGTGGCAAATTGGATCCAAAATTAGCTCAGTGGTAGGAAGCAAAGGGTAATGGTTGACGGGTGTTTTTGTGACTGGAATGCTGTTTCCAGTGGGGCTCCGCAGGGTTCAGTACTAGGCTCCTTGCTTTTTGTGATATATATTAATGATTTGGACTTAAATGTAGGGGGCATGATTAAGAAGTTTGCAGATGATACAGAAATTGCCCATGTGGTTGATAGTGAGGAGGAAAGCTGTAGACTGCAGGAAGATATCAATGGACTGGTCAGGTGGGCAAAAAAGTGGCAAATGGAATTCAAGCCAGAGAAGTGTGAGGTAATGCATTTGGAGAGAGCAAACAAGGCAAGGGAATACACAATAAATGGGAGGATACTGAGAGGTGTAGAGGGAGTGAGGGACCTTGGAGTGTATGTCCACAGATCCCTGAAGGTAGCAAGACAGGTAGATATGGTGGTTAAGAAGGCATACGGGATACTTTCCTTTATTAGCCGAGGCACAGAATATAAGAGCAGGGAGGTTATGCTAGAACTGTATAAAACACTAGTTAGGCCACAGTTAGAGAACTGCGTACAGTTCTGGTCACAGCATTACAGGAAAAATGTGATTGCACTAGAGAGGGTACAGAGGAGATTTACAAGGATGTTGCCAGGAGCGGAGAATTTTAGCTATGAGAAAAGATTGGATTGGCTGGGGTTGTTCTCATTGGAAGAGGAGGCTGAGGGGAGATTTAATTGAGGTGTATAAAATTATGACAGGACTAGATAGAGTGGATAGGAAGGACCTATTTCCCTTAGAGGGGTCATTAACCAGGGGGCATAGATTTAAAGTAATTGGTAGAAGGATTAGAGGGGAGCTGAGGAGAAATGTTTTCACCCAGAGGGTGGTGGGGGTCTGGAACTCACTGCCTGAAAGGGTGGTAGAGGCAGAAACCCTCAACTCATTTAATCAGTACCTGGATGTGCACCTGAAGTGCCGTAACCTACAAGGCTACGGACCAAGTACTGGAAAGTGGGATTCGGATGGGTGGCTCATTTTTGGCCGGCACGGACACGATGGGCTGAATGGCCTCCTTCTGTGCCGTAAATTTTCTATGATTCTACGACCAGATAACCTGTTTTAGTGATGTGCAAGGGATAAATATTGGCCAAGACACTGGGGAGAACTCCCCTGCTCTTCCTTAAAATAATGCCGTGGGAACTTTTACACCCACCTGAGGGGGGCAGACAGGGACTCAGTTTAACGTCTCATCCGAAAGAGGGCACCGCACACAGTGCGGCATTCCTTCAGTACTGCACTGGGAGTGTTAGTCCAGATTAGTCGCTGGAATGGGACTTGAACCCACGACCTCCTGACTCAGACGAGACTGCTACCAACTGAGCCACGGCTGACACCTGCAAATAGGAACCACTTTTTCCCCATTGGCCCAAGCCATAAAGAGCCAATCCAAGCAACCTCCATTTTACCTTTCCGTCATCCCCCTCTCCACTTACCTTAAAATGCCATGAGTCTTAGAAAGAACAAACTTGCATTTATACAATGCCTTTCACAACCTCAGGACACCCAATAGGAAAATCTCAAGTCTATTGTGTGGTACTTTTTGAAAGTACAAATACAACACACTAACTGCATTCTCAGTATTTCCTTAAATGAAATTTAATTAGTCAACACGGCCCTTGCTTCACAAATCCATGTTGAGTGGCCCCAATTAGCCAATACCTTTCTAAGTGCTTGCTAATGTTCTCTTATTATTGTTTCTAGCAGGTTTCCTCGAACTGATGTTAAGCAAACTGGTCTGTTTTACCTGGTTTATCCGTTTCCTGAAAAGGAATTGTAACATTTGCCACTTTCTCTTGGAACAGGAGGAGGCCATTCAGCCCTTCCGGCCTGCTCAGCCATTCAATTAGATCATGTTTGACCTGTACCTCAAAGCTCCATTTACCTGCCTTTGCTCCGTATCCCTTGATACTCTTCCCTAACAAAAAAAAAAATCAATCGATCTCAGTCTTGAAAGTTCCAACTGACCCCCAGCATCCACAGCCTTTTGGGGGAAAAGAGTTCTAGATTTCCACTACCCTTAGAGAGAGAGCGCTTCCCGATTTCACTCCTAAATGGCCAAGGTCTAGTTTTAAGATTGCGTCCCCTTCATTCTTGATTCCTCCATCACAGGAAATAGTTTCTCCGTATCTACCCTATCGATGCTCCTTAAAACCTACCTCTGTGACCTCACCGGCCCTCACGTCTCCTTGCGTGCTTCGGTGTTAAATTTTTTCCGATTATGCTCCTTCGGACTTTTTACTTTTAAGTGGTTGTTGATGAATCCTTTTAACCTTGTAAACACAGGCCCCTACGTACCATTCCTGCTCAATAACCAGAACACACGCGTGCTGCCTTTTTGAAAAAAAGGTTTTATTTTATCTCCACAAGTTTGTACAAAAATGTATGTCTTGAACTTGCACTGCTAATGTGGAGAGGGACAGGATCAGACGAGAGAAAATACAGACGCTCCTAGAACATCGGGCACTATGAATCAGTGAATGTCACCTGCATTCAAACCCCACAAACACTCAAAACCGATTAACAGTTCATTGAAAAATAGGATAAGAAACCCAGTACAGTATGGCTTCTGTTTTAATGGCTAGATGTAAACAATTTTTTGGAAATAAAAGTAGAAAACATAACAGGGAAAAGGGGGAACATTTAGGGTCCCAGAGAGAGAGAGATGACATCCCACTCTCTTTGGGATAGCACAACTGGATCTATTCAAATCGCACTTCAGTGCTGCTGTCACTAGGATTTCAGTAAAGTGCAAATGGTGGGCAGGAGAAACTTTCACAATTTACCCACTTTTAACCATGAGGAAGATATCCAGCCCCTAGTATGGATTTTGTCCTTCCAAACCTGGGCCGTTTTTTTGTTCACCTCCAATGAAGCACCTCGTGACATTAAAAAGGCACTGTATAAACGTAGGACGCAGACTGTGCTCGACCCATGCAAAGGGTTCCGTGTTTGGGGGGGGGGGGGTGGGGAGGAGGGATAGGGAATGGGGCCCCTCCCACGTCGTACTGGACAATGGCACTGAACGCTACCCTACTTAATCCGCTGTCAGATCCGCACACGTGCGATCGTGAGAAGGGGCGCGTTCGTAACAGGTAGTGTAGGTGACGAAAGGATCGGGTGGGGGGGAAATCAGCCTTTTCACTTGCTCGGGCCCCGTGCAATTGCACGGGGTGGCACCGTCCCTCCCCCCACCCCGGTGTTTGTACAAGGGGAGCGCGAGCACACGTGGTTGCGAGGAGGGTCACGCTGCAGGCGACGCATTAAGAGCGTCACGTAATGTTAGCGTAACTCCATAATTTTTATTTCCTATAGTGCACTGCAACCTATACGCTAAATACGCCTAGAGAGAACACTGCGATACACTTGAACGGGTCTGCGGATTAATTCCGGCTTTTCCTCCCCCATTTCCCCCTGGTCCTGGCCCCAGTTATCAATGTGCTTGAATCTAGATTCCCGAGAGATTCTGGTCTAAAGTCCCATTACTTTGGCACAATGGTAGAAATTTGTCAGCCTTATTGCACAATCACCCTGTCATAATGCGAAAACATCATTTCAATACTGAACGTGACCAACTATTTCCCCTCCCCGCACCCCAAAAAATAATAGACTCCTCCTTACCTCCCCCTTAAATATTAAAATTACATAGGGTGTAATTGTAAATTAGAAACAGTAAGTCAAGGTGCAAAAAACAAACAAACAATCAGGTAATTGGACACTTTGGTTTTTGTTTTGTGAACACATAATTAATTGTAGTCAGGGGGGAAAAAATCATTGCATTGTTTGTGCATTTTAAACATCCATCTCACATTTTTTGGAAACAAAATCCCATTTGTCACCCCAGCCACATTACAGAAAATAATTAAACATAATTCAGTAGGTTGTATGTAACAATTTCTTTAAAAAAAAATAATACGCCATGAAAAAATTATATTTCAAAGACACACAACAATTTCTGCTTAAAAACGTTTGTTCTGGTGAATTAAAAAAAAAATTATTCTTCGGCAAAAAGAACATTTTTTTGTGTTATTCTACAAAAAAAAAATTAAGTGGTTTCCTTTGTTATTGAGTGGTACAGGTGGCAGGGTTTATGTGGACGTATGTTTTGAACGTTAAAGGGGAAACTGCTGGCAAAATCTGCTCCCCCGCAGGGGTCCCACCAAATCGCACGGGGACGTTTGTAAAGCATCCTTTAAATCACCTCCAGGCTGTCTGTTTCGAGGTAGCCGAATTTAGCTTTGTGCTTGTTGAAGAGTTTGACGAGGGAACAAATGTACATTTTGTGGTAGACGTCAACCTCCTCCAGACTTGGGTTTTCAATCCTCGGAACTGTAATTGGCTCCCCGACTGCAAAAAAAAAAAATTTTAAAAAAGTTTTAATGATACAGTAAAAGTGAACACAAGAGGAATATTGAAAGTTTTAAGTTGGGCCCTTTGTGGGGTGGGGTGGGGTGGGAGGGCTGGGTACAAGTTTCCAGACCAGGTACAACCTGTATGATCACACAACCTTAGGGTTGCCAACTCTGGGTTGGACGTATTCCAGGAGGTTCCATCACATGATCTCCGGCTTCCAACTGCCCCGCCCTCAATTTCCCGCCATTGGTCGCCCGACCCGTCCATCTTCACGAGCACCACCTCCCCGCGGCCAATTGGCAAACGAATAGACTCCTCGTTAACCGATTGGATAATTCTTGATTGTCAAACAGCCCTTCCCCCTATCTCCAATAATTTTTATAACTAATAAGTGTTCTAAGAAAGCAAAAAAAAAAATGTCCCGATGATTTTTCTCCCTGGGTTTTGCTCACAGGAGTGTCCTGGAGATTAATCTTTAATTCCTGGAGACTCCAGGACAATCCTGGAGGGTTGGCAACCCCTACACAACCTCCAACTGGCCCAGTTCACCCCCAATGTGCCCAGTTCACCTCCTACATGGAGGTGGTTTGAGATATATTGAAAAAGCCAAAAATCAACTGTTTAAAACAAAAACCTACTAAAGCATGAACCTAAAACCATCCAGTTTAGGACAGCACCATCTGGAGGAGAGGGAACTAACCAACAGTGCTGATGGGTTTTGCGTAAGGCACTAGCCCCCAAGAGCTACTCGAGAAAAAGCCACGTCCTTGGAAGACGCAGGGTGCAAATCCAATTAGCTTCTGGAACTTTCTTTGTATCGCTCGCATCAAGCTGCCTTCCTTGAAGATAATCTGTCGGTAAACTTCGTTCTCCCCAAAGGAATAAACGGGCACCAAATCGGCTCTGCCAAGAAGAAAAAAAAATAGAAACTTCTAGAAAAATATAATTTCCTTCCTTCCCCCACCAACCCTGCCCCACCAACTCGCCTCAAGAAAACATTCATAACATCACCTGAAGAGGCCGCTTGAAGCAAGATTTCAACAAAGAAAAAAAAACTTTTCACAATAGTCCATTCAGGGGAATAACCAGGCCATTTGCCAGCTTAGCACTGACAAAGCCTTAAGACTAAACTATTTCACATCCTACAGTAGGCTTACAAAGGAGCTCTCCAAACAAGCATGGTAGCTTTTGGAAATTTAATATTTACAATGGGTAGGGTTGGTTAGGGCGCTGGCTTCTCAATAACACCTGGAACAATTCGTTATTTGAAACGCACAAAAGCAAACTCAAAGAACTGGAGATGGACAGATTAAAAAAGGTTGAAGGTATTTGGAACGGGTCTTTAAACCTTAAAAAAAAAGAGCAAAACTGATCAGATCACATCACAAAGTCTCTGGTGCTGCTGTAGCATGGCTTGTTGGGAACTATAACGAGAGGTGTGAAATGTGCTGTGGGGCAGTAGACCTGAATAGAATTACATAGAACGCACAACACAGAAACAGGCCATTCGGCCCAACTGGTCCATGCCATTTATGCTCCACACGAGCCTCCTCCCTCCCTACTTCATCTCACCCTATCAGCATAACCTTCTATTCCTTTCTCCCTCATGTACTTTTCTAGCTTCCCCTTAAACACATCTATGCTGTTCGCCTCAACTATTCCTTGTGGTAACGAGTTCCACAATCTTATCACTCTGAGTAAAGAATTTCCTGTTGGATTTATTAGTGACTATCTTATATTTATGGCCCCGAGTTCTGGTCTCCCCCGCAAGTGGAAACGCCTACGTCTACCCTATCGAACCCTTAAAGGGCTCCATCAGGTCACCCCTCAGCCTTCTCTTTTTTTCCCCCCCCCCCTAGAGAAAAGAGCCCCATCCTGTTCAGTCTTTCCTGATGGGTATAACCGCTCAGTTCTGGTATCGTCCTTGTAAATCTTTGTTGCACCATCTCCAGTGCCTCTACATCCTTTTTACGATATGGAGACCAGGACTGTGCACCGAACTCCAAGTGCGGCCTAACTAAGGTTCCATACAAGTTTAACATAACTTCTGATTTGAGCTGGGAGATGCACACAAGCTGTACAGAACCATGTGCAAGTGAATTGTACACTTTCACTCAGTGTACTGTACATGGGCTGGGACACAATATGGAACATAATGTTTGTTGACCAGATGGAATGCCATTCAAGTGAAAAACTTTTAATTTTTTTTTTTTTAAAATGGCGCAAGGGAAATAGTGTAAGGGCCTCAAGGAAGAAATAAAAAGCTCCATGACTATTTTTAATTTATCCTATGGTACTGAAGGAATAGGCAAGGTTGTTGATGATACCCTCAGAAATATTTTCAAAAGTTAAATGAGAAAGCGCCAGATGATTGGAGGAAGGCACACCTGATGCGCTTAATGAAAACAAAAAGGATTCAAATC
Source organism: Heptranchias perlo (assembly GCF_035084215.1). Classification (NCBI taxonomy): domain Eukaryota; kingdom Metazoa; phylum Chordata; class Chondrichthyes; order Hexanchiformes; family Hexanchidae; genus Heptranchias; species Heptranchias perlo. The sequence goes on from NC_090330.1 coordinate 4,211,201, forward strand.
ACAAAGCACAGACAACAACTTGCATTTATATAGCGCCTTTAACGTATTAAAAACGTCCCAAGGCGCTTCACAAGAGCGATTATCAAACAAAATTTAACACCGATCCACATCAGGAGATATTAGGACAGGTGACCAAAAGCTTGGTCAAAGAGGTAGGTTTTAAGGAGCATCTTAAAAAGGAGGAGAGAGAGAGGCGCAGAGGTTTAGGGAGGGAATTCCAGAGCTTAGGGCCTAAGCAGCTGAAGGCACGGCCGCCAATGGTGGGCCGAAGGAAATCGGGGGATGCGCAAGAGGCCAGAATTGGAGGAGCCCAAACTGCGAAACAGCGTTCAGGAGGCGTTAGCGAGACACAACACACTGCAGTTTGTTGAGGCAAACTACGAGATCATGGTGGGAGGGAGGTAATATTTTGGGTCACGAGCCAACAGATTGGGGCCTACGTGACCACCTTTTGAGGAATTCTTGACAGAGGTTTCCTGAATTTTCTTTTGGCCTCACCTAGGAATGTGGTAGGGAAGAGGAAAAGGAAAAACATTTTTTAAAAAGTACAGGGCAAAAAGGGTCATAGGATCTACACACAATCCCAACTTGGGACATACAATGGGTCGTTCCTTCATCACTTGGTCAAAATCCTGGAACTCCCTCCCTAACAGCGCTGTGGGAGCGCCTTCACCACAC